>NC_079315.1:111508148-111808356 GCF_029931775.1 Euleptes europaea | reverse complement strand
CACTTGCGCATGTTCATGTATTGTTAGGAAGAGTTGTTCTCATACGTTTGCGAACTTTGCTGGCTAGATGTCCGTCTGCACTGCTCGTAGTTCCAATATGCATATGTTACTGCCCATGGTAAATTAAAGAGCCATGCATACCAGGGATGAGTAAGTCAAGTCAAGTTTATTGTATAAAATAATCTAAACATTACAGTCTAAAATATACAAAACCAAAATCATTAAAAGAATACAAAAATTAAAATACGCCCATTCTATGGCATTGAAATCCCTCCCCAAACCCCACCCTCCTCAGGCTCCACCCCAAAAACCTCCAGATATTTCCCAACCCAGAGCTGGCAACCCTAGTGTGGAGGGAACCGCTACTAGAGAACCAGCTTTACCTCCATTTCATGGTTTGCTTCGCCCTGATTTTCTTGGCCACCAGGCCATAAAGTGCCATTCTTCAGGAAATGCACGGGTCCTTATCTGACAGCAAATAGATTGATCTGTCAACATTGGATGTTAATTGTGACCCTGAAAGAATGTTTGCCAGAAACTTGTTCTGGGGCTCAGTGTATAAAGGACAGGACAGGACCTAATGGGGGAGATCTTCCACTCAACCATCGCATAAACAAATGCGTTGAGCCAGCGGTATTTTTTTAAAAAACGGCCTGCAAGGAGCTCCGTGAGCATGGTATGGAAACGCAAGGATGTAAGGGGTGCTCTGAGGCTGACCTGGGATGAGTAAACTTTCTGAGCTATACCACAAATAGAGGGTTATAAGGTAAACATATGTCTGGGTGTTACACTTCACACACTGTGTGAAGCAGGATGCTGGACTAGATGGACCACTGGGTTGATCCAGTAGACCCTTCTTATGTTCTTGTGCAGCGTGTGTGTGTGTGCGGGGAGTCACTGTTTGAATGTTCTGTGATTAAATATCTATTGATATTTAAGATGGTGAGGGGTCTGGAGACCAAGTCCTGTGAGGAAAGGTTGAAGGAGCTGGGTATGTTTAGCCTGGAGAGGAGAAGACTGAGAGGGGATAAGATAACCATCTTCAAGTACTTGAAGGGCTGTTGTATAGAGGATGGTGCCGAGTTGTTTTTTGTTGCCCCAGGTCAGACCAGAACCAACAGCTTGAAATTAAATCAAAAGAGTTTCTGTCTATACATTAGGAAGAACTTTCTAACAGTTAGAGCGGTTCCTCAGTGGAACAGGCTTCCTTGGGAGGTGGTGAGCTCTCCTTCCCTGGAGATTTTAAAGCAGAGGCTATATGGCCATCTGTCAGCAATGCTGACTCTAGGACCTTAGGCAGATCATGAGAAGGAGGGCATCTTGGGCATCTTCTGGGCATGGAGTAGGGGTCACTGGGGTGGGGGCTGGTAGTTGTGAATTTCCTGATTGTAAGCCGGTTTGTTTTTTCCTTAGGTGGTAGAGAAAGTCGGCATATAAAAACCAACTCTTCTTCTTCTTCTTCTTCTTCTTCTTCTTCTTCTTCTTCTTCTTCTTCTTCTTCTTCTTCTTTTTTGCCCATACATAATTTTAATCCCTGCCAAGCTCTTCTCCTGTACCTCACAAAATGGTTGTGATTTTAAGGGGGGGGGTTGCAACAGTGCAATCCTAAGCACACTTTCTTGGGAATCAGACTCATTGAATGGGCCTGGGTAGGATTCTGTGTAGACCTGCTTAAAGATTGCTCTCCAAGAAAGGGGAGGGGTTGTGGCTCAGTGGTAGAGCATCTGTTTGGCATGCAGAAGGTGCCAGGTTCAATCCCCGGCATCTCCAGTTAAAGGGACCAGGCAAGTAGGTGATGTGAAAGACCCCTTCCTGAGATCCAGGAGAGGCAGCACTGGTCTGAGAGACATTATTGCATTTGATGGACCAGTGATCTGATTCAGGATAAGGCAACTTTATGTGTCCATGTAAGTATACTACTCTGAGCTCCAAAGGAAGGATAAAACCCTTAATTTTAAATGATAAGGCTTACAATCTTGTGAAAGTCTTTTTGCATCCAGAAGGATCTATAGGACAGTGTGAACGTGCAGTCTTTTTTTCCTGTTTCCATAAGCATTGGTACTATTTCCCAATGTTTGGATAATTTCCCATCTATTGCCAATAGCACCAGTGGTTTCGCCGTCTCATATATTGATCTGTCAGGCAGTGTATTTTGTGTCTAATAATAAATAAACTACTGCACAGCACAGTTTGGAGGGAAAACATACTCGCAGCTTGGAAACCAATGAATTATACCAATTTGAATTTTTATTACATTTGGGGATGTTATATGCAAAGGTCACGGGAGGGTTTTATTTAGTTAGTTAGTTATGACTTTGAAGTTTATTATTTCAGCCTAAGCAGCACGGGTTCCTGCTGTGGAGGATATTACTACTGAATGAGTAAATATACTTCTGTATAATGGAAAGGTGAATTGTTCTTTTTTTATATCGTGATCAGCTGTGCCTCTGTGTTAAGGGATCAAAGCAGTGTCATGGCAGTAATCCAGGGATATTTGCTTTAGCGTGGGTAGGTTTCACCCGTTTCATCCTACTGTTAAAAAAAGCAGAACATCACCATTGCAAAGGCTCTACCATCACATTGGGTTCTAAAGTGCTGTCAAGTCGCAACCGATCTACAGCAACCCCATAGGGTTTTCAAGGCAAAAGACGGTCAGAGGTGGGTTGCCGTTGCCTGCCTCTGCGTAGCAACCCTGGGCTTCCTTGATGGTCTCCCATCCAAGTCCTGACCAGGGCTGACCCTGCTTGGCTTCCACGATTTGATGAGGTTGGGCTAGCCTGGGCCATCTAGGTCAGGGACAAGACTTACGGTTTTCCAGGCAAGAGAAGAAGAGAGGTGGCTTTTTGTCATTATCTGCCTCTGTGTAGCAACTCAGGGCTTCCTTGGTGGTCTCTCATTCATGTTCTAACCATGGCCAACCCTGCTTAGCTTCCAAGGTCTGATGAGGTTGTCTAGCCTGGGCCATCCAGTTCAGGACACATGAAGCTATACTGAATCAGACCCTTGCTCCATCAAAGTCAGTATTGCCTACTCAGACTGGCAGTGGCTCTCCAGGGTCTCAAGAAGAGGTGTTTCTCATCACCTAATTGCCTAGTCCCTTTAACTGGAGATGCTGGGAATTGAACCTGGGGCCTTCTGCATGCCAAGCAGTTGCTCTACCACTGAGCCACAGCCCCTCCCCAAGGACACTGGCACATTACCAAGCTGTATGTACTATGCAGTGACTTTAGGTAGGGATCTCGTAAGTGGGTGTTGTTGTAAATCAGGAGGCTGTCATGAAGATTAGTAGAGTAAAAACTGGCTCTCAGTTTTCTATGCTGAAAAGTGTGGTCGAGAGAAGAAATTATCCAGTGTGACCTAAGCCAATGGGGCTATGCTGACAATCACTCCAAGAGGGTGCAAGTCTGGAATACGAAAAGGAAAAGAGAATTTTGGTTTTGATTTACAAATCTCCAAAGCCATATTTGTTTCATCCTGAATGCTTAGTTAATATACTAATGGACAGCTGAAACTGCTGAAGACAGAAGAAATAGTGAGGCGGGTCTACTCGGAATGTTAGCTTTCTCCTTAATTTGCACAAATGCTGTTTCTGAGCATTGGCTTTTGGTATTTATTTCAAATCCTTTAATAAAGCAGTGGCCTTAATTTTTGGCAGAGACACAAAGGGGCTGAGCCCTTGGATTCCAATTAAATTCCATGGGAAATTTTCTATAATTAAAACCTAGGCATTATTGAGGTAGGACCTCTGGAACTGAGCAGGCAAGGAAACTAATTAAGACTCATTCCCAATCACTCCGCTCCTGTGGCCTATTAAATTATTCCCAGATTGAGAAAGATGCAGTCATGTGGGGGATGCTGTAGTCTACTGAAGATATCAGACAAAAAAACATGGCGGACTGGATTGCCCATGGACGAAAGGCTAACTGCCATTAAGAGCATTAAAACGAATATTCATGCAGTGTTGATGGTGTGAGCATGACACCCATATTTATTGACCTATTTTTAAGTATTTAAGGCTGCGCTCCTAAGAAAATTTTCTTTGGCATTGAATGAAATGGGGCTTACTTGTGAGTAGACCTGCTTAGGATTGTTCTCTAAGTACGCATGAACACATGAAGCTGCCTTATACTGAATCAGACCCTTGGTCCATCAAGTCAGTATTGTCTGCTCAGATCAGCAGTGGCTCTCCAAGGTCTCAGGCTGAGGTCTTTCACATCACCGACTTGCCTAGTCCCTTTAACTGGAGATGTCAGGGATTGAACCTGGGATCTTCTGCATGCCAAGCAGATGTTCTATACTTGAGCCATGGCCCCTCCCCAAAGTATTTTTACTTGAAGTGCATTTTTGGTTGTTGTTTTTTCACAATATTATTTGGCTGTTCATTATGACCCCAAAAGTGGAGTGTAAATGTTTTCATAAAAAAAATAAAATAAGCATCAGGCTTGATCCACATGCATTTGAGCATGGAGAAAGGTCACTGCTGACAGTGAAGGCAGCCTGTATTTGCCAGGTTTACTGCCTGCTCTGACTAGTGAGCAAAAGCTGAGCTACCTGTAATGTTGGGGATCCATCATCTGACTTTTCCACACATAATTAATCCACACAAAAAAGCGTCTTCGGTGGCTATGATATGCATGATATGCATGGAAGCCTGGGTGCTGTGGAAGGGAAAAGTTCATTCCTCTTGTGTCATTTCCCCCATTGAAAATGCCCCTTGGGCTGTTTTTAGTCCTGGCAGGGGAAGAACATAGAACAGAAAGCCAGTATAGTGTAGTAGTAAGCGTGTAGTGTAGAACAGGAGTCCAGTAGCACCTTAAAGACTAACACAATTTCTGCCAGGGTATGAGCTATCATGAGTCACAGCTCACTTCTTTAGATGTAGTGCAGTAGTTAGAATGTCAGACTAGGATCTTGGACACACGAACACATGAAGCTGCCTTATACTGAATCAGACCTTTGGTCCATCAAGGTCAGTCCTCCAGTCCTCCAGGTAGGGTTGCCAGGTTCCACTTTGCCACCAGTGGGAGGTTTTTGGGGAGGAGCCTGAAGAGGGCAGGGTTTGGGGAGGGGAGATACTTCAATGCCATAGAGTCCAATGTCCAAGCGGCCATTTTCTCCAGGTGAACTGATCTCTATCGGCTGGAGATCAGTTGTAATAGCAGGAGATCACCAGCTACTACCTGGAGGCTGGAAAGGGAACAGTACTCAATTCTATATGCAAAAATATCAAAAGTGTATTACAATACAGTGAATATGACAGTGGAGTGCAAACAAAAGCTTATAAACAATCTAAACAATCTGCCCGCCAACACCTGTTTTTAGAAAGTGGATGGAACCAGGTAGGGCAGTGATGGCGAACCTTTTAGAGACCGAGTGCCCAAACTGCAACCCAAAACCCACTTATTTATCGCAAAGTGCCAACACGGCAAGTAACCTGAATACTGAGGTTTCCTCCCAGCTCGACAAGGGGGGGGGGGTGCGGGGAGTCCAGGGAAGGGGGGGGCTTTGAACGGCTCCGCGTTCCCTTCAAAGCCCCTGCCGCCCCCGCGCGTGCCCACAGAGAGGGCTTGGCGTGCCGGACTTGGCACACGTGCCATAGGTTCGCCAACACGGAGGTAGGGCTTTTCCCAGCAAGGCTTCTGATTGACTATTGGAGATTTGATTGGCTGTGCAGATTTTTCAAAATGTTGCTTTGACAGCAGCTGCCACCACAGCACAAGGATATGCACTATGTTACTGAAGTTAAGCTATGACAATCATTTTGTGGCTGGCTGCACATCCTGTGGCAGCCATTTTATAGCAGCCATTTTGTTGCTGTGCCCACCAGGCTGTGTCAGAATTCCCAATGTGCCTGCTGGCTCCAAAAGGTTGGGGACCGCCAGTCTACTCAGACTGGCAGCAGCTCTCCAGGAACTTAGGCAGAGATCTTTCACATCACCTACTAGCTGCTCCTTTAAGATTGTGGGGGATTGAGACTGGGACCGTCTGGAGACCCAGGTTCAAATCTCAGTTCAACAAGGAAACTTCCTTCGTTACCTTTTGAAAGTAAGTTACACTCTTGGGAATCCAATCACAGATCTCAAACATTGCATAGTGCTTGGCCCCAAGTCTGACCTGGAAGCTTTACTAATTCGGTCTTTCTGCTGTTCCATTATTTGACCCTGGCTGGGCAGTGAGATGAAGGTTAGCATCTCCCGGGTTACCAGTATAGTACCCAGTATAGGCTACAGACCTCGTTAACAGTTAACAGTAGCCGAAAAAGCCAAAGCCGAAAAAGCCGAAAAATTCAGCTTTTTTCAGCCTTCCAGGATTGCTCGCTACTGTTAAAGGGCGCCTACAGAAGCACAAAACAACAACAAACCCTCCCGTTGGAGCTTTTAGGGGGGTTAAGGTAAAGGCACCAAATCTGCAGAGTAGCTGCTGGTGACTCTCCTTACAAGAATCCCCAAGTCTGGTAAATATTGTGTCAGGGGGGCAGGGGGAGTCCAATTTTATAGGCCTCTATTTTTTCCTCCATTTGGGGGCCAATAAAATTGGACCCCCTGATCCAATCTTTATCGAACTTGGGGGTTCTTGTAAGAAAAGTCACTAGCAGCTATGCTGTAAGTTTGGTGCCTCTACCTTAAGAAAATAGCCCCCCTAGAGCCCTGGAAAGATTTCCCATAGAGTATAATGGAACCAATAATTTTCAGGGTTTCCAAAAAAAGCCCCCCACCCATCAAACCCTCATACTGATATGAGGATGTGGTATTTTTCAATCTCCTGAAAAAAAATTGGGTCTAATATGACTGAACCAACAAAATACCTATTTGTGTGTGTGTGTGTGTGTGTGTGTGCACCCCTACTTGGTTGCATTCCTTATTTCTTGTGATCAGTAGCTCATCTGATATGATGATAAAAGATCCTCTGAGCAGGCCTGGGCTGAAGAAATGGGATACTTAAATCCACACATTGGTCACTGGCTTATTAGTAGGGCAATAAATAAGATGCCAGATTTCACCTGAAATATTATAGCTTCTAGATGTTTTGAAACTTACTTTCTTCCTCCACTTCAAAAGGTATACAGGCAGTCAGCAATGCTGCCCCACTTGCCTAATTCTCTCGTGAGTAAATTAAAGGGAACCTACAAGGGTACTCGGAAGCGACAGCAGGTGTGCAGCACAAATGGGACAGCTGTGTCATGGTAGGACCTTTCTAACTAGTCACTTGTGGTCCATCGTTGGAGGGGCTGCGGACCCCCATCCTCCGCTGAGGCCTCATTGTGCTCATTGCTGCTGGAAATCAGATTGTCGGATTTAACTCTAATGAGGAGCAACGGGCACGTTTCATGAGAACCCAGAGAGGCAAGCATGGAACTTCCATTCAGGGAATCAAGAGGTCCACATCTCTGCCTCGGAAAGCTATTCTTTACTGGGATCAATAAGTACGAGAGAACATGCAGACCCCGGTGTTGTGCTCCATATATTAGTAATGGCTGCCTGTCTTCCTTCCCTCCCAATTTAAACCTACCATTGGTCCGACCTACTTGTATCATTCCCCTTGCCCTGGATTTTGGGAATCTGAGGACATCTCATCTATTTAATGAGGGTCAAATTAGCTATAGGAGCCCCGTGGCGCAGAGTGTTAAGCTGCAGTACTGCAGTCAAAAGCTCTGCTCACGACCTGAGTTCAATTCTGGCGGAATTAGGTTTCAGGTAGCCAGCTCAAGGTTGACTCAGCCTTCCATCCTTCCGAGGTCGGTAAAATGAGTACCCAGCTTGCTGGGGGTAAAGAGAAGATGACTGGGGAAGGCACTGCCAAACCACCCTGTAAACAAAGTCTGCCTGATAAACGTCAGGATGTGACATCACCCCATGGATCAGTAATGCACAGGGGACTACTTTTACCTTTTAAAATTAGCTATGGGGCTTAGGCTTGCCAGTCCCCTGGTGGCTGTTCCCATTTCCCGCTGCCCACTGAGCGGCTGCAGAAGAAAAATAAAATTTAAAAACTGTAGAGTTTCTGGTGATTCCCTGGTGAGGTGTGATGTCACTTGCAGGTTTTCCCACTAGTGACATCACTCTGTTGCATTGAGAGCTCCCATGTCCCTGCCCTGCCTGTCTCCCATTGGTTGCCAGGCCGGTCCTGACAACCCTTATAGGACTAAAAGATTTGTAAACAGAACTCCGGTGTCTTTGTCTCTCTTTCTTTGGAGACTCAGGTTAACAAATGGCCCAGACAGCTTTTTTCCATCTCCGCCTGGTGCTCTGGCTCGTGCCTTGCCTGCCACCTGCTGATCTGGCCACAGTGATCCATGCAATAGTCACCTCCAGATTGGACTACTGCAACTCGCTCTATGTGGGGCTACCTTTGAGACTGCTCCAGAAGTTGCAGCTGATCTAGATTGCAGTTGCACACATCCAAGTCCCATGAGGAAAGGCTGAAGGAGCTGGGTATTTAGCCTGAAGAGGAGAAGACTGAGAGGGGATATGATAGCCATCTTCAAGTTCTTGACGGGCTGTCATATAGAGGATGGTGCCGAGTTGTTTTCTGTTGCCCCAGAAGGTCAGACCAGAATCAACGGGTTGAAATTAAATCAAAATAGTTTCAATCTAGACATTAGGAAGAATTTTCTAACAGTGAGAGTGGTTCCTCAGTGGAACAGGCTTCCTCGGGAGGTGGTAGGCTCTCCTTCCCTGGAGGTTTTTAAGCAGAGGCTAGATGGCCATCTGTCAGCAATGCTGATTCTATGACCTTAGGCAGTTCATGAGAGGGAGGGCATCTTGGTTATCTTCTGGGAATGGAGTAGGGGTCACTGGGGGTGTGAGAAGGTAGTTGTGAATTTCCTGCATTGTGCAGGGGGTTGGACTAGATGACCCTGGTGGTCCCTTCCAACTCTATGATTCTATGATCCTTGCTAGGGCGCCATGGAGAGCGCATATCCAGCCTGTGCTTCAACAGCTGCACTGGCTTCCAGTCGTGTACCAGATCAGGTTCAAAGTTTCTGTGCTGACCTTCAAAGCCCTACATGGCCTAGAGTCCTTGTATCTTCGGGGCTGCCTTCTCTAGTACATGCCCACAAGAATTTTATGGTCATCATCTGAACATATACTTGGTGGTCCCTGTCTCAAAAGCTATCTGACTATCCTCAGCTACACAGATGCAGGCAATGGCAAACCACCTCCTTCAAACCCTACAGGGGTCACCATAAATCGGCTGTGATTTGATGGCAGATTCCATCACCAGTTCCGGTTTATCAGGAAGGAGCTCATACTGATGGGATGTCTATCTGAGGAAAGCTGGGTTTAGGGGGAGGGAAAAGCATCCTTCTCTTCTTCCCATTCACAGTTGAACTATTAGTCACTATAGTCCATCAACTCTTGGACAGATACACAGATAAAAAGATATGAGCATATAGGGTTGCCAGCTCCCTCCTGGCTGCCAGTGGGGGTAGAGTTACCAGCTCCAGGTTGGGGAACTCCTGGAGACTTCGGGATGGAGCCTGGAGAGGACAGGGACCTCAGTGGGGTACAATGCCATAGAGCCCACCCTCCAAAGCATCCTTTTTCCCCCCAGGGGAACTGATCTCTGTTGTCTGGAGATGAGCTGTAATTCCAGGGGATCCCCAGGTCCCACCTGGAGGCTGGCATCCCTATAACCATGTAGAAATATATTTAGTTTAGGGTGCTTATATCAGGGTTAAAAACATTAAAATGGATAAAACAAAGCACAATAGCAACTATTAAGGTTGATAAGCTTAAACCACACACCATACACACTTTAGGATAATCAGCTAGCCCAGTTTTACCAGGTTGATACTAGCATGCACACTCTCTGTGTGAGACTAAAATAGCCCAAAGTAGAACAACTTGCAGGTATTCCACCTTAGTGTGCTTTCAAATTTGAAAATTGATGTACACCCTTATGCACATACCTGGGCTTTTATAATTTTGTTTATATATTGTGATACATTTGTATATTGTTTGTGGGTGCATTATATGGGACTGTATCTGACCACTGATGAAGGCCAGTTGGCCGAAATGTATATGGTGTGTGGTTTATCAACCTTAATAGTTGCTATTGTACTTTATTTTATCAATTTTAATGTTTTTAACCCTGATGTAAGCGCCCTAAAATAAATATATTTCTATATAACATTATTTTACCTTTCTCCACCCAGCCTTTGGGTACCCAGCTTTTGGTTTTTGAAGTTGGGTCTTCTTCCCCTCCCTCTTTTTTTTGTTTATTGATCCCTATAACCATACCAGGTGATTATCTACCATTGCTACGGATGCTCCGGTCCCATGTAGCTAATGGTATTTATATCTCCCAGTAGCATCCCTGAAACGACAATATTGAAATATTGATTCTGTAAACACTTTCCCGATCTTTCAGCCCAAAGGTCTGAAAAGCCTACCTCATACACCTCCTTGCCCCCCTCTCCATGACATTAATGCCACTATTTATTCATACATTTTGTTTTACATGTAAATATTTTGACAAGGCATTAGTCCTCTGCTACCGTTCGGTGAATAATTCATTGGGGCCTCCTATAACTCAAGAATGACAACAGCTTTCCCCAGCTTTCCAAAACTTCCCTGGAGGGGCTGTTTACATGTTTAATTGCTTACTAATGTAAAAATATCATTGTCGGCCAACAATAAATCATGACAATTTCGCCTCCTAAGAGGTTCCAAGAAGCACAAGATGCCATAATTAAGTGATACTAATAGATCAAGCAATTAATATAATGGGAGTGTCTTTACAAGGTTAAAGAAAACCGCATCTCCTGCTCTACTCTAGTGTCAAGCGGAGATGAGATGCGCGAGCATGGAATCTGATGTTCTGAAACTAGTTTTATTGGAGTAAAAAAATGCATTACATTTAATAACACCCATCATCAAGCATCTTTATTTGCCGCATTTGCAATAGTTGCGGCGAAAAAGCAGGAAGAAACTGGTTGTTGGCGCTAATGATGCCGTTGTGCAGGAAAGGTAATTGTACTCATCCATTCAGTGAAAATATTCTTCGTGTTTATTGGTGGCAACTCGATTTTCGCAAATGAGATGCTACAAAAATCCAGTTCGCCTGGCTCAAATGATTCTTTGAAGTCAAGTATGCCACACGATTGCACTGATGATTTGTTAGCCATTTCAAACTAGTCGCGTGCGAATGTGCACAGGTGGTGGCATTTAATATGGCATCTGGCCAGGTAGTCTCTGTTGGTGTATGCTCACAGTTTATTGGTGTACTTGGGTTACATGTGCCTCAGGGTCATCGTGGAAAGGCCATGAATCGTTTAAAGTCATCGTTGAAAACCAGCTGGACGTTGAAATTCGGTGTCTGGAATGCTGGTGGAGACAAGGGCCAGAGGCCAGCAGCATAAGCAAGAAAACAGTCTGAGGTCAGGTAGGGTGCTATTCGAGTCCAACTTCTAAGCAGAGGGGTAATCCAAATTCAAGGTCAGGTTTGGTTCCCAGGGTCAGGGTAGCAGAGGTCCAGGAGTCCAGAGACCTCTGCTACATAAAATCCAGATCACAAGATACCGTAGTTCCACTGTATGCTGCATTGGTCAGCCCGCACCTGGAGTATTGTGTGCAGTTCACAAAGGACGTGGACAGAATCAAGCAGGTGCAGAGGAGAATGACGAGGATGATCAGGGGCCTGGAGACCAAGCCCTACGAGGAAAGGTTGAGGGAGTTGGGAATGTTCAGTCTGGTGAGGAGGTTGAGGGGGGACACGGTTGCTCTCTTTAACTATTTGAAGAGCTGTTACTTAGAGGAGGGCAGGGATAGGACTCACAATAATGGGCATAAACTGCAGTTGGAGAGGTACCAGCCAGATATTAGGAAAAATATTTTTTACAGTACGATTTGTTCTACAGTGAAACCAGCTACCTAGGGAGGTGGTGAGCTCTCCCTCACTGGCAGTCTTTAAGCAGAAGCTGGACAAACACTTGCCAGGGATTATCTAGGCTGATCCTGAATTAAGCAGGGGTTGGAATAGATGGCCTGTATGGCCCTTTCCAATTCTATGATTCTATGAACAGAGACCTGAGGTGGCTGCAAGCGAATGAGTTGCTTCCACAAAATGCTGAGCTCGTTGCCTGCCTAAATTGACCTTATCTTAATGCAGATTACCGTATATACTCGGGTATAAGACGACCTGAGTATAAGCCTAGGTGCCTAATTTGACCCCAAAAATGGGGGAAAATTAGGCACCCACGTATAAGCCGAGGGGAAAATGCACCCCCTCCCCCCCGCAGGCTTACCTGACCGGGCTCCAGGAGCGCAGGCAGGCGGTGGCGGCGGCGGCGGCCCCCTCCCTGCGCGCAGGAGGCCCCGCAGGGTCAGCTGGCAAGCGGGAGGACCAGCCTGGGTGAGGTGGGGGGGTGGGGGTCTGGGGTGGGGGAGGTGGGGGGGGAAGAAACCACTGCTGCCCATCAGAAGGCACGATCGTGCAAAAGGCGCGACGATCGCGCAAAAGGCGCCATCGGGGGGGAGAAGCCGCCACCGCTGCCGCGCAGAAGGCGCGATCAGGTGGGGTGGGGGGGAGAAGGCGGGACAGCCCGCCCTTCAGCTGGCCGGCGGGAGCGCGCTGGGAGAGGGCCCGGCAGGCGAATTACCGTATTGACCCGAGTATAAGCCGAGGTGAGTTTTTTAAGCCAAAAATCATGGCTAAAAAACTTGGCTTATACTCGAGTATATACGGTAGGTGTCGCTCATTAGGTGTTCAGGCATTCCCAGTTTCATCATCACTTAGTGCTCTGTGCAAAAGCTGTAGCCTTGCATTTTTCTGACGGTTTTCTATCATGGCCCTGGTCTTCCGGCATCTCAGCTCGAGTGGTCTCAGCGACCCTCCAGGTGAGGGTCACCTGTGGCTGAACCCCAGACACAATCGGTTCTCTTGAGCTGCCAGGCTGCAGACCCGGTGAGACCCAGTGAGATCAAGAGAATTCACACCATTCTATTCCCTATTACTATGTATGGGTGTGAAAGTTGGACAATGAAGAAAGTCAACAGGAAGAAAGTAGATGCCTTTCAAATGTGGTGTTGGAGAAGAGATTTACTGATATTGTGGACTGTCAAAAAGACAAATGGTTGGATTCTACATCAAATCAAGCATGAACCTCCCTTAGAAGCTACAATGACTAAACTGAGGGTATCGTACTTTGGTCACATTATGGGAAGACAAGAGTTACTGGAAAAGACAGTAATGCTAGGAAAAGTTGAAGGCAGCAGCAAGAAAAGAGGAAGACCCAACATGAGATGGATTTACTCTATAAAGGAAGCCCTCATTCTGCAGGACCTGAGCAAGGCTGTTAATGATAGGATATTCTGGAGGTCATTGATTCATGGGGTCGCCATAGGTCGGAAGCAATTTGATGGCCCTTAACACACACACAAAGAAAGTGGATAGCTAGAACTTTTTCTGTCTCTCCCATACTTATGGTTGCCAATTTTGCAGGCCCTACTCTGGGCCTGCAAGACTTAGATGTTCTGCCAGGCCTATGGTTGAGGCAGAGACGGGTGCAATTTAGCGGGCCTCCCTTCCCCTACCCTTATTCCCATTCCCTCAGTTGTTTCTTGGTACCTTTTTTGTATCTGCCTTCTAGGGTTGCCAACCTCCAGGTACTTGGTAAACCAAAGTTAGCTTGCTGTATAGTGTTGTGGAACAAAACCAGCAGTTTTAAAGCCCAATCAAACTAACAACAATTGTTGTGTTGAAACCAATGCTTATAATTTATGTAAGCTAAAAAGTTGTCATGATATTAACAATCATATCATGTAACAATGAAACGACAATTTCTAACACAAGTTTTCAAAGTTAGTTGAAACATAGTATCCAACAGCAATTGTGTCCTAGACGCTTGAGTATAGTTCCTATAGTTAAATGCGTTGGAACAGGTACTAGCTGGAGACCTCCTGCTATTACAACTGATCTCCAACTCATAGAGATCAGTTCACCTGGAGAAAATGGCCACTTTGGCAATCGGACTCTATGACATTGAAGCCCCTTCCCTCCCCAAACCCTGCCCAAAACCTCAGGCTCCACCCCAAAAACATCCCACCAGAGGCAAAGAGGGACCTGGCAACCCTACTGCCTCCTCTCCCCTTTCTCTCCCCTCTCCTTGACTGGTAATTCCTGTGATTGTTATTTAATGTTAAGGGTGTCGACTGGAATTTTAAAAATAATAAGGTTTTAAATTATGGTTTATATATTATATACTAAGTTATTTTTAATTGATTGTTTTATTTTGGTTGTTATCCATAGAATCATAGAGTTGGAAGGGACCACAAGGGTCATCTAGTCCAACCCCCTGCACAATGCAGGAAACCCACAACCACCTCCCCCCTACACCCGCAGTGACCCCCCTCCACTCCATGTACAGAAGATGGCCAAGATGCCCTCCCTCTCATCTGCTTCTATATAGACAGGAAAGGGCAGGATATAAATCTAATAAAATAAAATTAAATAAATGCCTAAGACTGAACTATGAAACTTCCCTAGTCTCCCAGAGGCTCCAAGGGTGGTTACAGCATAAACTGAAAATTTAAAAACAATCCTGACAGCAGAGTGCCAAATAATTCACAATCTACTGAAAGCAATTTGCTAAATTCCCTGGGATGAGACTCAGGGCTTCTTGAGAAGTACTTCACACCTACTTCTGCAGAAGAATAAATACAAAAAACAAAACCACCTGTGGCTTTTTGTATGTTTGAAAGCCCAGCAGTGAATATTTTGACCGTTGAACAGAACAGCAAGAAAGAAAATCATTTCCTTGAGCAGTTTTGCGCCGGGGCGGGGTGGGGAGGGGAGAGAAATAAAGAAGCAGATTTGGCTCCCTGTTCTACATCAAGTCAGGCAACTGTGATCATCATTCACTCCAGTCAAGATTTCCAGCTGTTGAACACAGTTTCCCAGGCTTGTACAAACAGTAGATTTTTTCTCTTTGCTTACCTTCAAAACAACAAAGTGGTACCAAAGAAAAGGAAAGGCCTTCTGTTAAAAAGAGAGCTCGAAAAGACATTTTGTTCCATATATTGTGCTCTTTGCTAACTCTGAGGCCTTTGGCACAGTCCTCACCATTTCTGGACACAGTTCACAAACCTTTGATCCTGGAGCAGTTCTATGGGATGAACTGGATTACTCTTAAGTAAAGGTGCTGTGACTGGAAAAGACAGTCATGATAGGAAAAGGTGAGGGCCGCAGGAAAAGAGGAAGACCCAACAAGAGATGGATTGACTCAATAAAGGGAGCCACAGCCCTCAGTTTGCAAGATCTGAGCAAGGCTGCCAAAGATAGGCCATTTTGGAGGACATTGATTCATAGGGTTGCCATGAGTCAGAAGCGACTTGATAGCACTTGACACACACAAAGGTGCTGTGAATGGTATGATATTGCCCCTTTAAATCTATGCTTCTGTAAAGAAGGGATTTAGATACTTCCAGTGAACAGCAGGTCACCATGATCATAGCTTGTAGTCAAAATGGATGCTAGTCATGATGCATACTTATTATCTTCAGAATCAGAGGAGCTTGCCTATTAGGTGCTGTGGAACACAGGCAGGACAATGCTGCTGCGGTTGTCTTGTTTGTGGGCTTCCTAGAGGCACCTGGTTGGCCACTGTGTGAACAGACTGCTGGACCTGATGGACTTTGGTCTGATCCAGCCTGGCTTTTCTTATGTTCTTATCTATCTAGGGCTGTCAAAAAAAAATAAATTCGGTACAGTTCGGATTCGGCCGAATTTGGCCCTTGTGGCTTCGGTACGTGCCGAAGTCCGAACTCCCCCACTTCGGATCCGTTCAATTCGGCGGGAATTCAAAGTTCGGAAAAAAAACTCAGCCGAATAAAGCCATTAAAAACACAACCGCGCCTTTCCGCGGCTCTGGGGGGGGGCATTTTTGGGCTTAGAGGTCCCAAACTTTCAGCAGAGCTTCAAAGGACGTATATTGAAAGACTCCCCAAGTTTTGTAAAGATTGGGTCAGGGGGGGCTGAGATATGGGCCCTGAAAGGGGTCCCCCCCACCCTTAATGTGTATCTCTCCGCAGAGCTTGCCGCCCACGCACAAAGCTCCCGGCCCGACAAACAGCTGATGAGAGCAAGGGCGGGGCAGGTGCTAAGAACTTTGCAAAGCAACACAAGGCAGAGCAACCCCTTTGCAAACATGCAAAGGGCGGGGCAGGTGTGAAGAATTTTGCAAAACAATACAACTGCAAAGCAACACAAGCACGCAATGCAACACCTTTGCAACAGTGCATAGCAACACCTGATGCCTGGGAGTTTGCATACCATGGAAAGGGACAGAGGCAGCTAGCTATGCATAATGAGCAGGAGGGGGTGGAATTTCTCCTTTTGCATTGGACTTGGGACCAGGCAGATGCATTCTTTAAGTCACCATTTGAAAACCAGTTTTGAGCACGCATCAAAATAACCTAACTGATCTTATGAATGAGGAAAAACCTGAAGAATAAAAATGAAGCCCCCCCTCAAACCAGGGAGAGAGAGACTGAAGGGGGAACACACACCCCAGGCAGAACCGGCAAAAGCCCCCTTTGGCTTTCCCCCCCCCACCCACAGAAACTGCTCCCTCCCCACACACACACACAGACTCTGCTTTCCCCCCCACACACACACAGAAAAGAAAAAATATAGATTAAAGCCCCCAAAGGGGTCTTACTGTGGCTGTCTTCTGTTCCAGCAGGAGGGGCTGGGAGGCTGGGTAATCCAATATGATTCCATTTGTATCCAATATAAGATCCATACGTATGCATGTCTCGAGGGTGATCCATTCATCCCAATAGGGAAAAGGGGAAAGCCCATATCTCGGGGGGCCCTGACCCAATGTTTACAAAACTTGGGTGGTATCTTAAAAAGCCTTGACTGAAGCTCCGCTGAAAGTCTGGGGTCGGCACACCCAAAAATGCGCCCCCTGCAGCCATGGAAAGAGAAAAGGGGGGGAGCCAATATTTCAGCCCCCACTGAACCCATCTTTACAAAACTTGGGTGGTCTCTTAAGAGGGATTCTCTAAAGCTATGACAAAAGTTTGGCGGCTGCACCCCCAAAAAAGCGCCCCCTGCAGCCACGAAAATGGAAAAGGGGGGAGAGGAAAAAGGGGTGGAGCCCATATCTCGGGGGGCCCTGACCCAATGTTTACAAAACTTGGGGGGGTATCTTAAGAAGCCTAGTCTGATGCTCCGCTGAAAGTTTGGGGTCGGCACACCCAAAAATGCGCCCTCTGCAGCCATGGAAAGAAAAAGGGGGGGAGCCCATATCTCGGGACCCCCTGACCCAATGTTTACAAAACTTGGGTGGTCTCTTAAAAAAACCTGTCTGAATATCCCCTGAAAGTTTGGGGTCAGTACCCCAAAAAATGCGCCCCCTGCAGCCACGGAAAGGAGCGAATGTGCACAAGCACCCCCTCACACACACATGAGGATTTCCCTCTCTCTCTCTCTTTCCCTGGCCGGCCGCACATCAGCTGATTCCTCCAGTACTCAATCCTGACTGATTGGCCAGAAGAAGACCCAGCTTGGCCACCGATTGGCCGGGGGAGGAGAATGCTGCTTACTGAAGGTTATGCTGCTTACTGACGGCCCCGAATTGGCCGAATTTATTCGTGAACTCCCGAACTCGCTGAATTCGGCCCCCCAGGTTGCCCGCCAGTTTTGAGTTCGGTTCGTCCCGAACTAAAAACCGCCGAATCAAGGGAAATTCGGCTGATTTTCAGTTCGGGCCGAACCGAATTGACAGCCCTATATCTATCATATTATGAATTGTAAAATGAATTTTGTGCATGAGCCCTGGCAAATACTCCATCCTTATTTACACCAGTACCTGTGTAGTCTGTTTTAAAAGTTTGTGCACAAAGATGTAGACCATAACTCAAAAGCTCTTCCAGGCTCTGCAGCATGCACAGCACTGAATGTAGATGGGTTCATTTTCATCATGAAGAAGAAGAGTTGTTTGTTATACCCTGCTTTTGTCTACCATTAGAGTCTCAAAGCAGCTTACAATTGCCTTCCCTCCCTCTCCCCACAACAGACACCTTGTGAGGTAGGTGGGGGTGAAAGAGTTTGGAGAGAACTGTGTCTGGCCTAAGGTCACCCAGCTGGCTTCATATGGAGGAGTGAGGGAAAAACCCGGTTCACCAGATTAGAGTCTGCCACTCATGAGGAGGAGTAGGGAATTTGGAGAACCCAGTTCTCCAAATTAAAGTCCACCACTGTTAACCACTACACCATGCTGGCTCTCCACATTGTTCTGAATAACTCTGGTCAGGCCTGATTCAGATATAGACATACACTTGAGAAACCCTCAGCACCTACTTAACTTCCCTCCATCAGATCATTTAATTCCTGTCAAGAGGTACACCTCAACAATGTGCTCAGTTCATTGTGGGTAGAGTACACAAAAGATACTGGTTCCATTTTAATCTTCTATTAAAGCATAGCTATTTTGCATCTTTCATGCAACAGAATGTCATACCATCCATTACAGCTGCATACGTAATTAAAGGGCAGCAATTACATGAGTCTATAAAAATATCTTACCCAAAGATAAGCAGATCACAAACAAGGCGCCCTTTCTAAGAAGAAGCTCCCAGAGAGAGTGATGGGGTGGGGAGGCAGAAAGAGAGAGAAAGTGACAGGCATGGAGGAGAGAGAGAGAGAGGAAGGAAAAGGGTGGCAGGAGGGAGAAAGAGTGAGAGACTGAGAGAAGAAGGGGGAGAGGGGAGGAAGCAAAGGTGGGGGAATAGCTGCTCCTGCGGGTGTCTTGTGGGTCCCCATTTGTAGTATCTATTGATAGGGGTTAGAGTCCACCTTCCGAAGCAACCGTTTTCTTCAGGTGAACTGATCTCTGTTACCTGGAGATCAGTTGTAATAGCAGGAGGTCTCCAGGAACCACCTGGAGGCTGGCAACTCTACTTGGTTCTGACCCACTGTCATTGGTTTACTAAACAGCACAACAAAACACTGTTATAAGAAATGGGGGGGAAAGTCTAGTTTCAGGCAGGTAGTTGTGTTTGGCCAGGGATCCTAAAAGGCTTTTTCTTTTGCCATCTTCTGGGCGTGGAGAGCAGGGGTCTCTGGGGGTGTGGGGGGGAGGTAGCTTTGAAATCCCTGCATTATGCAGGGGGTTGGACTAGATGACTCTGGAAGTACCTTCCAACTCTATGTTTCTATGGTTATATGATGCCTAGTATACAGTAGCAGAACAAAATCTCAAGTCCAATAATTGCCCCTTAAAGACCAACAAAATTCCCCAGGGCTTAATACACCTTTGTGAGTTAAAGCTCATTTAGCAGAACAAAGTCTATTTTTTCTTTCATTGGTGAATGCATAAGCACCCCATGGTGCTTCATTATTATTTTCCTTTATTATGAATATATACATGTTTTAGGCATATTCATTGATATGACTGTCCCCATCAGGACACCATTTCTCATACAGGTATATTCACAACACATTTAGTCGAGTCACACAGGCATAAACGGGGCAGGCGGGGAATATGTTTCTGTTTTTAAAATAGACGTTTTGAAGCGTTGCAGGGGCTAGGATGGGACAGAACTTGTAAGAAATTAATAGCCTTTCCTATCTCGATTGCCCAGCTCTGGAGGGGATTTCAGTTTTGCTGCCAAGTTGGGCAAGGAAGCAGCTACACTGCTCCAACCGCATGGTGTGAAGTGATATGCAGGCCCCGGACTTCCACGGTCTTCCTCTTCAATTCTCGTTGGTTGCTGGCACTTCTTTTCACCAAACGTGTCTATCTGATTCATTGACATCTGCTAAGGAGGCGGTGGAGACGAAGCCATACTTATTTAACCATGGTGAATAATGTTGGTATTTAAGGGAGTTCCATGCTGTTGTTATATAGCCATTTGTTATGTGGACTTGGTCAGTGAGGTGGGTAGATGGGTACGATTCTGCACACAATATCCAATGTGTTTCTCACCAGCCAGAAGCCCAGTATTTGCTTACCAAGACTTTAGCTACTGAGGCTTTGCCTATGCCAATCCCACATCAAAAACATAATCAGAATGAACTTAGTATGAGTTTGTGTGTGAGTGTGTGCGTGCGCGTGTGCGTGTGCTGACATTTAAAAATGGAAAGTACAGATAAGTTCCATCAGGAGGAAAAAATAAATAGGGAAGATAACAGGCGTTTTTTTGGGTTTAATCCAACACTCTAACCACTATACAACAGTGGCTTTCAACCCCCACTGCACCCCTCTCTAGAACTTTGCATAAAAAGGAAGGACATCTTGCTATTCTCATACCTGACTTCACTGTGCTTTCACCCTTTTAAAACATAAATTTGCGAAAATGGGGGAAATAGCCCCATTTGAAAACAGTGATGCTGTACCAACAAAAAGCTGGCGCAGCACCGTTGTTTCTGAATGGGGCGTTTCCGGGCTGGAAGGGGTGAGGAAGCTGACTAAAGTCAGCTCTGCCTCTGGGGACGCCCAAATGCCCCTCATGCTGGCTCTGCAGTTCTCTTCCGGGATTTAGGTCCCAGAGAGGCCGAGGAGGAGCGGCATGCAGCTCTGCGGCACCCAAGTGCCGATGGAAATATCCCCACGCCAGTGTAAGTGCCCCTTATTCCATGATAAGAGGGCACTTGCGCTGGCGTCATGCCGCCTCCACACCACTTTCAGCCCTAGCCTCAGGAATGGTGTTCCGCTGCGCAGAGGCAGGCAATAGCAAACCACCACTGAATGTCTCATGCCTTGAAAACCCTGCGGGGATCATTATAAGCAGGCTGTGACTTGGCGGCAAAAGAAAAGAAGAAAAGTTCACACATTGATCCCATTTAAGTCACAAATCCAGGAACTGCATTGTATAAAATATTAGCTGCCTCCCCCGCTCATTCGGTTTGTCAACCCCGTTGCTCCCTGCACTCAAAATATTGCTTTATAGGAGTTCTGTCCCTGCATGCAACAGGGGCTAACCCCAAAAGTGGTGTTTGGCCACATTTCCCCCCCCCCTTCAAGCCACAGCTGAAAATGCTGTTTATAATTGTTTAAATGTTTTAACATTTTTATGTTCACTGCCTTAGGGACTGTGATCTGGTGCAAAGGTGGCATAACAATGTTTTAAATAAATAAAGGGGGAGATTAAATCACCAAACTTGCCCCCTCCCGGCACTGATGTTTCCTTTTAAGCAATGATCCCAGTGGCTGCATTTAATAAAATTAAAAATTAAGTTAAAAGCAACTTGGAACGACAAGGAATTGATAATGCTATCCTTCATGGAGCAAGAAACAGTAAAATCGGCTACCTAGGGAGGTGGTGAGCTCCCCTTCACTGGCAGTCTTTAAGCAGAGGCTGGACAAGCACTTGTCAGGGATGCTCTAGGCTGATCCTGCATTGAGCAGGGGGTTCGACTAGATGGCCTCTATGGCTCCTTCCAACTGTATGATTCTATGGGCGAAAACGCACAGTCCCTTTAGCCTCCTTTATTCCCTGTTTCAGCCAAGATTCAGCCAGGATCAAATGCACATTTGGCGAAATGCATGCGTTCAATCCTGGGTGAATACTGGCTGAAACAGGGAAAAAAGGAGGCTAAGGGGACCATGCGTTTTCGCCCTATTTATGATTCTATGAAACTTGCCTTGGAGCTCTCCATGGTCCTGAAGGCCAAGCTGTTTGGTTCATGATACTGGTTCTCTCCCAAGGAAGTCCAGGGTTGCCACACAGAGGCAGGCAATGGCGAACCACCTCTGTTCGTCTCTTGCCTTGAAGACCCTACAGGATTTTCCATAAGTCAGCTGAGACTTGACAACACTTTCCACCACCACCTATTCTCTCTTCACCGGCTCTCCCACAGTCATCCTGCCGCCAGTCTCAGGTCTCCATTACCTCCTGCCCCCCCTTGTGACTCCACCCCATTCCTGTGAGCCTCAAAGAAAAAGAAGAAGAGTTGTTTTTATATGATGACTCTCTCTACCACTTCAGGAAGAATCAAATCGGCTTACAATTGCCTTCCCTCCCCACAACAGACACCCTATGAGGTAGGTGGGGCTGAGAGAGAACATAAGAATAATAGAATCATAAAAATCACATAATCATAGAATCATAGAGTTGGAAGGGGCCATACAGGCCATACAGCCTGCAATGAGCAGGGGGTTGGACTAGATGGCCTGTATGGCCCCTTCCAATTCTGTGATTCTAAGAAAGGCCATACTGGATCAGACCAAGGTCCATCAAGTCCAGCAGTCTATTCACATAGGGGCCAACCAGGTGCCTCTAGGAAGCCCACAAACAAGACAGCTGCAGCAGCATTATCCTGCTTGTGTTTCACAACACCTAATGTAATAGGCATGCTCCTCTCATCCTGGGGAGAATAGGTATGCATCATGACTAGTATTCATTTTGACTAGTAGCCATGAATTGCCCTCTCCTCCATGAACCTGTCCACTCCCTTCTTCAAGCCTTCCAAGTTGGCAGCCATCACCACATCCTGGGGCAGGGGGTTATGTTATACTTCACCTTTAATAGGAGACAGCCCAGGCTATGCTTCCATTCGAGCTACTGACAGGTTTCTTAAGGCAGACTTCATCGGGTTTAACTCCCTGTGATAAATGCATTTGGCAAAGCCCTCTGATATCGAGGCTCCAGATTCTTCCATGGCATTTCCAAAAGTGTCAGCAAGAAATCCTCTGCTGCATTGTTGATGCAATTACAATTAAAGAGCTGCTTCTCCATATGGTTCCTTGCTGTCGACAAACCCCCCTCCCTACTCAAATGAAATATTTAAAGAACTATCACAAACAATAAAATTCACAGGAAATCCAAAGCAGAGAGCTGCGATGTGTGAAATCGTTGATATTTTAGAGAATTGCATTCAAAAGTTCAAGCTTGTAATAGATCCAATTGACTGCAGGAAGCTTGGACAGATGTGTGGTAAGGCTTGACTGACAGCCAGGAAGGGCTTCCTTCTTGAGTCTCTTAAAGGACTGGATTCTTGAAGGCTGGCTGTCATCCTTTCTACTGATGGGTCCCCATTAAAAGACAGACATTAAGCCCAAACCAGATAGAAGATAGTAAGCAAACAGATACTGCAGCTATTAATTGTCATTGATGATGTGGGCAATTTGGTACTGTTGGCGATCCCAGAGGCAAATGTCTCATTTGTCATCCAACCGTAGGGAAATAAAACTAAGCAACCCCAGGGTATTAAAGTGGGCAATGAAGTGTGCTTAAAGTGCAAATTTGAGGTGAATTTGGTGATCCCTACTTTGGGGGAACCCAAGGTAGCAGACAGCTCTAGCAGACTAGCAGTATTTCCACACAATTTGTATTCCCTGGGTTTGGAATACAAGGTTCAGCATAGGAAAAATTTTGCTTTTTTCATCCCTGTTGTTTCCCCACTAACCCCAAGTCCATGTTTTAATTTCTCTACTCCTTTGTGCAAATTGAATCCACGATTCTCCATTTTGCACAATTTTCAGTTGCGCTGAACCTTTTTATAAAACGAACACAGTTTTCTATGTTATTTGGGAGTCAAGTTAAGATTATACATTATGTGCATATTATACAAATGAAAGGAGTAAATTGGACATACAAGTTACGCATAAATAAGGTACTAGCAACTTACATGCTGCACAAATGAATCTACAAAACCAGAAATATGGGAGCCAGTGTGGTGTAGTGTCAACAAACTAAGACCTGGTTCAAATCCCTATTCAGCTATGACATTGACAGATGATTATTAGCCTGCCTCTCTCTCTCTCTCTCTCTCTCTCTCTCTCTCTCTCTCTCTCTCTCTCTCTCTCTCTCTCTCTCTCCCTCCCTCCCTCTCTCCCTCTCTCTCTCCCTCTCTCCCCCCCCCTCTCTCTCTCTCTCTCTCTCCCTCTCTCCCCCTCTCTCCCTCTCCCCCTCTCCCCCTCTCCCTCTCTCTCTCCCTCTTTCTCTCCCTCTCCCTCTCTCTCCACAACCTACTTCACAGGGTTGTTGTGAGGACAAAATTGGGGAAAGAAAAAGCACATATACTGTCCTGATCACATGGACACATGAAGCTGCCTTATACTGAATCAGACGTTTGGTCCATCAAAGTCAGTATTGTCTACTCAGACAGGCAGCGGCTCTCCGGGGTCTCAGGCAGAGATCTTTCACATCACCTACTTGCCTAGTCCCTTTAACTGGAGATGCCGAGGATTGAACCTGGGACCTTCTGGATGGCAAGCAGAGGCTCTACTGAGCCACAGCCCCTCCCCTATATTGCCATATAAGTCCATAAGGCAGACTTATAAGTCCATATTTAGATTTTTCCTCTCTCACCTTTTCCCACACCTTCCTTCAGGGTGGTCATGCTCCCAGCCCTAATCCCATTCCAATCTCCTGAGAGTCACTTCCTCCAGGGCTTAACCTAACCTGGCCAACCTACCAGGCCCTGGTGGGGTTACTGAGAGGGTAACTCAATGACCGCTCCATTCTCCCCTCTGGAGACAGAGCTTATTTTCTTAGAACTGCCTCCCTGGTCTGGTCTTCACCTCAGGTCAACCAGCTCCTCCAAAAAAAAAAAAATCTCCCTCTTCACTGGACAACAGATATGGTTAGGGATGCCAACCATACAATGACCAAACTAGGACCAAACTGTTTGGTCTTAGTTTGGTCATTGTATGGATGTACATCAATTATGTATGTGTCAGCAATGCTGATTCTATGACCTTAGGCAGTTCATGAGAGGGAGGGCATCTTGGCCATCTTGTGGGCATGGAGTAGGGGTCACTGGGTGTGTGTGAGGAAGGTAGTTGTGAATTTCCTGCATTGTGCATGGGGTTGAACTACATGCCCCCGGTGGTCCCTTCCAACTCTATGATTCTATATGTATTTATCTATTGGGAATAGTTAGCCTACATTATAGGCCTGGTGTTTTTAATTATACTGTGCACCATATTAAAACTTATATATTTCTTATATTTTAGCATTGTTTAGCTCAACCCTTTTGTTTTGATTCAACTTTTAGGTTGAGTTTATTCCCCCTTTTTTTGGGTTGAATTAGGGTTGCCAACTTCCAGCTGGAAATCTCCTGCTATTACAACTGCTCTCCAGCCGATAGAGCTCAGTTCACCTGGAGAAAATGGCCACTTTGGCCACTGGACTCTATGGCATTGAAGTCCCTCCCCTCCCCAAACCCAGCCCTCCTCAGGCTCTGCCCCAAAAAACTCCCGTCGGTGGCAAAGAGGGACCTGGCAACCCTAACTATTCAGGAACAACAACACTGGCTTGAGGCCTGCTCTCTTCCTCTAGATCCTATCTCAAGTGCCTTTGCAGTTTTAGGCTTCTCCAGGAAGGAACAATCAGGAACTTTTTGTGAGGTACTGTATCATTTCCTCAGGCATTTTTTTTAAAGACCCAACATTTCTTCAAAAGCAAGAAGGAAAAAGAATTTGCCAGAGGGGGCCGGTGAAGGTACGAAGGATAGGTTGTTTCTAGAATAAAATGGAGATACACTTTGATAAATTATTTCACCATTCATCCATATTAGCTTTGTGACAGTTCTTGGAGGTTCAAACTGATAAGAATAATGTATTTTATTATAGACAGTTGAAAAGCTCTGAAATGGAACTTTGACCCTGGCCAAAAGGGAAGACATTTGAGGGGAAGGAAGAAAGGATTTTGGGAGCCCTGCTGGGAGAAAAGGATTTAGGCAATGCGATTGATAGACGCATTGAGACAAAATGGGTAGAGAGGAAAAGAAATGGGATAGAGTTATTGATAGTGTGATCCTAAATAGTATTATATTCTTCTAATCCCACTGTCTCTCTTTCTTCCTCCTCCCAGGCTGCTGCCACCACCACATACAAACATAGAGCTAAAAGGGAACTTCAAGAGTCATCTAGTCCAACCCCTGCACAATGTAGGAAATTCCCAACTACCTCCCCACACATTCCCCCAGTGACCCTGCTCTATGCCCAGAGGAAGACAAAAATCCTCCAGGATCCCTGAGCCAGTCTGGCCTGGAGGAAAATTCGATCCTGACATGTTTACTAGGATTGCTAGGCAACTCTCCAAATGATTCAGTGAAAAAGGTGACTGTATCCAATCCACTGCCCTGACCTGGATAGCCCGGGCTAGCCTGATCTTATCAGATCTCAGGAGCTCAGCAGGGTCAGCCCTGGTTAGTATTTGGATGGGAGACCACCAAGGAATTCCAGGGTTGCTATGCAGAGGAAGGCAATGGCAAACCACCTCTGAATGTCCCTTGCCTTGAAAATCCTACTGGGTTGCCGTCAGTTGGCTGCAACTTGATGGCACTTTACACACATGCATGCAACCCACTACATCTCATTTTCTTCTACTTTGGGAGCTTTAAAAATCCCCATCCTTTTTTTTTTGTAAAGTTGTCAGACTTTTCTGCAAAACTGAACCTTTCCCATCTACCCTGTTGACACATGGCCCCATTGTGAAGATTTTTTTACCTCTTCTTTCTAGGGATATGTTCAGAAATATATATCAGAAATATATGTGTGTGTGTGTGTGTGCATGTGTACACAAATAAACATATATATTATACAGACATGTATCCAACTGAAATATCACAGGCAGTGCAAGTGCAAAGTAGTATAACAGAGGAGCACAGGATTCAATGTCAGGGTGGTAGGGAACAGGCAAATACGTCATTCATTTTCATTGTGATCTGGAAGCGAGTAAGGGGGAAATAAATACAGACCTTTGCACACTCATTTCTGGAGGATCACTTTTCTGTCTTCAGTCCATGCTTTAAATGTTTACAGAATCTGGCTGTCGTGTTTGCTTTCCCTCCACGGTTTATCTTTCTCCCAGACCATTGATTAATCACCTGTCTGGGCATCTGAAGTGCTGATTAAGTGATGACCTTGAACACTGACCCAGAAATACTAACTTCCATTCCCCCTGCATTCCAAGTGATCTTCCGTAGGCTATGCTAGACCCCAGTGCACCTAATAGGAAGAGTTTCCATTTTCTCCTCTGGTTTTCCCCATTATGGTGTCTTTCTGAGGCCATTGCTGGGCAATCAGCCTGTGGAGAGGTTGCTAATGTGAACCGAATATATGAATCTTATACTGAGCTGGAGCACGGCTTCATTTCTTTCTGTATTGTCCGCTATGACAGGGAGTAGCTCGACAGAGTCTCCCGCAGGGGTCTTTCCCAATGCTTATTACCTGAGATCATTTAACTAGAGCTGTCATGAATTGAACTTGGTTGGGCCACCCTCTCCACCCCTTGCATGCAACATGCACATGTCTCATATCAGCACATGACAGAAGAAGAAGAAGAAGAAACCGACTTTCTCTGCCACTTAAGGGAGACTCAAGCTGGCTTACAATCACCTTCCCTTCCCCTCCCCACAACAGGCACCCTGTGAGGTGGGTGGGGCAGAGAGTGTGTGACTAGCTTAAGGTCTCCCAGCTGGCTTCATGTGTAGGAGTGGGGAAACAAATCCAGTTCACCACATTAGCCTCCACTGCTCATGTGGAGGCGTGGGGAATCAAACGCTGTTCTCCAGGTCAGAATCCACCACTCCAAACTACCGCTCTTAACCACTACACCATGCTGGCTCTCTCCAGGGAAACTGATCTTGGTCGTCTGGAGATCAACTGTAATAGCCGGAGATCTCCAGATATTACCTGGAGATTGGCAAGCACCATGTCGAGGATCAGCGCAGTGCTTAAAGGGAGACCTCTTTGCAGTCCAGAAATCATAAACGAGCCCAGAATAAGACCACAAATAGGAAGGTTCAAACAGGGAGGGGCTGTGGTACAGTGATAGAGCATTCTCTTGGCAAGCAGAAGGTCCCAGGTTCAATCCCCGGAATCTCCAGTTGAAAGGATCCGGTAGCAGGTGACCTGAATAGACCTCTGCCTGAGACCCTGGAGAGCCGCTGCCAGTCTGAGTAGGCAGTACTGATTTTGATGGACCCATGGTCTGATTCAATATAAGGCAGCTTCACGCGTACAGTATTTTGCAAGGTGTCCTCCCAGGATTCAGCAGTGTGACCCAGATCCTGAACTGGGTTCAGTGGAGCAGCCCCTTCTCTTTGTAGAGAAGCCCTCCCAGTCCACCATGGGAGAATCCATATTGGACACTGTTGAAAGGATGGGGGGAAATCCAATTAGGAAAAAGTCTGTGATACCTCCACCAGCTGCCCTGTTGCATTTTCTTTGAAAGAGCAGCAAAGAAGGATAGGAGAATCTGGGAGAACAACTGCCAGAAAGTTTTACAAGGGCCGGAATTAACTGTGTGTGCTAAATCCAATCCAAACACCTGCATCGCCAAACTCACAAGCCATGTTTAGATACCCAGCGGCAACTGGAGTGGTGATGCCATAAGAACATAAGAAAGGCCCTGCTGGATCAGACCAAGGCCCATCAGGTCCAGCAGTCTGTTCACACAGTGGCCAAAAAGGTGCCTCTAGGAAGCCACAAACAAGACGACTGCAGCAGCACCATCCTGCCTGTGTTCCAGTGCACCTAATATAATAGGCATGCTCATAAGAACAGAAGAAAGGCCGTGCTGGATCAGACCAAGGCCCATCAAGTCCAGCAGTCTGTTCACACATTGGCCAACTAGGTGCCTCTAGGAAGCCATGTTATTTTGCTTTCGAAAGCTAGGAGGCAGAGACCTCCTCCTGTCCTGTCCAGTCCTCTGTAGGGTTGCCAGTCTCCAGGTAATATCTGGAGATCTCCCACTATTACATTTCATCTCCAGATGACCAAGATCAGTTCCCCTGGAGAAAATGGCTGATTTGGAGGGTGGACACCATGACATTTTACCCTGGTTGAGGCCCTCCTGGAACTGATGACAGCTGTCTGGGAGAGCAGGTTGCTTGCAGTCAGTGAAGAAGGAGATTCTCTCAGTGGGAGCTAGTGTTGTATAGTGGTTAACAGCAGTGGTTTGGAGCGGTGGACTCTGATCTGGAGAACCGTGTTTGATCCCCCACTCCTCCACATGAACAGCGGACACTAATCTAGGGGTTGGACTAGATGACCCTGGTGGTCCCTTCCAACTCTATGATTCTATGAATCTGCTGAACTGGAATTGTGTCCCCACTAGGGCTGTCGATTCGGTTTGCCCCGAACCGAAAAACAGCCGAATTTCCCTTGATTCGGTGGTTTTTAGTTCGGATGGAACTGAACTCAAAAAAGGCGGGAAAACGGGGAGCCGAATTCAGCGAGTTCGGGGTGTTCGGTGAATAAATTCGGCAAATTCAGGGTTCGGCGCAGCATAACCATCAGTTAGTAAGCAACATTCTCCCCCGGCCAATCGGTGGCCAAGCTGGGTCTTCTTCTGGCCAGTCAGTCGTAATTGAGTGCATGAGCTCAGCTGCTTTGCGGCCCGGCCGGGGAGAGAAAGAGAGAGTATCTGTTTGTGTGAGAGAGAAATCCCGTGGGGGGGGGTGCTTGTGCACATTTGCTCCTTTCCGTGGCTGCAGGGGGTGCATTTTTGGGGGTACAGCCCCCAAACTTTCAGCATAGCTTCAGAGGAGCCTTCTTGCAAGAATCCCCAAGTTTTGTAAAGATTGGCTCAGGAGGAGCTGAGATATGGGCCCCGAAAGGGGTCCCCCCTTAATGTGCATTTTTATTCCATTTACAGCACACATTCGCTCCTTTCCGTGGCTGCAGGGGGCGTATTTTTTGGGGTACAGCCCCCAAAATTCAGCGTAGCTTCAGAGGAGCCTTCTTGAAAGAATCCCCAAGTTTTGTAAAAATTGGATCAGCGGGGGCTGAGATATGCCCCCCCTTTTCCCTATTGGGATGAATGGGATCAGCTGATCCTATGTGCATCTCGACAGCGGCAAATCCAAGGCAAAATCTCCCGTGCTTAAATGGAACCGTAGTGGATTACCCAGTCCTCCCAGTCCCTCCTGATGGAACAGAAGACATCCACAGTAAGACCCCTTTAAGGGCTTTAATCTATAATTTTTCTCCTGTGTGTGTGTGGGGGGGGGGAAGCAGAGTCTGTGTGTGTGTGGGGAGGGAGCAGTTGGTTTGAGGGGGGGCTTCATTTGTGTGTCCTCAGGTTTTCCCTCATTCATAAGATCGGTTAGGTGTATTTTGATGCTTGCTCAAAAATTGTTTTCAAATTGTGACTTAAAGAATGCATTTTCCTGGTCCCGAGTCCGATGCAAAAGGGGAAATTCCACCCCCTCCTGCTCCTGATGCTTAGCTAGCATGCCTCTGTCCCTTTCCATGGTTTGCAAACTCCCAGGCGTCAGGTGTTGCTTTGCATGGTTGCAAACATGATGGTTTGCATTGTTGTGTTGCTTTGCATGGTTTGAAAACTTCTTCGCACCTGCCCCGCCCTTGCTTCCCGCAGCTCAGCTGTTTGTCGGGGCTGGAAGCATCGAGTGGGCGGCAAGCTCTGCTAATTGCAAATGCACATTAAGGAAGGGGGAACCCCTTTCGGGGCCCATATCTCAGCCCCTGCTGATCCAATCTTTACAAAACTTGGGGGTTATTGCAAGAAGGGTCCTTTGAAGCTACGCTGAAAGTTTGGGACCTCTACCCCCCAAAATGCCCCCCCGGAGCCGCAGAAAGGTGAGGTTGTGATTTTAATGGCTTTATTCGGCCGAATTTTTCCCCAAACTCCAGACCTCATGCCGAATTGCACGGACCCGAAGCGGGGGAGTTCAGACGTCGGCATTTCCTGAATAAAAACAGGCCGAATTTTGCCGAATCCAAATTTTACCGAATTTTTTTTTCAACAGCCCTAGTCCCCACTCCTCCACATGAAGCCAGCGGGGTGACCTGGGGCTAGTCAGAGTTCTCTTAGAGCTCTCTCAGCCCCAGCTTCCTCACAGGGTGTCTGTTGTGGGGAGAGGAATGGAAGGGGATTGTAAGCCGGTTTGATTCTTCCCTAAGTGGTAGAGAAAGTCAGCACATAAAAACCAACTCTTCTTCTTCTTCTTCTTCCTCCTCCTCCTCTTCCTCTTCCTCATCATCTTCTTCTTCTTCTGTAGGGGAGGGAACGAAGACTCCTTTAACAATCCCTGCCTGGCAGCCTCTTCCTTGTTTGCTGCACCCAGGGAAGCTTGCAAAGAGTTAAAATGCAAGGGAAGACACACTAATGACTGTGTTTAGCGGCTCCCGGTCTCATTTCGGTGCCTCCGCTGGCCTCCCCTTCCCTGGCAGGCTTCTAAAGTGGAGCCCTGGTGGGATTCTCGGCTGTAATTCTCTCTCCTCCCCCCTCCCTGCGTTATCGCGCAGCGACTAAATAATGGAGAACTGAGGAAGGGAGATAATAGGACCACTGACATCTGGCTAATTGCCATTCCGGCTGGAGGTTGCTTGGCAGCTGAGTGGGGCCTGATTTGTGGATGAAGAACTTCTAGTGAACCGTGATGGACAGAAGTCGTCGGGGGTGAAAGGAGGGAGGGGGAGAGGATTCCCACAAAGAGGCGACTCCGGCACCTGTGATATCTCCCTACCTGTAGGCACAGCTCAAGACTCATGGATTCTTTAACCCTGTGCAGTAGAATAATTTGAATGTGAACAATAGTTACGGATAGAGTAGGCAACAATGACGCAGGGTAGAATCATAGAATCAAAGAGTTGGAAGGGAGCACCAGGATCATCTAGTCCAACCCCCTGCACAATGCAGGAAATTCACAATTGCCTCCCCCCACACCCCCAGTGACACCTACTCCATGCCCAGAAGATGGCCAAGGTGCCCTCCCTCTCATGGTCTGCCTAAGGTCATAGAATCAGCATTGGTGACTTATTAGAAACAGGAATTAGGAATGTATAACTTGATTAACTCTATATGTAAGGTAAATGGTTTTAAAATAACAAGCAAAGATTCATTATGTAGCTATGCAAATATCTAGTCAAGAATGATAGGCTTGATATATTATATGTATGGGTATGCAAGTATGTTTTGTTTTGGACTTTCTTTTTCTTTAATCAAAATTTATGGGGGGAAGACTCATGGATTCAAGGGCTGGCAGCAACGGCCATCTCTGTTGAATGTCTTTTAAAAAGCGGCTTTCGTCTTCGGGATTTGCAAATGACGGGGGTTTCTGGTCGCCCCATGAACAAATCAATCTCTCGCTTCTCCCCTCACTCCAGTCCTCATATTTTGAAACCACTGTCCGACGGTGGCGATTCTGCTTTAGAAACAAAGAAAGGGCAACATTCTCTGTCCCACCAGGCCCCCCGAAGCCACTGTGTTTCATTGTCCAATCCATGCTCTATTTGGATGTCCACGTCCATTAATGGATCGATCGGCTATGATGGATTCGTTTGTTAATTGCTGGCTTGGGATGTGGCATGGTTAAGCAGAGATGCCAAAGAGGGGGGAGTCAGTGGGCTTTGTTGCTAGGGTTACCAACCTCCAGGTAGTAGCTGAAGATCTGCTATTACAACTGATCTCCGGCCGATAGAGATCGGTTCCCCTGGAGAAAATGGCCGCTTTGGCTGCTGGACTCTATGGCATCGAAGGCCCTCCCCTCCCCAACTACCACCCTCCTCAGGCTCAGAACAGTGTAACTCTGCTTAGGACATAGTGTTGCCAGGTTCGTCTTTGGGGAGGAGCCTGAAGAGGGTGGGGTTTGGGGAGGGGAGGGACTTCAGTTTCATAGAGTCCAATGGCCAAAGCGGCCATTTTCTCCAGGGGAACTGATCTCTGTTGGCTGGAGATCTGTTGTAATAGCAGGAGATCTCGCAGCTAAGATTTCTGTGGGAAAGAGTATTGCTTTATGTTATTTGCTTATTTATTAATTAAGTTTTACATTGACGAAAAAGAGCTTAGAAAGTGTGGAGGGTGGCAACATTTCAGGCTGCCCCCCCCCCCAAAAAAAACCCTTATCTGTTCCACAGGAAATCAAAATGGCCAATCATGTAATATAATCATTTTAATGGTTTCACTTATGATTGCTCAGTGATCATAAGCTGAGTAGTTTTGGGGGGTTGCTTTTTTTTTTTTTTTAACAAAACCAGAGTGGCTTGTTATGTTCAACTAGAAATGTTACTTCATTTCCATGAGTATAGATCTCATTTTAGCATCTGAAAGAGCCCTTATCGGCGTCCTCAAAATCACTTTTCAACTTAAAGTTTAGTTCACTGCTGCACTGGGGCAGAATGCTAAACGAAGCAATTTGGATCCTTTCCCGTTTTCTTTTTTTAAATTATCTCTAAGCATTTTGCTTCCACTGAAGTTTCCTTTTCATGCTGTCACTAGAGTTAGAATTATTTACCTTTGTCGAGTCTAATTTGTGTTATACAAGATCAAACAACATGCACGCAGCTAAATTAATTGAGTTAGTTGACAGAAACACTGCAGAAGTCTGCTCTTAATAAAAGTAACTTTCTCATTTATATAGCCGCATATTTTAAAGGAACTTTTCAAAGTTTATTACAAGAAATTATATATTTTTTTAAATACAATTCATCTGCACTGAATGGAACAGATTCTTAAAGGGATCATTATAAAGTGAACTGTATAAAGCAAAGGTAAAGGTCCCCTGTGCAAGCAACGGGTTATTCCTGACCCATGGGGTGACATCATATCCCGACGTTTACTAGGCAGACTTTGTTTACGGGGTGGTTTGCCAGTGCCTTCCCCAGTCATCTTCCCTTTATCTCCAGCAAGTTTACCAACCTCGGAAGGATGGAAGGCTGAGTCAACCTCGAGCCGGCTACCTGAAACCAACTTCTGTCAGGATCAAACTCAGGACATGAGCAGAGCTTGGACTACAGTACTGCAGCTTACCACTCTGCGCCACAGGGCAGTCTGTATAGTCTGTATAGGCCATAGTTAATTGGCTACAGTTCCCTGTTAACTTACACAAGTGGAGATCTACATACATTCATAAATGGAGCCATGTGCATGTGTTACACTGGTGTTTCGTTAATGCACAGTGGGGGCCCATCTCTGCACGCTTTGAGAGCATGATTCACACAACCGTCATATCATGTGAATTGGGCAATGCAGGGATTTTCCATGTGGGAACAGCTTCCATTCAAATGAATCCGAACCTTGATTATCCAAGGTTCTAGTATACATGCATGGAAACTGTACCCATGTAGAAAATCCATAGGGATTCAGAATAAGCCGAATACCCACACTGGTGAAGGCGTATTTCGGCTTTACTTCCAGGTTTGCCAAAATATTCGGGTCCATTATAGACTATGGGGATTTTTATCAAAGCTCCCGTGGTGGCATTTTTGAAGGTTGAGTCACCAAATTTGCAACGTGGCTACAAGGATTCTCCTTAAGACGGTCACCGAAGTTTGGTGAACATCGGGACAGGAGTTCCAATTTTATGGGCCCCTCAAAGGGCTAACCCCCATCCTCCAGGCATTTGTGAGCTGAGCTGTCCATCAGTTTTCAGGTTCAGCGTTGCCTAGACTGACAGAAAGAGCCAATTGGCAGGCTGGCGCCTTAAAGTCTGAGGGCTGCGTTCGTATCTGGGGTGCATAGCATGATGTCCATGCAAATTGGATTCCAAACTGAGGGGAAAAGGTTTAAATGCAAGAAAAATAAGGCACAGAAAACATTTCTTTTGATGGCAAATGACATCCTGTGATCAGTCCTTTATTATAGTAATCAAAAATCTGATTTAAAGAGATTGTCACAGTGCGGGGAAACAAAGCCTCTACTCAGTGCAACCTTCAGTTTGACAGCAGGTTTTCGGGGGGGGGGGTGATATCGAAGCCAGCTGAAGTCTCAGCCACGGGGCTGTCTGAAGGATACTGCTCATCTGCGGGGGCGAGGGAGTCTCCTTCGGAAGCCTGGTGGATTGAGGAGCTGTTGAAGCCAGTTCTTTTTAGTTGGAGGGTATATCCCTCCGGGCAGGACTCGGTGAGCTCCATCTTTTTAAAAACCCTTATGCTTGATCCAGATCAACCCACTGATTGGTTGGTCAGACCAAGTTGGCTCCAATTACATGACCTCAACCTCAAAAGGGCCCCAACTATTGGGCCCTAACAAAACCAGTTTAAAAAAAAGACAGAAAATGGGAGAAAGCTGCAGAGCCGTGCATCTGAGCAAAGGTGAAAAGCCAAACCCGAAAAAGCTGAATAATTATTTGGCTTTTTCAGGAATCGCCTATTTGGCTTTGGGGAGATCCCCAGGTTTTGGCATTCAGTAAAACCAAAACCAAAATATTGCCAAATCAGCTAATTTCGGGTTTATTTTCGGTTCTGGTATATTGATATGCACAGCCCTAGTGATGATAGCACCTACACTAACAGGCTGTCGAAACCCATTTGCTCACTTTTGGTGCCTAAAGGACAGGAACGTCATTTTCGACAACATGGACACAGCAGCATAAATAACCAGGGAGGTTTTGTGCATGTTACTTTGAGAAACTCTCATTAGAGGAACAGAGTAGGCACTCTATTCCTCTAATGAGGAGTTCTGGAAAGAAACACTGTAATCTTTCAGACCCGTCACATCCCATCATTACGCTGCAGATTCTTCTAATAGGATTTCTGCATTATTCCTGTGCTCATTCTGAAGGATGACCTGTACATTATGAATGCCACAGGCTACGTGTCTATTGTGCAGCTGAAGTCTGGGAAGACTCTTTTGTGGATTTCCATCATATTTACAACAAAAGCCTCCTTGTGAATGGTGAATTATGCAACAACATATGTTCTTTGCTAATTTATACGCCACTGACAACATTTCGGCACCAGATCAGTAATGAGTCGCGATGTTTGCAAAAGTTAGGCTATTAATAATATCAAGGAATAATATCAGCCACTTCATAAAACATGAGACATATTTCCTTCTTTTTATCTGACACAACAGTTTTCAGGGCCAAATGACACATTGTCTTAGTGTTCTACAATCAGATTCTCCAACATGTGTATTCCTTGAGAAATACAAGTTGGATTCAGCAGATGAAGGCATGGGCTGCCCCTCCTGTATTGTTTCCCAGATTGCAATCCTGAAGACAGGATTTGGGGAGAGGAGGGACTTCAATGCCATAGAGTCCAATGGCCAAAGCGGCCATTTTCTCCAGGGGAACTGATCTCTATCGGCTGGAGATCAGTTGTAATAGCAGGAGATCTTCAGCTAGTACCTGGAGGTTGGCAACCCCACACATTCAAGGTAGCAGGGAAAGTGCTACAGTGGTAGGAGAGAAATTCTCAGTCCAGCCTGGCTAGGCCAGCAGCAGCCATCATAGCACTGTCCCTGGCTCACACATAGGGTTGCCAGGTCCCCCATAGGCACTGGCGGGATACAGGGGGTAGTGTTGCCAGATCCAGGTTGGGGAACTCCTGGAGACTTGGGGATGGAGCCTGGAGAGGACAGGGACCTCAGTGGGGTACAGTACCACAGAGTTCATTAATTAATTTAAATGAATTAATTTAAAAGGTTTTGGAGCCACATTTTGTGCCACAACAGGACCCAAGTGTTCTTGCACACCATCCAAAGCACTCATCTCTGTAGTCTGGAGATCAGCTATAATTCCCAGGGTTCCCCAGGTCCCATCTGGAGGCTGGCATCCCTACTCCCGCAGTAAGTGGGGAAGGAGAGAAGACCAGCTTTCGCATGATCTCACTTAAGATCAGATCATTAAAATGTTTTAATTGTATACAACTGAATGAGTTTTAATGTATATGGAAAGGTTTATTGACATGATGCTAGCCACCCTGCTGGGGGAAGGCGGGATATAAAAAAAACACCACCATCACCACCACCACCACCATCGTCGTCGTCGTCGTCATCATCATTAGTTGTAGTAGTAGGGAAGGCAGCATGGTACAGCCTGATTTCGTCAGATCTCGGAAGCTAAGCAGGGTCAGCCCTGGTTAGTATTTGGATGGGAGACCACCAAGGAATACCAGGGTTGCTATGCAGAGGAAGGCACTGGCAAACCACCTCTGCTAGTCTCTTGCCATGAAAACCCCAAAAGGGGTCGCCATAAGTCAGCTGCGACTTGACGACACTTTACACACACACACACACACACACACAGAGAGAGAGAGAGAGAGAGAGAGTAGTAGTAGTAGTAGTAGTAGTAGTAGTAGTAAAGGCCCCCTATGCAAGCACCGGGTCATTCCTGACCCATGGGGTGATGTCACTTCCCGACATTTACTAGGCAGACTTTTTTACAGGATGGTTTGTCATTGCCTTCCCCATTTGTAGTGGAAACTGCGGAAGACCATTGTATTACGAGGAGGTAGATGGTGATCAATGCAGCCCTTCCCCATGTGAGAGCAATCTTAGGTCATTAGGGAGTTAACTTTCACACAGCACTGTAAATGATGAGCACCTGGTGATGGGGGAAAAGGTTAGTTTTCACTCTCTGTTAAAAGAAGGGGAGGGCTTCAGATAAGGAGCCAGCCAGGAGGAGGGCGTCTGGAGCACCAGGACGGCTGCCAGAGAAGAAGCGGCTTGCTTGCCTCCCAGGAGACAACTTCTCATCCTTATTTCAGACTCAGCCTGAATAAAAGGTTATTTTTGTTAAAAGATTACTTAGCTTGGGTAAAAGGGTGTATTTTTTGTTTAATAAAACTGCATACTTTGTTTCCCCCAACACTTGCCTATTGGAATCATTTCTTTACCGAACCATGGGTAATACACCCATTCATCTTCCCTTTACCCCCCAGCAAGCTGGGTACTTATTTCACCGACCTCGGGAGGATGGAAGGCTGAGTCAACCCAGAGCCGGCTACCTGAAACCAACTTCCGTCAGGATCGAACTCAGGTCGTGAGCAGAGCTTTTGATTGCAGTACCGCAGCTTATCACTCTGCACCACGGGGCTCTTTTTCATTATTGTTATTGTTATTGTTATCATCATCACCATCACCATCTTTTCCTCGTCTTCCCCCAACCTCCAGGAACACTAAGCCAGACAGCAAGGTACCAGCGTTAGGAAGAGATACTGATATTAATTAATGAGCAGTGTTGTGTTTCTTCGGATGATTTATAATGATATTAATGAAAACGACTGTTCAGTTTGCTATTCGAGCCGTTCATACCTTGGTGCACACTTGTGCTATGGGGTTACATATTAAATTGTCACTTATATCACATGAATAGAAATGTCGCTAATGACAGAGTCTGTGATGAATGGGTTCCTGATGGTTTAGTGGCCATGATTTATGGATGACAAGTTGAAGCTATCATTAAGCATTATTATATTAAATTGATGGGGATTTTTCTTAATGTTTGCTAGCAAAGTAAATGAAAATAAACGGATTAAGAAACCCCAGAATCTATTAGAATGGCAAAATGGGTGCATTAATTACATGTGCAGCCATTCACATGTTCCAGTAATGAATGCATGCGGGTGGATGAGGTCTCAGCTGTACTGCTGGTAGCCAAACTTGGGAGAAAAATGTCTTTGGAGCATTGGCAATGCTAGGAATTCATTTAGTTGTCAGCAAAGAAGCTGAGATTTGAGTGGGAAACACCATTTTGGATTTTGGTTCCCATTTTTGGACATGTTTGACATGTTTGAGATTAAAGTGCAAAAAGAAATAAGAAAAACTTAAAATGCATTTGTTTCGGTGGTCTTATAACTTATAATAATTCAAGCAATGCTATACTTACAAGTTACACTCACTGTTTTTGTGCCAAGGGATTTGTAGTGATGCTTCCGGAATTCTCCCCAGAATACAGTGGATTGGATCCAGCAGTACATTTCCATAAATGGAGGGGGGCAATATTTGCTGATTCCCCTGTCCCACTTCAGATACCCAGTTAGCTCCTCATTCTGCTCCTTAGGGTCCCATGTATAGTCTCCCACTTCCAGGTGGGGCCTAAAGTTCTCTCAGAATTACAGCTGATCTCCAGACCACAGAGATCAGTTCCCTTGGAGAAAATGGCAGCTTTGGAGGATGGACTCTATGGCATTATACCCTGCTGAGGTCCCTACCCTCATCAAACTCCACCATTCCCAGGCTACACTACCAAATCTCCAGGAATTCCCCAACCCAGAGCTGGCAACCCTAGTCTCTGTCCCTTAGGAGCCAAATTTCAGATACCTTTTCTTGAACTCATGAACACAGGAATCTGCCTTATACTGAATCAGACCCTTGGTACATCAAAGTCAGTATTGTCTGCTGAGACCAGCAGCGGCTCTCCTGGGTCTCAGGCTGAGGTCTTTCCCATCATCTACTTGCCTTGCCCCTTTAACTGGAAATGCCAGGGATTGAACCTGGGACCTTCTGCATGCCAAGCAGATGCTCTACCACTGAGCCACGGCCCCTCCCAAGTTTAAGCCTTCTTACAAAATGAGGAGATGTCCTCCAGCTAAAGTGGTTCCTCCTACATTGCGAGAGCTGTTTATGAGCCTATCCAGAATTATAAGGTCTTAAATCCTCTGACTTCGATTTCCCAGACTAGTCCAGTCTCATCAGACTTTGGAAGCTAAGCAGGGTCAGCCCTGGTTAGTATGCGGATGGAGTTCACCAAGGAAGTCCACAGTCACTAAGCTAGGGATGCCAGCCTCCAGGTGGCAATGAGGATCCCCCGGATTGACAACTCATCTCCAGACTACAGGGATCAGTTCCCCTGGAGAAAATGGAGGGTGGATTCTGTAGCAATGTTCCCCCGCTGAAGTCCATGTCCTCCTCAGGGTCAGCTTCCAAATCTCCAGGAGTTTCCCAACCTGGATCGGGCAACCCTACCCCCCATCCCCCATCAGTGGCCAGGGGGACCTGGCAACCCTACGCTACACAAAGGCAGGCAATGGCAAACCATCCAATTGCAGGGGGGAGTGAGAAAGCAAACTCCATGAGATCCAATTCTAGCATTTGTCCTGATTGGGGAACAGAACCGCAGAAAAATTCTATTTCCTCAGTTTTCTGTTGGTGTATTTGGGATTTGGGAGGGTACATACTTGGATTCACACTGTCATTCTGCAAGTACTATGGAAGTATATATATGTATATTTAAATGCATATCATGTTTACATCCATACAAGTGGAATTTGTGGAAAGTTGCAGTGGATATAAGCAGAAAGATACTGAACAAAGCACCCGATGAAGCAAAAAAGCACAAAATGGAACAAATTCCCATTGTCTAACTGTAAGATTTATACCTTTTGTTTGTAAGGCAATTATTCACAAAAGTGGAGGTGCGGTTTTTGCCCTGCAGTTCTGAGTCTCTGTTGTGGGTTCCATGCATATTGGTTTACTCGATTGTTACATTTTCCAAGCAAAACCACAAATGTCTCTCCAGTCTAAGCAATAAAATGCAGATCTCTAACACCATGCGCTATGCATTAATTTAACTGTGCATCAGCTTGCACAACCAGTTGTCATTGTGTGTGTTTGTGTGGCTCTGATGATAATCTCAAGGTTAAACCTGCTGCCTGTTATCTGCAAATAGCGAAAGAAAGAAAGAAAGAAAGAAAGAAAGAAAGAAAGAAAGAAAGAAAGAAAGAAAGAAAGAAAGAAAGAAAGAAAGAAAGAAAGGGAGGGAGGGAGGGAGGGAGGGAGGGAGGGAGGGAGGAAAAAAACAAGGAAGGAAGGAAGGAAGGAAAGTAGGTGGGTGGGTAGGTGGGTGGGTGGCGAGAGGCAAGAGATGGTGGAAAATAACAAACTCAGTGCATATTCACAATTCACAGACCGTAATGCACCATCAGCCAGAAGGATCTCACATGCAGAGAGGGGGGGAACTTTGCCAGAGGTGCTTGAAGGACAGATGCTAATGAGACATGTGTAAATGACTTGGGGAAGTAGGGCTGCCAAGGGAAAGTAGGGGAAAAGGAGCCCCCAGCCAGCCTGAACTGCTGTCAGTCAATGATATCATGTTGTAACAAAAGACTGACTCTGCGCTATTAAGCGCTTGAGGTGGTAAGCCTCATGTTTTTAATTTTATAGTTCCTGTAGACAAGTAAGTGCTCTGATGGATTGGATCCAGCTGGCTTTTCTACGGGGCTGTTTCCCATATTTGTCACCAGCTGACTGGATGATCTGCGGAAACTAATCTCAGGGCGGTGTGTCGTGTTATTTAATGTTAATACACACCCCAATGACAGCTTTCCGAGTTCCCTGTTCGATGCCATGGCTCACAAAGGCAAGCAGCCATTGTGAAGGCAGGGAGACAATTCCAGGTTGGGAAATTCCTGGAGATTTGAGAGGTGGAACTTGGGGGTTTGGTGGGGTTTGGTGAGGAGAGGACCTCCGCGGGCTATAATGCCATAGGCGCCACTCTCCAAAGCCGATGTTTTCTCCAGGGGAACTGATAACTGTCACCTGGAGATTAGTTGCTATTCACTCCAGAAAACCAGATGCATCTAATTGGCCACTAGGGCCACTGGCACTGCCTCAGCAGGGAGGTTTTGAGGGCTCTGCCTGTAGAATAGGGTTGCCAGCCTCCCGGTAGTAAACAAGCAAAAAAATAATAAAAAAAAAACCAGCACGATGGCTCAATATCAAGAATATAATAATACAAATGCTAGTGTAACCAATTACTACCAAAAATGCAATACTAATATCCAGCAGATGAACAGGTAATCTGCAAATGGAGCAACCAAAAGCAGCCCACAAAGGAGTTCAAAATCACTCAGATAAACTCAGCTTGTGCATGACATGAAAGACGTTGAGCCTTGCATCTGAGTATTAAAAGTCATCATAGGCTTGAAAAATAACAGAACAGAACGTGTTTTCCAGATGCCAAAACACATTTGAACGAAGAGACGCACATTTATGTTCCCACAATTGTACAATGCAGTGAATGCCTTTGAACCCTCTGCGGTCTACACTTAATTGATGACGTTTACAGGCTAATGAAACTTTGGCGGCGAAACGTGTTTTTGTCATCTGGAGAGCACGTTCTATTCTGTTAGTTTTCAAGCCTCTGATGATTTTCAAGACTCAGCGTCTTTTGTGTCATTCACAAGCTGAGTTTATTGGACACAACTGAGTGATTTTGAACTCCTTTGTGGACTGCTTGTGGTTTCTCCGTTTGCAGATTACCTGTTCATCTGCTGGAAATTAGTATTGTGTTTTTGTTAGTAATTGGTTACATCGGCATTTGTATTATTATATTATTATTGTTATTGTTATTATTATTATTGTTATTGTTATTAATATTATTATTATTGTATTATTATATTATTGATGTTGATCATGCTGTTTTTTGCTTGTTTATTACCTATCACTCAACTCAGGTCATTTTTGCTTTTGTTTTTCATTAGTGTTAGTCTCCAGGTAGTAGCTGGAAATCTCCTGCTGTTACAACTGATCTCCAGCTGATAGAGATCAGTTCACTTGGAGAAAATGGCCGCTTTGGCAATTGAACTCTATGGCGTTGAAGTCCCTCCCTTCCCAAAACCCCGCCCTCCTCAGGCTCTGCCCCCAAAATCTCCCACCGGTGGCGAAGAGGGACCTGGCAAACCTACTGTAGAAGATGGTGTTTGAGGAGGATGCGATGGCATTTACATGTAACACTATATGAATTTCCCCTAATATCTATGGTAAAGACCACAGAGACAAAGCAAAATTCCTAGAGCATCACTATCTAGGCCATTTTCCAGCCATTTTTTCTCTCCGCTTCTTGGTTGTGGGGGGGTTGGAGTAACAGTCGGGGGGTTTACCCACAGCAGGTGGGCAAACAACAAGCCAGTTGGCCACTGATGGAAACAGAACAAAGTAAGACCAGGTTGCTTTCTTTGTTGCAAACCATAGCGACTGGGTTATTTTCTCCTTCAGTGTAAAATCTGTCTTTTGCTCAATACATACATTGCCGTTGAAGAGACAGAGAGTTATCAGGAGCTGCATCATAGCAAATTTCATCAGAGAAAGGAGCAGGTGATTGCAATCAATAATCAATCAACGCACCTGGGAGAGTCATCATACATCACCTTTCAGGGCAAACAGTCCTTACTGATGCCTTGAAAGGGCAGGCACGTTTTTGAGACCTACTGATGCTCTCTGTGCGGTTCTTTCCATTTCATAAAAGAGGGGTCATAAACTTTTGTTTACTGGGTCGCTTGCATTTCAAAGTTGCAACTGGGAATATAATAACCAAGAACGAGCGCATTGGGGCTTGTCTTGGGCCTGGTCTAAACAGTACACCAACCGAGTTCTTGGCTGGAGACATGGTAGCCAGCAAGCATATTTGCCACAAGTAGTTATCACTGGAGTTTTGAGAATTCCGATCGGAAAACTATGCGTCTGCAGAGCTGCAAACCCAGCACAAATTTCCCCTGCACAAATGGCCTACGTTGAGTTCCTATTAATAATAGGGTTGCCAGGTCCCTCTTCATCACCAGCAGGAGGTTTTGGGGGTGGAGCCTGAGGATGGCAGGGCTTGGGAAAGGGAGGGACTTCAATGCCATAGAGTCCAATTGTCAAAGCGTCCATTTTCTCCAGGGGAGTTGATCTCTATCGGCTGGAGATCAGTTGTAATAACAGGAAAGCTCCAGCTACTACCTGGAGGTTGAGCAAACCAAAATCAACACCTCTGCACTAATATCAAGGATAAGGAAAGTAGTGCAGGAATCTTAGGCTATAGTTACTACAACACAAATGAGTGAAACATCAAAGTGTAATCAATGCATACAATAGTGGAAAGGGACAAACATACAACTATATACAATGGTATTTCAATAGTCCACAAAGGTATGTATAAATGTGTTTTTTTCAATAGTCCATAAGGGTACATAGATCCAAGAAGATTCCAATAGTTGGTCACAAGACCTCAGCAGGTGTGTAAAAGACTATTATGAAAGGAAGACGATCGTTTCATTCTTCATCAGTTCCATTCAATTCATGCAGTTCAAAAGGTATACAAGGTTCAAAAATTCATTTCTTCCCCTTAGGGGAATCCCTCGTGGAACTGTTACATTTGCAATGACTTCTGTTTATTCCAACTATATCCTCTATAGATTTTAAGTCATATGGACTATTACATTTGCCAATGGATATAGTTATAAGATTTATCCCTAAGGGGAAGAAATGAATTTTTGAACCTTGTATACCTTTTGAACTGCATGAATTGAATGGAACTGATGAAGAATGAAACGATCGTCTTCCTTTCATAATAGTCTTTTACACACCTGCTGAGGTCTTGTGACCAACTATTGGAATCTTCTTGGATCTATGTACCCTTATGGACTATTGAAAAAAACACATTTATACATACCTTTGTGGACTATTGAAATACCATTGTATATAGTTGTATGTTTGTCCCTTTCCACTATTGTATGCATTGATTACACTTTGATGTTTCACTCATTTGTGTTGTAGTAACTATAGCCTAAGATTCCTGCACTACTACCTGGAGGTTGGCAACCCTAGTTAATAACCTGGCAAACATATTCTGGACCAATTGAAGTTTCTTAGGATTTTTACAAGGCAGGCAACATGCGTGGCACTTCTTTGAGTCATCAGTCCTGGATATTTGTGTGTGGCTGAAACACATGCACACATGGAAAATCTCATTCTAGCATACCAAAATGTTTACAAGTATTGAATATTTAAAAAATCTGTTATTCCCTTCTGTCCTGAATTATAAATGGGTTTGCAGTCAGCTTGCTTTGCTGAGATCCTCCAACACTGTTTAAAATCAACAGGGTTCCCCCCCCCCCATATCTGCATTTGCCTATGGGCATATATAGGGTTACAAGAAATGTCATTCTTTCATTTTAATATCTCTTGGGACTCACGATACCGAGAGCTGTTTAGAACTGGTGGCATATGCCCAGACAAAATCTCCTCCTTTCTTGTTGATTCCCTGTTTCCCTTTTTCATCTATTTCTCTTTTCCTACCAAAAAGCAGCGAGAAAGAAGGGAAGGGAAAGGGCAGCGGCACAGCTATAGACACACATTTATGAGAGAACAAGATTGCTCACCGCAAATTGTGTTTGCTTAACTCTTTGCCAAAGGGGAAACTTCCAAAGTAGCTAATTTGCTACTGATTTTCCTCCTACTGGTCCATTCATGTAGGAGCCTATATGTCTTTTTGATACAATTCTTATTATTTTGATACAATTCTTCCTCTTCTTGAAGAGCCCCGTGGCGCAGAGTGTTAAGCTGCAGTACTGCAGTCCAAGCTCTGCTCATGACCTCAGATTGATCCCGACAGACGTTGGTTTCAGGTCGCCGTCTCAAGGTTGGCTCAGCCTTCCATCCTTCCGAGGTCGACAAAATGAGTTCCCAGCTTGCTGGGGGTAAAGGGAAGACGACTGGGGAAGGCACTGGCAAACCACCCCGTAAACAAAGTCTGCCTAGAAAACGTCGGGATGTGACGTCACCCCATGGGTCAGGAATGCTTGCACAGGGGACCTTTACACTTCCACTATGAGTTAGGCAAGCATCTGCAACAGGGTGCTAGCAGCTGCTAGGGAAAACATAAACTCCTCCCTAACTCCCTCAACTGGGCACCTTTGGGATTCTGACAGAGGGTGGTGGGCACGACCACCAAATGGCTGCCACAGTAGGCAGAGGCAACCACAAAATGGCTGTCACAAGCGGTTGCCAGTCTTTTGGGGTGGAGTCTGAGGAGCCTAAGGAGGGCGGGGTTTGGGGAGAGGAGGGACTTCAATGCCATGGAGTTAATTGCCAAAGCGGCCATATTTCTCCAGGGGAACGGATCTCTATTGGCTAGAGATCAGTTGCCAAATCAAATTGGACTCTATGGCATTGAAGTCCCTCCCCAAAAGCCTCGCCCTCCTCAGACTCCACCCCAAAAATCTCCAGGTATTTCCCAACCCAGAGCTGGCAACCCTACCTCTGAAGTCCCTCCCCTCCCCAAACCCCGCCCTCCTCAGGCTCCGCCCCCAAAATCTCCAGGTATTTCCCAACCCAGAGCTGGCAATCCTACCTCTGAAGTCCCTCCCCTCCCCAAACCCCGCCCTCCTCAGGCTCCGCCCCCAAAATCTCCAGGTATTTCCCAACCCAGAGCTGGCAACCCTACCTCTGAAGTCCCTCCCCTCCCCAAACCCCGCCCTCCTCAGGCTCCGCCCCCAAAATCTCCAGGTATTTCCCAACCCAGAGCTGGCAACCCTAGGCATTTGTGAGAAACCAGAGTTCTTGTATTAACACAGGAAGTTGGTTTATCTCAAGGAGGCACTGCTAGCAGCTGTTGCAGGTTACCAGCTGCTCTGTTGGCTGTTGCTTGCTTTTCTGAATCTTTATTAACCGTGCCTTTCCCCCCCTGGTATGAAGTTCACTCAGGCTGTGGCTTAAGAGGTCTTGGTCTAGCCGCATAGCCATAGGCTGGGTCACCGGAGGCGAGTCTTGCTTGGCATATATTAACGGGGAACCGGGATGCGTCAATGACAGCACTTAAGAAAACAGAAAATTGAAATTTTATTACCGGCATCCCACTGAGCTGTATGTGAAAGTTCAGGCGCTGGGGCGCTTCAGCAGAGTTTGGAAAAGAGAGCAGCTGGGATTTATCGCTAGCTGCTGTTCGGCAGGGGAGAAGGGTTCACGAGGAAGAAAGCCCGTGGCAAGATCACAGAGAACAGCCCTGGCCTTTTGTGAGATTTTTGGCTGCAGTCTTAAGCGGACTCACTTGGAAGCAAATGTCCCCGGTATCTGTGGCGTTTACTTGCAAGCAAGGCTACATCACATAGCTGGCAATAGGGTTGCCAACCTCCAGGTACTATAGGGTTGCCAAGTGCCTGGTGGTGGCGGGTAAAATCCCACTGATCCACCGGGCTGCCAGCTAGCCAGCCGATGGCCGGCGGGCACTGCATAAACCCGAAAGTGATGTGGATGCTCTGGCAATCTCAGATAAATCTCTATGGAAACCATAGAGTTTTGACCAAGATTGCTAGAGCGTCCACATTGTTTCCGGGTAATCCCAGAAGTGACATAGGCGTGCTGCATGGAGTGTGTGCCCACATTGCGCCAGGTGTGTGCGCATGCATCGCACACTGCAGCCAAGGACTCGGAAAGCTCCCACCGGTGGAGCTACGGGGCCTGGCAAGCCTAAGGAATTAGCTGGAGATCTCCCGCTATTAGAATTGGTCTCCAGCCGATAGAGATCCATTTGCCTGGAGAAAATGGCCGCGTTGGCAATTGGACTCTATGGCATTGAAGTCCCTCCCCTCCCCAAACCCCGCCCTTCTCAGGCTCCGCCCCCAAAACTTCCCGCTGATGGCTGCCTGGAGAGCTGCCTGGAGATTTAACTGATGGTATTGGTGGTATTTACTTGACGTCGATGTCTGTTTCTAGTGATTTTATTGTATAGATTACCACACATGACATTTGTCAATAGCCATGAATTTTTGAGAAAGAAAGGGTATAAATATGCATTTATGCATGTAAGTATACACATACATTTTATAAATGGTTTACTAGCACAATATTTGCAATAATGGCCATTTGTTTGAGGTAGGGCTGTCAAAAAAAAATAATTCGGTACAGTTCGGATTCGGCCGAATTTGGCCCTTGTGGGTTCGGTACGTGCCGAAGTCCGAACTCCCCCACTTCGGATCCGTTCAATTCGGCGGGAATTCAAAGTTCGGGAAAAAAATTCGGCCGAATAAAGCCATTAAAAACACAACCGCGCCTTTCCGCGGCTCTGGGGGGGCATTTTTGGGCTTAGAGGTCCCAAACTTTCAGCAGAGCTTCAAAGGACGTATATTGAAAGACTCCCCAAGTTTTGTAAATATTGGGTCAGGGGGGGCTGAGATATGGGCCCTGAAAGGGGTCCCCCCCACCCTTAATGTGGATCTCTCCGCAGAGCTTGCCGCCCACGCACAAAGCTCCCCGCCCGACAAACAGCTGATGAGAGCAAGGGCGGGGCAGGTGCTAAGAACTTTGCAAAGCAACACAACTGCAGAGCAACCCCTTTGCAAATATGCAAAGGGCGGGGCAGGTGTGAAGAATTTTGCAAAACAATACAACTGCAAAGCAACACAAGCACGCAATGCAAAACCTTTGCAACAGTGCATAGCAACACCTGACACCTGGGAGTTTGCATACCATGGAAAGGGACAGAGGCAGCTAGCTATGCATAATGAGCAGGAGGGGGTGGAATGTCTCCTTTTGCATTGGACTTGGGACCAGGCAGATGCATTCTTTAAGTCACCATTTGAAAACCAGTTTTGAGCAAGCATCAATAACCTAACTGATCTTATGAATGAGGAAAAACCTGAAGAATAAAAATGAAGCCCCCCCTCAAACCAGGGAGAGAGAGACTGGAGGGGGAACACACACCCCAGGCAGAACCGGCAAAAGCCCCCTTTGGCTTCCCCCCCCCCACCCACAGAAACTGCTCCCTCCCCACACACACACACAGACTCTGCTTTCCCCCCCACACACACACAGAAAAGAAAAAATATAGATTAAAGCCCCCAAAGGGGTCTTACTGTGGCTGTCTTCTGTTCCAGCAGGAGGGGCTGGGAGGCTGGGTAATCCAATATGATTCCATTTGTATCCAATATAAGATCCATATGTATGCATCTCTCGAGGGTGATCCATTCATCCCAATAGGGGAAAGGGGAAAGCCCATATCTCGGGGGGCCCTGACCCAATGTTTACAAAACTTGGGTGGTCTCTTAAAAAGCCTTGACTGAAGCTCCGCCAAAAGTCTGGGATCGGCACACCCAAAAATGCGCCCCCTGCAGCCATGGAAAGAGAAAAGGGGGGAGCCAATATTTCAGCCCCCACTGAACCCATCTTTACAAAACTTGGGTGGTCTCTTAAGAGGGATTCTCTGAAGCTATGACAAAAGTTTGGGGGCTGAACCCCCAAAAAAGCGCCCCCTGCAGCCACGAAAATGGAAAAGGGGGGAGAGGAAAAAGGGGTGGAGCCCATATCTCGGGGGGCCCTGACCCAATGTTTACAAAACTTGGGGGGTATCTTAAGAAGCCTAGTCTGATGCTCCGCTGAAAGTTTGGGGTCGGCACACCCAAAAATGCGCCCTCTGCAGCCATGGAAAGAAAAAAGGGGGGGAGCCCATATCTCGGGACCCCCTGACCCAATGTTTACAAAACTTGGGTGGTCTCTTAAAAAAACCTGTCTGAATATCCCCTGAAAGTTTGGGGTCGGTACCCCAAAAAATGCGCCCCCTGCAGCCACGGAAAGGAGCGAATGTGCACAAGCACCCCCTCACACACACATGAGGATTTCCCTCTCTCTCTCTCTTTCCCCGGCCGGCCGCACATCAGCTGATTCCTCCAGCACTCAATCCTGACTGATTGGCCAGAAGAAGACCCAGCTTGGCCACCGATTGGCCGGGGGAGGAGAATGCTGCTTACTGACGGTTATGCTGCTTACTGACGACCGAATTGGCCGAATTTATTCGCCGAACTCCCGAACTCGCTGAATTCGGCCCCCCCGGTTGCCCGCCAGTTTTGAGTTCGGATCCGTCCGAACTAAAAACCGCCGAATCAAGGGAAATTCGGCTGATTTTCAGTTCGGGCCGAACCGAATTGACAGCCCTAGTTTGAGGCTAATGATCTATGCAGCCAAGAACCACCACCACTGACAGGAAGATAACTTCACATTTCAAGCTATAAAAAAATCACAGGCTATACTTTTGTGAGGAGTTCCTGTCCCCTTTGTCTATGTAGGTGAAAGCTTGTTGCAGTGGTGGATGAGTCCTTGGGAAAACGTACGTTGCCTTGTGCCAAGGTGCTGGATTAGATGGGGTTTTGTCCCCCTGTGATTTTATAGTAATGTGAATGCTTAGCTCAGTAGTAGGAGACAAGACTTATGTGGATCCACCTCGTGACGTCTCTTCTTTTTTAAAAAATGTATGACTTTTATTATGCTTTTTTTCAATTGTTCCTGGATTGATGGAAATTGATTTAGTCTGCAATGTTAATAAAATTTGATTTAAAAAAACCCCAAACAACAACAACAAAAGCCTCCTGCCGGTGGTGAAGAGGGACCTGGCAACCCTAGCTGGTAAAATGGGCTGTGGCTCAGGGGAGGGGCTGTGGCTCAGTGGCAGAGCCTCTGCTTGGCATGCAGTAGGTCCCAGGTTTAATCCCCGGCATCTCCAATTAAAGGGACTAGGCAAGTAGGTGATGTGAAAGACCTCTGCTTGAGAACCTGGAGAGCCATGGAGAGGGGCCGTGGTTCAGTGGCAGAGCCTCTGCTCAGCATGCAGGAGGTCCCAGGTTCAATTCCCAGCATCTCCAATTAAAGGGACTAGGCAAGTAGGTGATGTGAAAGACCGCTGCTTGAGAACCTGGAGAGCCTTGGAGAGGGGCCGTGGTTCAGTGGCAGAGCCTCTGCTTGGCATGCAAGAGGTCCCAGGTTCAATCCCCGGCATCTCCAGTTAAAGGGACTGGGCAATAGGTGATGTGAAAGACCTCAGCCTGAGACCCCGAGAGCCGCTGCTCGTCTGAGTAGGCAATACTGACTTTGATGGGCCGAGGGTCTGATTCAGTATAAGGCAGCTTCATGTGTTCATGTGAACCCCAATTAGGGTTGTCAGCTTCTAGGTGGAGTGTGGAGGTCTCTTGGGATGACAACTGGTCTCCAGGCAACAGAGACCAGTGGCCCTGGAGAAAACGGCAGCGCTCTGCGTTATATCCTACTGAGCTTCTTCCCCAAAACCCACTCTTGCCAAGCTCCATCCCTCAAACCTTCAGGAATTTCAGAACCCAGAGTTGGCAACCCTATCCCAATGCACAATGTCTGGCTAGGTTTTACCTCCACTGCTCTTTTCCCATTTTGAGAGAGAGATTGCAAACGGGTTGTGTGATCTTCAGGGGAGCACTAGATCTTAATCTTCCTTGGGCATCTATTTATGCAGATGAACTCTGGTTTTATAGGGGGATTCTGAGTGCCTTGCATTTTATCCTGCATTTTAAACATGCAATGAAATGCACAATAAAAATACACGTATTCTGTTGTTTTATTGAGTCCGTCTTGGACAAAGTGCCATGTATATAATTTCTAAGTAAGTAGATAAGAGGCTCAGTACGTGGTTTGATATTGGTGCTTAGCACCCACCACTGGGCCGTGATCTGGATTGGGGCAACAGCATGGGCGGGAGGTGGCTTGAACTCTTTCTTTAGCAACAGAAATTCCCAGGAGATCCTATTCATGGACTTTCTAGTATCCTTTTGAATGTGACCCATCAGGAAGCTTGGACCTAAATAACTAGGGTTGCCATCCTCCAGGTGGTGGCCGGATAAAGTGTGTGTGTGTGTGGGGGGGAATCCATACACATGGCAGCGCGTTGCACAATAATGCCCCTTCTGGGGTAAACACGAAAATGTTGGGGACGCTCTAGCATAGAGAGAGCTCTAAGAGAACTGTGACTAGCCCAAGGTCACCAAGCTGGCTTCATGTGGAGGAGTGGGGAAACCAACCTGGTTAACCAGATTAGAGTTTGCTGCTCTTAACCACCACACCATGCTGGGTCTCAAACCCACTGAGGTTCCTCCCCTCCTCAGTCTCCACCCCCCAAATCCTCAGGAATCTCCCAACCCAGATTTGGCAACCCGGCCTTTGTTGGAAAATCTGCATCTTGCCCTCATTTCCTGCCCCTTTGATGTTTAGAGGATGTATTGTCAGGGAAACTTCCCCCCCTCTCTCTTTCCCTTTGCCCATCATCCAAGCAAGATTAGAGCCGGGCGCTCTGCTCGTCCAGGCCTTCCCACCCCAAAGATGGAGTGGAAGGCAGATACCCTTTTATACTTAGAGAATTAGCAAGGATAGGGGACCCTTGTTTGTCCTTTCCTATCCAATGTGTATTTCAACAATAAATGTACTTTAGTTTGATTAGAGCAAACGACTGATGCTCCTTTTATTTTCACACACGCACGCACGTGTAGCTTCTGCTGCTGCTAAGCTTAAGGCACTTTGCTAAATACCGGAATATCCCCACGATAGATATTCCAACAGCCTTGACATGCTAGATTTTTGTGTGCAGGTGACAAAGCATTGAGTTGCGAGGTCAGAAGTGGTACAGTCCTGAAGCAGCTTTACTAGCAGCGGTTGGGGGCACTGAATAAGCTCCGGGTTTTAAAAGATCTTTTAACACTTTGGTACCCTTAGAAATAGCAAAGGTGTGATTAAATCCCGGCGCTGGCGTCCATCTGCCGTCTTTGCGTCAGCTTTCTCTGTCTCTTAAAGTTGCCTTTACAGACAGCCTAACTACTGGTTACCTGTCACCAAGCCAATCTGTTCTTTTCTTCCTTCTCGCCTCATTCTCAGTTTTTCAGTGCGCTTCTGACACTTGCAGTCCCAGGGGCGTTCCCTTGCCGGTCCCTTGACCATTTCTAGTCTCTCAGCAAAGAGCTTTTGACAGCCACTCAGAAGCACTCTTGAAATAGTGTGTCATAAGAAAGAAGAGCTAACAGGTCATTTTCATCGCAGTTTGAGATCTGTTTATTTGTTTCCCCCTTTTGGCGTCCTTACAGCAGGTTCATCTTCTGTGGTGCGCATATGCTGCCCCTCAGCATCTGGCTACAGGCGCCTGCTTGTCATGCAGGTGTTGGTTAACAACCAGGCCAAGTTGTACGGTGAAACTGGTGTTTCAGGATGTGCCTTTTCCCTACCTTCTGAATGGACTGAGAATTTTGCAAAGCCACACTGAGTTATGCTGCAGTTCTCTTACAAAGGGGGATTAGAAAGAGACACTGCTGAATTAAAACTAATAATGAAGCTCAAGACAATGCATTCTCCTGGACTTAACAGAGATCTGGGATTCCTGTCTCATTACCAATGCTAATTTCTCCATGCCTACTACCCCTCTGTATATCATACCTAATCCAATCATGCCTGCTAATGTCATTTACTTGCTCTTGACATCTACATTGCCATTCTGTGTCTAATTTACTCCTATACATGAAGCCAGCTGGGTGACCTTGGGCTAGTCACACTCTCTCAGCCTCACCTATCTTGCAGGGTGTCTGTTGTGGGGAGGGGAAGGGAAGGTGGTTGTAAGCTGGTTTGATTCTCCCTGAAGTGGTAGAGAAAGTCGGCATATCAACTCTTCTTCTTCTTCTTCTTCTTCGATCTAAATGAAACCACTCAAAAGCGAACAGACAGGATTCTGCCTCAGTGACTTATTCAAGCCATGGGTGAGAAAAACGACCTGGCTGGCTGGCATAATCTTTTGGAGATTTCTTGTGCCTGGCTGGCGGGGAGCTCTCTGATCCTCTAAGAATGCTGTCAGTTCATGCTTGATCTGGGTAAGCTTCCAAAACTGTAGAAACCTCTTGAAACCAAAAAGGGAAATGACCCTGGAATCAGCAAAACAAGGCGAAAAACCTTTGGAAATTTTGCAAACAGCCTTTGTGAGAAGATTTCTTCCTCTAAGCTTTTAGTCCCAGTTTGCAAAACCACACACAGAAGCATCTCCATTAGAAACAGTTCTTTCTAAATGCAACTTTATAGGCCAGTGGTAAAAGCAAACTAAGGTCGAAAGTCCAGCGGTGCTTATCTATTTATTACCCATTTCTGAATAGCTCTGGCTGTTCCTCAGACATTTGAAAGCAGCGCACAATGAAAGTAAAAACTATTAAGAAAAATCAGTGGGATCATATAAGCATCAGCAAGATGATTTTATACCCCCCAATGTACCCTTAGATAAAACTAGCAAAAAGCAACAGCACGTATAACCAGGAAAAGCCAACTTAAAAAAAACCCCAACATAAACAAGTTTCATTCCTTTTCAGAGCACCCGCAGAAATGGAGGAAAATTGCTTTTCCTAACACCTCTTCTGCCCTCCCCAGACTTGCAGGAATGATAACTACAAAGACCCTTGAGATGGAGCTGGAAATAGGACTTTATGACACAGATTGAAAGGGGTAGGGTTGTGCATATCGATAAACCCGAAGCACAAATAAACCCGAAATTAGCCGTTTCGGATGTTCTCAGGCTTCGGGTTTACCAAAAACCCAAACCTGGGGATCTGCCAGAAGCTGAATAGACCATTCCCTAATTACAATTATTCGGCTTTGGGGGGTTTGGCCGAATAGGCAATTCCCAAAAAAGCCCAATAATTATTCGGCTATTTGGGGTTCGGCTATTCACCTTTGCTCAGGGGCATGGCTCTGTGCTTTCTCCCATTATTCTGTCTTTTCTTTGACTGGTTTTGTTAGAGACCCATAGCTGGGGCCCTTTTGCGGTAGGGATCGTAATTGGAGCCAACTTGGTCTGACCAGCCATCCAACCACACAACCATCCGTCCCTCATCATTCAGTGGGTTAATTTGGATAAAGCATAAGGGTTGTTTAAAAGACGGGGCTCACCAGTCCCGTCCGGAGGGATATACCCTCCAATTAAAAAGAACCGGCTTCAACAGCTGCTGACACCACCAGGCTTCCGAAGGAGACTCCCTCACCTGTGCAGATGAGCAGTCTCCTTCAGACAGCCCCGGTGGTCAAGACTTTCGTTGGCTCCAATATCCCCCCCCCCAAAAAAAACCCTGCTGTCAAGCTGAAGGTCGCCCTGAGTAGAGGCTTCGTTTCCCCACACTGTGACTATCTCTTGAAATCAGATTTTTGATGACTATAATAAAGGACTGTTCACATGGCTGTTTGTCTCCATGGGTCCCAAGAGACCCCAGGTATAATCTTCCTGGTGTTTGAAAGTGACTGTTGATGTAGGATTGCCAGCTCTGGGTGGGGAAATACCTGAAGATTTTACAGATGGAGCCTGAGGAAGGTGGGATTTGGGGAGGGGAGAGACTTCAGCAGGCACAATACCATGGAGTCCACCTGCCAAAGTAGCCCATTTCTTCAGATAAATTGATCTCTGCCATCTGAAAAGCAATTGAAATAGCAGGAGATCTCCAGGCAATCCTACTGCTGAGGGAGAGAGGATTGTCAGGAGGGGGGATGACATGTGGAGGAGGGCAGGGAGCTGTTTCTGTTGGCAGCCGAGGATAGGACTTGCAATATTGGGTTTAAATTGCAGATGGAAAGGTACTGGCTGGCTGGATATTAGGGGAAAAGGTTTACAGTAAGAGTTGTTCAAGAGTGGAATCAGCTACCTATATGCCGACTTTCTCTGCCACTTAAGGGAGAATCCAACTAGCTTACAATCACCTTCCCTTCTCCACAACAGACACCCTGGGAGGTAGGTGCAGCTGAGAGAGTGTGAGTAGCCCAAGGTCACCCAGGGGGCTTCGTGTGTAGGAGTGGGGAAACAAATCTAGTTCACCAGAATAGCCTCTGCCGTTCATGTGGAGGAGTGGGGAATCAAACCCGGTTCTCCGGATCAGACTCCACCGCTCCAAAGCACTGCTCTTAACCACTACACCACGCACAGAGGAAGTAATCGAACAGATGGCAAGAGCACTTCGGAAAGATCAGAGGCTTGTCTTTTGTAAATGTAGTGTTTTGCAAATGTGAACTTTTTGGTGCTGCTTGGAAACTGAATTTGAAGTGTGCTTGAGGAGGAACAAAAGCAGTGGTGGACTAACTCATAAACACAAAAATGCAACAAATCACATCATTAAAGCATTTAGGCTTTCATCCTTGTCCTGATTAGTGATGGATGAAGTCTCTTCAGTACTATTTGAAATACGCTTAGTATTCTGAGCGCATTTGGGGTGGGGAGCTTGTCTGTGTCCAAGAGCCAGGGTTGCCAGGTCCCTCTTTGCTACCGGCAGGAGGTTTTTGGGGTGAGGCCTTAGGAAGGCGGGGTTTGGGGAAGGGAGGGATTTCAATGCCATAGAGTCCAATTGCCAAAGCGACCATTTTCTCCAGGGGAACTGATCTCTGTCAGCTGGTGATTAGTTGTAATAGCAAGAGATTGCCAGCTAGTACCTGGAAGTTGGCAACCTTATTAAGAGCTCTTGTGGCGTAGTGGTTTTGAGCAGTGGACTCTGATCTGGAGAACCGGGTTTGATTCCCCACTCCTCCACATGAGCAGCAGACACTAATCTGGTGAACTGGATTTGTTTCCCCACTCCTACACATGAAGCCAGCTGGGTGACCTTGGGCTAGTCACAGCTCTCTTAGAGCTCTCTCAGCCCCACCTACCTCACAGGGTGTCTGTTGTGGGGAGGGGAAGGGAAGGTGATTGTAAGCCGGTTTGATTCTTCCTTAAGTGGTAGAGATAGTTGGCATATAAAAACCAACTCTTCTTTTTCTAACATTGATGGGTATATATATTTTGCACCATTGCTATTGGCTTTGAGAATTGCAGATCCCAGCAACAGCCATGAGAATGCATGAAGCTTCCTTCTTCTGAACCACACCATTGGTCCATCAAGGTCAGTATCGTCTACACAGACTGGTAGTGGCTTTCCAGGGTCTCAAGCGGAGGTCTTTCACATCACCCCCTACCTGATCCCTTTAACTGGAGATGCCAGGGATTGAAACAGGGACCTTCTGCATGTCAAGCAGATGCTTTACCACTGAGCCACAGTCCTTCCCCACTTGGGATCAATCTGCGAGCATTGGAAGGGCAACTTAGTGATCCGGGGAAGTCAGCATGGATTTGTCTTCAACAGGCCCTGTCAGACCAACTTGATATCCTCCTTTGATCAAGTGACGAGCTTACTGGATCGAGGGAATGCTGTCGATGTTGTTTAGGAGGTAGCATGGTATAATGGTTAAGAGCAGCAGTTTAGAGCGGTGGACTCTGATCTGGAGAACCAGGTTTGATTCCCCACTCCTCCACATGAGCAGCAGATGCTAATCTGGTAAACTGGATTTGTTTCCCCTCTCCTACACATGAAGCTAGCTGGGTATGAACATGCTAGAAAAGTGGATGGGTGTGAACAAGATGCAGTTCAACAAGGATAGGTGCCGAGTTCTACATCTGGGTAACAGGAACACACATACTGGATGGGGTAGCAGTGTGTGCGAACAAGATCTTGGGGTATGGGTGGACCTTAAGTTAAATATGAGCAGCCAGTGTGATGCAGCAACAAAAAAGGCTAATGCGATCTTGGGGGTGCATGAACAGAAATGTGACTTCCCCCTTTTCCCCAAAAACAAACACCTGGGAACAAAAGAGGTATAGCAAACAGACATAAGATTAACCGGAAACGATTGAGAGCGATAACCCAAATAGAAGATACTCATCAACCACATGCTGCTTGGTTGAGATGGCTGTTTAGAAATCACTGTAGGTTTATTGCAAGACAGTGGTTAACGTTGAAGAATTTCTACGTGCGTGCCAACAAAGTAGTCAGCTTCATAGTTCGTGGTTTCACAGCAATCAATGAAAGTTTTATTAAGAGTGAGGGACTAACCTGAAAGAACTTCAGAACATGTGCCAACAAGTCAGCTTGAACGCAGCCTGTGTACAAAATCTCATTTCACCTTCTCAGCCAGAGGAGAACTTTGGAGGCAAAGACGCTTGAGTTGTAATGCTGCCAAGCATTACAAACTGAGACAGAATCATATTCCAAAATTCATTTGTCAGCAGCACTTCTTAGTCTAATATGTCAATATCCCACAGATTGTGCTAACATTACTGAAATGCTTAGTTTATCTTGAAATCCCAGAAGAGGTTTACCTGAATTGGACCCTTCAAATTGAATGAATTATGCATTGCATTGCAGTGTTTTCCCCAATGTCCTTTTGTTTTTCCCCAGACCAGATTTATGGTGATTTTTATCATAAATGAAGCTAAATAGTCATTTTGGTCAGACTTGACAGTCAAAGTGCAATTGAGGTTTATGAAGTTAACTGTCCTTTTAATTGTTTCTTCTGTTTCCAGTTTAGTTAGTTCCTCTTTATTTCTCACAGTTGGCATTGTCATCCCTGAACAATTGTTAATTATAAATTTTTCTCTGGTGGAGAGCATTCAGCTTTCATTAGTTTTCATTTTGCTGGCTGACTCGCATCCTTTTTATTAATTATGGTTATAGTGCAATTACAAAATAGTCATAAAAAACCCCATGAAATAGTAAGCAGTGGCTTAGCCTGCAAAGTGAAAAGAGGTTCTTAATCTCACTCTCCCAATAAAAACAAGAATAAACAATTAAATCAGAGACACCATAGCCAACTGCCTGCAATAGCAGGAAATAAGTCCACAGAACAAACAGAATACTGGAGGAAGAAATTGAATGGGACTGCTTTCTCAGTAAGCATATAGTTGGATATTTTCTGTGGGGATGTGTGTGTGCGTTAAGTGCTGTCAAGTCGCTTCTGACTCATGGTGACCCTATGAATCAATGTCCTCCAAAATGTCCTATCTTTAACAGCTTTGCTCAGGTCTTGCAAACTGAGGGCCCTGGCTTCCTTTATAGAGTCACCCGTCTCTTGTTTGGTTTTCCTGCTGCATTCAACTTTTCCTAGCATGATTGTCTTTTTTAGTGACTCTTGTCTTCTCATAATGTGTCCAAAGTACGATAGCCTCAGTTTAGTCATTTTAGCTTCTAGGGTCAGTTCAGGCTTGATTTGGTCTATAACCTACTGATTTGGAGTTTTGGCGCTCCAGGGTATCCGCAACACTCTCCTCCAACACCACATTTCAAAGGAGTAGACTTTCTTCCTATCAGCTTTCACATCCATACATAGTAATAGGGAATATGATGGCTTGAATTAACTTGGTCTTGGTGGCCAGTGACACATCCTTACACTTAAGAATCTTTTCTAGTTCCTTCATGGCTGCCCTTCCCAGTCTCAATCTCCTTCTGATTTCTTGGCTGATGTCTGTGGGGATAGGATCAGCTAAATTTTAATGGGAAACATTATGCCATGTTAAGTGGTGCACAGAACTTTGTTTTCAATTCTGCTTCCGGCTTGGGCATGAAACTTTGAGAGTTTTGCTTCAGTGGTCATTTTGTGTAATTGATTAAAAGTTGGGCATCCATTCTTTAATCAGTAAGGATCCCGATCTTCCATTCATTTTTGTCCTTGGGAAGGATTTTCGATATTTCAGGCATAACCATTCAGCAATGAACTGAAAGGTTACTTATTCCAGGATAATTCAGTGGCAGAAACTGCAGGAGGTAAATATATATTAAAGCTCTAATATATATTTAAATATATTAAATATATATTAGAGCTTTATATATTAAGAGTTCTCATTGGTGATCTGCAAGGAAGATTTCTTTTTTTAAAAGAAGACCAGTTAAATGTTGCAAGTAAGATGATGCTTTGAGAATTACTTTACCCCTCTAGGAAGGATTTGTTCCCTGTGTTTCATTTATTGTTTTGTGTACAATCATTAGTGTGAATTGGCGATGACCTGCCAAAGAGGCAGTTCCTCTGCGTACAAATGATAGTGTTAAAATTGTATTGATGGTGGGAGGTTGGCGATCCGGCAAAAGAAATCTCAGCAAAATAATGCAGCCCTGGAGGACTTTTTGGTAATCAGAAACTTTGCTGCCTTCTATGCCAGAAGCAGAGAGTAGGAGTTATTAAATAGGGAAAATAATGATTGTTGAACTTGGAATATAACATCTTGAATTGGAGCTGCCTACGAGTCCTCTTTTTTATTTTTGCAAAGGCAATAGGATTGTGCAACTTTTTAATGGTTCTCTAGTGCTCATCAATAAACATGCCTTTTCAGAGCAGTATAATCTAAAAGACTGTCCCCCTGTCCTAGTAAGCTTCTTATCTAAATTTTGACAGAGGGAATGAAGGAAGGAGAGGGCAGGCAGAGGGCAGGATGACAGGAAGTGGGCACAGTTCCATGTTTTTTTGCTTTCGGGAGAGGATTCGTGGTGCCGTGGAGGAGAGGCAATGGCCATCTTGTTGTGGAAAAACAGGGAAGGAGATGGAAGATTCCAAACCCAGAGATGGGAAGAAAAGCTGCAGTCAAACCCTCCCCCAAACCAGAAGAACAGACACCAAGTTTTTCCCTTGCTTCTGGACTGTACTAGGGATCTGTATGAATTATCATGAACTACCAGAACCAATGGGTTAAAATTAAATCAGAAGCGTTTCCTTCTAGGCATTAGGAAGAATTTTCTAACAGAGCGGTTCCTCAGTGGAACAGGCTTCCTCGGGAGGTGGTAAGCTCTCCTTCCCGGGAGGTTTTTAAGCAGAGGCTAGATGGTCATCTGTCAGCAATGCTGATTCTATGACCGTAGACAGTTCATGAAAGGGAGGGCATCTTGGCCATCTTCTGGGAAGGGGTCGCTGGGGATGTGTCACTGGGGGTAGTTGTGAAATTCCTGCATTGTGCAGGGTTTTGGACTAGATGACCCTGGTGGTCCCTTCCAACTCTATGATTCTATGATTCTATCAATTAGAGAAAAATTGGCAAAAATTGCCCTGACCTAGATGGCCCAGGCTAGCCTGCTCTTGTCAGATCTCAGAAGCTAAGCAGGGTTCGTCCTAGACAGTACTTGAATGGGAGACAACCAAGGAAGTCCAGTGTCTCTATGCAGAGGAAGGCAATGGCAAACCACCTCCGTCAGTCTCTTTCCTTGAAAACCCTAACGGGTTGCCATAAAGCAGCTGCTACTTGATGGCACACACCGGCAAAAATTAATCCTTGCTTTGAGCTGAGAGTAACTTTGATGAGCATTTTTCGAGCACGTTTAGAAAAACTGAGACTACTTTCTGTCAAATGACACAGAAGGTTAGAACGTTCAGAATATAGCTCTCCATCCAACCCAATGACATCCCAGGAGAAAATGTGACATGTAGTTAGGCCCTTGGAGCTGTCCGGGGCTGAACCTGGGATTTTGTGAATGAACTCTATGCGGCTCGTCCACTGATAGCCGGATGATCATGTATGTGGTTTATTAATGTTATCCTAGCCTGAGGAGTCTGAGAGGGTCACATCTGTACTATGAACTGTAAGAACTTTTAAAACTAGTTTGTGGTAGCACATGACGAATCTTGGGAATTGTAGTTTTAGAACAGTGCCAGTTCTTGGTTAGAGTCCTTCCGTCTTTATGGACTTAGTGTTCATGGCTAGGTTACTGGGAACCTTGACAATTGAACAAGTTTTAACATAGTTGCTCTTTTGGGGAAACCAAACAAGCCATAGTCCTTAAAGGCTTAATTGAGAGAATTCTGACTATAGCTGTTGCTCAGAGCTGTTTCTACCCTGCTCTCCCTTCTTTTGCTTACACATGTTGTGCGAGAAATTAAAATTCATGCCCACGCAGATGACTGAAAGCAAAATTTGATTTCTTTGCTGGCGCTGTATTTGTTTCTTTGCTTTTTTTTTTTTGACACTGTTGTAATACATGGCGTAACTCCTTGCTAGAAGCTTTGCTCCTGAGGACAGATGGATGTAGACTCTGTCTGAAGTCTGACCTTGACTTGGCTTTTTATGTTTACTGCTGATGCCTTTGTTCCAAAGCTGTTGAGGCAGTCCTGGCAATTTTTTTTTTGGGGGGGGGGGAATGTAGCTTCCACAAAACAAGTCCATTAGGATTCCTATATGTCCGTTGGCCCTGAAAGCAGAGTGGGGGGGGGGGGGATGACAGTGGGCAAATTGTCCCAACTAAGGACTTTTGGGGGCAAATGTTGGTTTAAAATTGCTCAAAACAACACAAGCTATTCTTATAGTAGTTTTTTTAAAAAAAAAGTCTGTTTGGTGCTCACCCTCACCAACTGGGAATGCATCAAAATCCACCCTTCTACCCAGCTCTGCCCATTAGAGGTTCTCCCTGCGTCAACATTTGAAGATCAAAGGTCACTGTTATATTAACCATGCTTATGTGATCTTGCAAAATAAACCCTCCTTTTGCTACTAGCAGGGGAAGGAGAGAGAACTTATGGAAATGTCTAGTTTGTTATGGAATATATAAAATCTGTGGGAGAGAAGATAGCATGGTATAGCCTGATCTCGTCAGGTCTCAGAAACTAAGCAGGGTCAGCCCTGGGTGGTATATGGATGGGAGACCACCAAGGAATAACAGGGTTGCAATGCAAAGGAAGGCACTGGCAAGCCACCTGTAGTCTCTTGCCTTGAAAACCCCATAAGGGTCACCATCAGTTGGCACTTCACACACAGACACACACACACACACACACACAATCTGACCCTGACCTGGGTAGCCCAGGCTAGCCCAATCTCAGAAGCTAGTATTTGGATGGGAGACCACCAAGGAATCCCAGGGTCGCTATGCAGAGGCAGGCATTGGCAAACCAACTCTGAATGTCTCTTGCCTTGAAAACCCTACAGGACTCACCACAAGTCGGCTATGACTTGATGGCTATTACCACCTCCACCCACCACCACATCAGACTCAAGCTAAGAAATATCTTCTATCACATGGATTTTGTCTGGCTGCTCTCTCCTCTGTTAGACTCAGCTAGTTTGGCTAGGCTGATCCATGCTTCTGTAACCTCATAGTTGGATTGATGTGCTATCCATGGGGCTGCCCTGGAAGACAACTGGAAACTGTCATTGATCCAGAATGTGGCAACCATGGAAAGACATCTTGCCTATTTTAGAACAGCTATAGTGGCTGCCAGCTTGTTTCTGAGTTCAGTTCAAGATGCTGGTCATGATCCTTAAAACCCTTTCATGCCTTAAAACTGAAATATCTAAAGGACCATCTCTTCCCAGGTGTCCTTGTGCACCATTTGTGGTCCTCAAGTTCCCACTTGTTAGTTGCCCTCTCCCTTAGGAGAGCCAGCATGGTGTAGTGGTTAAGAGTGGTGGTTTGGAGGTTTGTTTCCCCACTCCTCCACATGAAGCCAGCTGAGTGATATTTGGCTAGTAGTCACAACTCTCTTAGAGCTCTCTCAGCCCCATCTACATCACAGGTTTTCTGTTGTGGGGAGGGGAAGGGAAGGTGATTGTAAGGTGGTTTGATTCTTATTTAAGTGGTAGAGAAAGTCGGCATATAAAAACAACTCTTCTTCTGCTTCTTCTTTCTTCTTCTTCTTCTTAGTGTGAGACTGTTGGTATGAACTAGAGCCCATGTCTTTTCTACTATAGCCTTCACTCTATGGAACAGGCTCCCTAAAGTGTTGAGCAGTCACCATCTCTAAGCATTTTACAAGCATCACAGTGACCAACAAGAAACTGCAAGGCCATTTTATTTGACAGGGCTCTTAATGGGGTAAAGACTGCAAGAATGTTTTAGTGGGGAAGGGAATGGTTTTTTTTATTTTATTCTGTATGTTTGTTACTGGCCTGACCTGGATGGTTCAGGCTAGCCCGATCTTGTTAGCTCTTGGACACTAAGCAGGTTTGGCTTTGGTTGGTACTTGGATGGGAGACCAAGGAACTCCAGAGTCGTTATGCAGAGGCAGGCAATGGCAAAAAATCTCTGTATGTCTTTTGTCCTGACAGTAATGGCTAACTTGATCTCATCAGATCTCGGAAGCTAAGCAGGGTAAGCCCTGGTTAGTATTTGGATGGGAGACCACCAAGGAAAGCCAAGGTTGCTCCACAGAGGTAGGCAATGGCAAACCACCTCTGTTCATCTCTTGCCTTGAAAACCCTACAGGGTCACCATACGTTGGCTATGACTTGACGACATTTACCACCACCACAGTGTTCATGACATAAGAACATCAGAACATAAGAAAGGCCATGCTGGATCAGACCAAGGCCCATCAAGTCCAGCAGTCTGTTCACACAGTGGCCAACCAGGTGCCTCCAGGAAGCCCACAAACAAGACAACTGCAGCAGCATTGTCCTGCCTGTGGCTCCACAGCACCCAATATAATAGGCATGCTCCTCTGATACTAGAGAGAATAGGTATGCATCAGGACTAGTATCCATTTTGACTAGTAGCCATGAATACCCCTCTCTTCCATGAACCTGTCTACTCCCCTCTTCAAGCCTTCCAAGTTCGCAGCCATCCCCACATCCTGGGGCAGGGAAATCCGCAATTTAACTATGAATTTTTTAGCTGTCTAGAGCTGTGAGAAAGATGAGGTATAACCAACCAGCAGCTCCCTAGGAGTGTGTGCCACACCTAGTGAGGAAGGCAAGCTATGGTTCTGCCTGAAAGAGCTCTGGGCATAGTAGTCAGGGTTGTACCCAGAGGAGAAACGGTTCCTCCAAAAATGGAGAACCTTCTTACTGGCTCACACCCTCATCATTCTCTGTGAAAAGAGACCACCCAATTGCCCATGTTCTTTTTAATATGGGGTTCAGCAATATGTCAAGCTTCTCCATTGACAAAGAGGTAGCGGTTGGCTCACTGTGGATTTCCTCTGAGAAATGGGAGTGGCCCATAAAGAACCTCATTTAAGGGAGGAAAAATACCCTTATTTGAGGAGTGGAATGAGTGTTGCTGAATGACTGCGTGTCATCTGTAAGTAGGGACCGTTCTGAATTTCTCATCCATCCTGTTTCAACCTGGGTATTCCCACTTCATTTTAATTAGTCCCTGTGTGAATCGAGCCCGTGATTCTTTATTTTGATGTTATTTTCCGCTTCCTTGCACCGAATTTCCCCCATAAAATGTATGCATTTTTCAATGCCATTTCAGTGTCAGTAAATCAGCGCTACGCGTAAATGTGTAATATAAATGACTTGCATTATGAATCTAAATGCCAGATAAATTGCAAAGAGAAAAACCATGCAACGTGGACACAGGTTACAAAACCTGCAACAAAGACTGGAGAACTGTGTAACCGTTAACCGAGAGATAAAGAAACCTAAAAAGAAGGGACACGGGAAGCACACAATACACAATCGAGGTTTGAATGCCTGCATCGTAATAAGAGAAGTCAGATGCTACAGTACAAGAAGCCTACAGATTCAAGGGGTGCTTTCACACATGCCAAATAATGCACTTTCAATCCACTTTCAATGCACTTTAGTGATTGTTTGCAAGTGGATTTTACCATTTCACACAGTAAAATCCAGCTGCAAAGTGCATTGAATGTGGATTGAAAGTGAATTATTTGGCATGTGTGAAAGTGCCCATGGGTTCCTTCTTATCTCTTTTTCTATCCTAGCCTTGCTGTTCCTGCTCCCTTTGTACCTAGCTGCCTAGGTAAGGATGCTAGCCTCCAGGTGGGATCTGGGGATCCCCTGGAATTACAGCTTATCTCCAGACTACAGAGACCAGTTCTCCTAGAGAAACTGGATGATTTGGAAGGTGGACTCTATGGGATTTAGGTCTCTGTCCTCTCCAGGCTCCACCCCCAAATCTCCAGCTTAATGATAGTTTGCCATCCATAAATCATGACCACTAAATCATCACAAACCCATTCATCACTGACTTTGTCATTAGCGACATTTCTATTTATGTGATATAAGTGACCATTTAACATGTAACCCTAGCACAAGTGTGCACCAGGGTATGAACAGCTCAAATAGCAAACGGATCAGTCGTTTTCATTGATATCATGACAAATCTTCTGAATAAACACAATGCTGGAGAGCCGGCGTGGTGCGGTGGTGAAGAGCGGTGGTTTGGAGGGGTGGACTCTGATCTGGAGAACCGGGTTTGATCCCCCACTCCTCCACCCAATCGGTGGAGGCTAGTCTGGTGAACTGGATTGGTTTCCTTTGTAGTTAAAGGGGACCATCTCAAAATACTAATTAAAGACCCCACATCCCCCCATTTCCAGTTTCCAGTCTGCCGTTAGCACTAATTGCAGTTAAAAAGTTGGCAGCCGCCACGCTCGCATCCGTCAAACTCCCCCCCCCCGCCACCGGCGCAGAAAGCAAGCATCGCGCAAGGCCTTCCTTCCTGTCTACAAGTTGTCAGTATCTGTAAATGAGGAACCTTGTTCTCTGTCGGTAAAAATTAGCTGACAATGAAGATGAAGGCACGGTGGCCCGGCTGCTGGCACTTCATTCAAATTTCAAGACAGATTGTGTCGGAATATCGCTAGCGTGTATCTGCAGGAGCCGAGGAATGAATGTGCTCCATATATGGGTTTTTTTCTGAAGCTGGAAGAGTGATAGAGGAATGGTAGGGAGCCGTGTGTCTTCAGACAAAGGAGGAACGTGAGCTAGAGGGCGGGTGGCGTGAAGGAAATCAGCCGCAGTCTGAATGTAACTTGTTTCTCTTTCATTTTTTTTTTCAAAAAGTTTTTTTGGGTACTGCCTCCCCAAATGAATTTGCCTGAGGCGGTTGACAAGATACATCAATATATAAAACAGAAGAATGGGACTGCCTTTTCTGCCAGAAAATTGCTAAGCATACATCAGCGTCATAAAATATTGAAAGTAGAAGAGAATGCCGTGGGTGGGTTTGCACATGGGTGGCAGCAAGCACTGATAAAACCCAGTATAACAGAGTGTAAAAGGTTTGGGGCATTTTTTTAAAAAGCCAGGCACCAAACTTTTAACAGATTTGGCAGCAGATGAGCGCAGACTTGCCAACTTCAAGGTATTCTCCTAGAACAGATCTCTGGATTACAGAGATCAGTTCCTCTGGAGGAAATGGGAGCTTCAGAGGGTGGGTTCTGAACATCATATCCATACTGAGCTCCCTTCCCTCCCCCAAATTCTGTCCTACCCTGGGCATTGGCCTTTAATCTCCAGGAATTTTCACAAGCCGGAGTTGTAGAGGTAGGGTTGCCATGTCCCCCTTTGACACTGGCGGGTAGGGCTGTCAAAAAAAAAAATTGGGTACAGTTCGGATTCGGCCGAATTTGACCCTTGTGGGGTCGGTACGGTCCGAAGTCCGAACTCCCCCGCTTCGGACCCCCGGTAATTCGGGGGGATCCGGAGTTCGGGGGAAAATTCGGCCGAAGCGCGCCTTCAGGGATTCCCTGAAGGCGCGCGGGGGCCCTTTAAACTGATCTGAGCCTCCCAGCTGGGAGGCGCAGATCAGTTTAAAGGGCAGCCCGCCCCCCTTCAGCGGGCTCCGCTGAAGGGGGACGGGCTGCCCTTTAAACTCATCTGCGCCTCCCGGGCGGGAGGCGCAGATGACTTTAAATGACAGCCGCGCCTCTCCAGCGGAGCCCGCTGGAGAGGCGCGGCTGCCCTTTAAACTCATCTGCGCCAGGCGCAGATGAGTTTAAACGACAGCCAGCCCCCCTTCAGCGGGCTTCCCTGAAGGGGGGCGGGCTGTCATTTAAACTCATCTGTGCCTCCTGGCCGGGAGGCACAGATGAGTTTAAATGACAGCCCGCCCCCCTTCAGCGGGCTTCCCTGCAGGGGGGCGGGCTGTCATTTAACCTCATCTGTGCCTCCTGGCCGGGAGGCACAGATGAGTTTAAACGACAGCCCGCCCCCCTTCAGCGGGCTTCCCTGCAGGGGGGCGGGCTGTCATTTAAACTCATCTGTGCCTCCCGGCCGGGAGGCATAGATGAGTTTAAATGACAGCCCGCCCCCCTTCAGGGAAGCCCGCTGAAGGGGGGCGGGCTGTCCTTTAAACTCATCTGCGCCTGGCGCAGATGAGTTTAAAGGGCAGCCGCGCCTCTCCAGCAGGCTCCAGCGGGAGTCCGCTGAAGGGAGGCGGGCTGCCCTTTAAACTGATCTGAGCCTCCCAGCTGGGAGGCGCAGATGAGTTTAAAGGGCAGCCCGCGCCTTTCAGCGGGCTGCCCTGAAGGGGGGGCCGAATTGGCCGAATTTATTCGTGAACTCCCGAACTCGCTGAATTCGCCCCCCCCCCGTTGCCCGCCAGATTTGAGTTCAGATCCGTCCGAACTGAAAATCACCGAATCAGGGGAAATTCGGTTGATTTTCAGTTCGGACCGAACCGAATTGACAGCCCTACTGGCGGGAGCTTTGTGAAGGCGGGGCTGGAGTGGCGATCTGCAAGCGTGGAGCGATGATGCCCCGGAAGCGCCGGCATTGTCCAGGATGCTCTCCAAAAACTCTATGGAGACCACAGAGTTTTGGGGAAGAATGCAAGAGCGTCCCTGTCACAATGCCGGTCCCTCTGGGGTAAACCTGGAAGTGACGTCATCGTGCTGTGTTCACGGGTCAGTTCTCCTCCTTCAGTGTGCCTGTTTCTGCCCTAGAGTTGCCAACCTCCAGGTACTACCTGGAGAACTCCTGCTATTACATCTCCTCTCTAGCCGATAGAGATCAGTTCACCTAGAGAAAATGGCCGCTTTGGCCATTGGACTCTATGGCATTGATGTCCCTCCCCTCCCCAAACCATGCCCTCCTCAGGCTCCGCCCCAAAAACCTCCTGCCAGTGGCAAAGAGGGACCTGGCAACCCTATTCTGCCCACCGTCCAGCTGAGGGGTGGCAGGCAGCCCAGTTAATTGGTGGGCAATTGCCTGCCATAACCAGGCAAATGGGAAACTCTGTATAGGGTTCTAGGTCTGTGTTGGAAAGTTCCTGGAGATTTTGGGGGTAGAGTGTGGGAAGGGGAGGGACTTCAGCAGGGTATAAGGCCATATAGTCTGCCTTCTGGGATCAGGATATCTTAAAGACTAGCTGATCCTAAATGAATCTGTCCAAGTTCGTATATGACGAATCATATACACTCCCTTGGAGGAAAAGGAGTTAAACATTCACCAGGCAATTGATAGATAGAACTTGGACAGGTTCACTTAGGATCATCTAGTCCTTAAGATATCCTGATCCCAGACTATTTTGGGACTTCAAGGTCAAAAACAGCAATTTGCTGTTGAATTTGGAAATGGACAGGCTGCCAGTGAAATGCTTTATGCGCCAGCGAGGTGCGCTGCCTGTAATCGATGCCTGCTAGCAGTCTTGTGGCCGTGTTTTTCACTGATTTAAGTCCTCGCACTGTCTTTGCAAGCCTATTATAAAAAACCTAACCCGGCGGTGACCAAGACATGGATCTATGAGGCCATAGTGCCCTTTCCAGGGAAGGGATGCAGCTGGCATACCAACCCAAGCTGTCAGTGTTGCGTATCATAGATAAAATGTGGATACCTACATGCGCATCTAAAATAAGGTTGCCAGCCTCCAGGTGGGTGGATGGAGATCTCCTAGAATTACAACTAGTCTCCAGATGACAGAGAACAGTCCCCTGGACAAAATGGCTGCTTTGGAAGGGGGACTGTATGGCATTATCCTCTGTTTATCTCCCTCCCCACCCCAAATCCCAGCCTCCCCAGACATGTGTGCGTGTTAAGTGCCACCAAGTCACTTCCGGGAAGTTCCGACTCATGGCGACCCTATGAATCAATGTCTTCCAAAATGTCCTTAACAGCCTTGCTCAGATCTTGCAAATTGAGGGCTGTGGCTTCCTTTATTGAGTCAATCCATATCTGGTTGAGTCTTCCTCTTTTCCTACCGCCTTCCACTTTTCCTAGCATAATTGTCTTTTCCAGTGACTCTTACCTTCTCATAATGTGACCAAAGTAGTTTCTAGGGTCAGTTCAGGCTTGATTTGATCTATAACCCACTGATTTGGGGGGGGGGCAGTCCATAGTATCCATAACACTCTCCTCAAACACCACTCTCCTCCTCTCCCCAGGCATGACCCCCACAAATCTCCAGGTATTTCCCAACCCAGAGCTGGCAACCCTAATCTAAAAGCACCCCCAAGCTGTGATCCTGTGAATCAATGTCCTCCCAAACATCCTATCCTTAACAGCCTTGCTCAGGTCTTGCAAACTGAGGGCTATGGCTGCCTTTATTGAGTCAATCCATCTCTTGCTGGGTCTTTAAAAAAATAGGCAACCCCACAAGATGCTCTGTAAGGGATTGATGTGGAGGCTAAAATCCTGATCCTGTGCATGTTTACTCAGAAGTAAGTTTCTTGGGGGGGGGGGGTGTTAAGTGCCATCAAGTTGCTTCCGACTCATTGAGAAGAAGAAGAAAAAGAAGAGTTGGTTTTTATATGCCGACTTTCTCCACCACTTAAGGAAGAATCAAACCGGCTTACAATCACCTTCCCTTCCCCTCCCCACAATAGACACCCTGTGTGGTAGGTGGGGCTTAAAGAGTGTGACTCGCCCAAGGTCACCCAGCTGACTTCGTGTGTAGGAGTGGGGAAACAAATCCAATTCACCAGATTAGCCTGAACGGCTCATGTGGAGGAGTGGGGAATCAAACCCAGTTCTCCAGATCAGAGTCCACCGCTCTTAACCACTACACAACACTGGCTCTCAGAGGCACCAGATTTATGTGTCTAATTTCCTGACTTTGTTTTCTTGAAGGTTTTTTCTGCTTGGGATCATCTTTTAATAATGATGCCTGTACATAATTATTGAAAAGATAAAGTTTGCTAGGTCAGAGCAAAGCACAGTGCTTTGGAAGGAAATTCATCCTATCTGAAAATACTGATGCAGCTTGCCCTTAGGAATACAGCTTGCCTTTAGGAATTGTACCCGTCACTTGACCAGATCGCTGCATAACGCAACTAGAGTAGCTCCAGTTGAACATGGCATGTTGAAAACAGGCCAAAAATATTTGCTTGTGTCATATCCCACCAAATCCAGTGGGCGGTCTTTGAGGTTGGACAGTACTTGTCTTTGTGCCTAATGAAGGGCTCCTAGTGATAACATCTGGTTTGCATAGCTAACCAGAATCAGAGTGGGGATGTAATTAGTAACAGGCATTCTTTTGTACAAATGAGAAGGAAACTTGATAGCATATCCTTTTGAAAGGTCTCCAATTAGGGACCACTTGTAATGGCAAATTAAAACAACTTGGTCTTGTGGGTTATCAAACAATTAACTGAGTTAACACCTTACCAGTCTCTGACGACCTTCTCTTCTTCCCTAATGACCAGATGTTTATGTTTTGAGATGCAAATGAGCCTTCCTTGTGTAAAGTGCTGTCAAGTCTCAGCTGACTTATGGCAACCCAGTAGGGTGTCCAAAGCAAGAGACTGACAGAGGTGGTTTGCCATTGCCGTCCTCTTCATGGCAACCCTGGTATTCTTTGGTGGTCTCCCATCCAAGTACTAACCAGGGCTGATCCTGCTTAGCTTCCAAGATCTGATAAGATTGGGCTAGCCTGGGCCATCCAGGTCAGGACAGACCTGTCAAGTCACAGCTGACTTATGGCAACCCAGTAGGGTTTTCAAAGCAAGAGACTAACAGAGGTGGTTTGCCATTGCCTTCCTCTGCATAGCAACCCTGGTATTCTTTGGTGGTCTCCCACCCAAGTGCTAGCCAGGACCAGCCCTGCTTAGCTTCTGATATTTGATGAGATCAGTCTAGCCTGGGTCATCTAGGTCAGGGCATGTACCTCCCTTTTCCCAAACTATTTCACTGGTTAAGATGGAATAGTGATACGTCAATGCTGTTATGAGTGGAGGGAGGAAGCAGGGGCAGACCATGTGAAATGAGAAGGTGGGTATTCTACATACTCCTGAAGATAAAGCACAGAAAAGATACTTCAGGTTGACACTCTCAAAATACAGAGTGTGTTTATGACCTGAAAGCCCAATTGCTTAACAGGTCACCCAGCTGGCTTCATGTGTGTGTGTGTAACATGCTGTCAAGTCGCAGCCGACTTATGGCGACCCCTTTTGGGAATTTTCATGGCAAGAGACTAACAGAGGTGGTTTGCCAGTGCCTTCCTCTGCACAGCAACCCTAGTATTCCTTGGTGGTCTCCCATCCAAATACTAACCAGGGCTGACCCTGCTTAGCGTCTGGGATCTGACGAAATCAGGCTAGCCTGGGCCATCCAGGTCAGGGCGACTTCATGTGTAGGAGTGGGGAAACAAATTCAGTTCACCAGAGTAGGCTCCGCCACTCATGTAGAGGAGTCGGGAGTCAAATCCGGTTCTCCAGATCAGAGTCCACCGCTCCAAACCACCGCTCTTAACCACTACACCACTCTAGCCTGACCAATCCAATTCAGGGCAGATATCCAAAGCAAGTCTTCTATTTTAACCCTGGATAGCTTTGTTTGGTGGGGTTCCCCTGCTATCTTAACAAGGCCACAGCAACGTTACTGTTGCAAAGGCAGCCGGAGAAGCGAATGCAACATGAGGCATAAATTGATGTCACATGTTGCAGTGGTTTTGTTGCCTCGGCATGAAATTTTAATGTAAAACAAGCAGTCCCTCGACGTTTCTCGGGGAACTGTCCCGTGGGTCTATTGATTCTTTGTGCTTCGGGATGAATTACTCATTACCGACGATGCTTTATTAACATGAAGCCTTTTAGGCATCATTGGAAAGATGATCGGCACAATTGTAGAAAACAAATAGGAACTTCACGTCTCTGTGGCTCCGTGTCATACAATCAGAAGAGGAAATCATTGTATTTTCCTGATTCGGAGATGACTGATGGAAAGCTGATTTGTTCAGGTGGAAACCAGCATGCTTCTGCAAATTGCTCTGTCGGCATATAGAGGATTGCATGGAGAAATGTATTAAGAGGCATTATAATGATTGAGAGCCAGTTTGGTGCAGTGGTTAAGAGCGGTGGTTTGGAGCAGTGGACTCTGATCTGGAGAACCGGGTTTGATTCCCCATCTTATTTGGCTGGTTTGGAGGTGACAAGTGCTGTCAAGTCACAGCTGACTTATGGCAAGTTCTCAAGGCAAGAGACAAACACAGGTGGTTTGCCATTGCTTGCCTCTGTGTTGTAGCTCTGGACTTCCTTGGTGATCTCCCATCCAACTACTAACCCGGGCTGATTCTGCTTAGCTTCTGAGATGTGCTGAGATTGGGCTGGCCTGGACCTGCCTTAGTTGTTGTGGTTTCTTTAAGCCATTATGGAGATGGGTTTTAATTTGTCGCGCTATATTTTCACTTTGTATTTTATCTCCTACCTGTATTGACTTTGCAAAACATCTTTGGTAAGAGAAGTCTATTAACGAAGGATACCTCTGAATGGACAAAGGAGAGACCTGTTACTTTCATATTCCGTTGGTGAGGTTTCTGAAGGAATCTGGGTTGCTGCTGCTAGGAACCAGATGCTAGATTAGATGAACCCTTGGTCTGATCCAGGACTGCTCAAGGTTGCAGCTGTAGCCATTTGATTACCAGCCAGCATGGTGTAGTGGTTAAGAGCAGTGGCTTGGAGTGGTGGACTTTAGTCTGGAGAACCGGGTTTGATTCCCCACTCCTCCACCTGAGCGGCGGACTCTAATCTGGTGAACTGGGATGGTTTCCCCACTCCTACATGTGAAGCCAGCTGGGTGACCTTGGTCTAGTCACAGCTCTCTTAGAGCTCTCTCAGCCCCACCTACCTCACAGGGTATCTGTTGTGGGGAGGGGAAGGGAAGGAGATTTGATTCTCCCTTAAGTGGTTGAGAAAGTTGGCATATAAAAACCAACGCCGACGCCGACGCTTCTTCTTCTTCTTCTTCTTCTTCTTCTTCTTCTTCTTCTTCTTCTCCTTCTTCCACGGAATCCAAATGCGAAAAATGTTCTTGTGTGGGCAGGCAGTGCATGTCTCTGCTTTGCAGTGATTCCCCACAGGCACCATAACTCTAAAAAGCACTGCTGTAATTTTGGAGATGTTGCCGAGTTTTAATTCTTTCCCTAATCCCAACATCATGAGACTTTTTTTTTTTTAATGCTAACCTTCAGTCTAATCCTTTCGGCACCCTTCCTGGGAAAAGAAAGAAAAATGGCAACAGGAGAGTCTCTGGTTGGATTCTCCTGACATCGCTGGGGAGAGCTCTTCCAGATGGCCAGATCCAAATAATCAGAGCTCTATGTTTAATTGGCAATCAAAGTCATTAATCGGTTAATTACGACAATTGATGCTTTCAGCCCGGCTTTCCAGAAAATAGCAGCCGCAGCACTTTCCTTTTAATACAGGGAAGAGTAATGTGATCAAGGGACTGTGCCGTGCCTCCAGCATCCCACGCGGATCTCAGGGTTAAAATGGCTGCAATTGCTGTAGGAGATCAGCCCCTTCCTCCGGGGAGTCAAGTCTCAGAGGAGGAAAAGAACAGCCGTGCGTATGCAGAAAGGTGTAATTAGTACTGAGGCTGACATGGCAGGCGTGATCCTGTACCTTTTAAGACTTGCATAATGGTGATCTTGTCAGATCTCAGAAGCTAAGCAGGGTCGGCCCTGGTTAGTATTTGGATGGGAGACCACCCAAGGAATACCAGGGTTGCTGTGCAGAGGAAGGCACTGGCAAACCACCTCTGTTAGTCTCTTGCCATGAAAACCCCAAAAAGGGGTCACCATAAGTCGGCTGCGACTTGATGGCACTTCACACACACACACAATAGGGAGTATACTTTTTCGGAGGCAACGGTGTAGTAACCACGGGTAAGCTTCTACATTTATATCAAAAGGCTTCCTTGCATATAGAAAGCTAGAGTATCAAGGGGCTGAGGCTCAGTTTGTAGAGCATCCGCTTGGCGTGCAGAAGGTCCCAGGTTCAATCCCTGGCATCTCCAGTTAAAGGGACTAGGGGATTGGGGAGGGGAGGGACTTCAATGGGGTATGATGCCATAGAGTCCACCTTCCAAAGCAGCCATTCTCTCCAGGTGAACTGATCTCTGTTGCCTGGAGATCAGTTATAATCCCAGGAGATCTTCAATTACCACCTGGAGGTTGGCAACCCTAGCTTTGCGGGATGAGGACGTTCGTAAGCTCTTCGGACCTCTTTAAACATCTGTATCTATGACTGTGAGAATTCTATGTGCTCTGGATTGCAGGGTAGAATGCCTTTATGCTACTTTGCAGTCTCAGTTTCTTCAGCCAGCGTGGTTTAGTGGTTAAGAGCAGTGGTTTGGAGAGGTGGACTCTGATCTGGAGAACTGGGTTTCATTCCCCACTCCTCCATATGAGCGGCGAATGCTAATGTGTTCAGTTTTGGGCACCACAATTTAAGAAGGATGTAGACAAGCTGGAACATGTCCATAAGAGAGCAGCAAAGATGGTGAGGGGTCTGGAGACAAAGTCCTATGATTAAAGGTTTAAGGAGCTGCGTATGTTTAACCTGAAAAGGAGACTGAGAGGGGATATGGTCTTCAAGTACTTGAAGGGCTGTTATATAGAGAAGGGCGCCGAGTTTGGCGGTGAGGCTCAGTTTGTAGAGCATCTGCTTGGCATGCAGAAGGTCCCAGGTTCAATCCCCAGCATCTCCAGTTAAAGGGAGTAGGGGATTGGGGAGGGGAGGGACTTCAATGGGGTATGATGCCATATAGACTCCACCTTCCAAAGCAGCCATTCTCTCCAGGTGAACTGATGTCTGTCTCCTGGAGATCAGTTATAATCCCAGGAGATCTCCAATTACCACCTGGAGGTTGGCAACCCTAGCTTTGGGGGATGAGGCCGTTTGTAAGCTCTTTGGACCTCTTTAAACATCTGTATCTTTGACTGAGAATTCTATGTGCTCTGGATTGCAAGGTAGAATGCCTTTATGCTACTTTATGCTACTTTGCAGTCTCAGTTTCTTCAGCCAGCATGGTGTAGTGATTAAGAGCAGTGGTTTGGAGAGGTGGACTCTGATCTGGAGAACCGGGTTTCATTCCCCACTCCTCCACATGAGCGGTGGAAATGGTCACCATCTTCAAGTACTTGAAGTGCTGTCATATAGAGGAGGGTGCCAGGTTGTTTCCTTTTGCCCCAGAAGGTCGGACCAGAAACAACGGGTTGAAATTAAATCAAAAGAGTTTCTGTCTAAACATTAGGAAGAATTTTCTAACAGTTAGAGCGATTTCTCAGTGGAACAGGCTTCCTCGGGAGGTGGTGAGCTCTCCTTCACTGGAGGTTTTTAAGCAGAGGCTAAATGGCCATCTGTCAGCAATGCTGATTCTATGACCTTAGGCAGATCATGAGAGGGAGGGCATCTTGGCCATCTTCTGGGCATGGAGTAGGGATCACTGGGGGTGTTGGGGAGGTAGTTGTGAATTTCCTGCATTGTGCAGGAGGTTGGACTAGATGACGCTGGTGGTCCCTTCCAACTCTATGATTCTATGATTCTATAATCTAGTGAACCGGGTTGGTTTCCCCACTCCTACACACGAAGCCAGTTGGGTGACCTTGGGCGAGTCACAACTCTCTTAGAGCTCTCTTAGCCCAACCTACCTCACAGGGTGTCTGTTGTGGGGAGGAGAAGAGACGGTGATTGTAAGCCGGTTTGATTCTTCCTTAAGTGGTAGAGAAAGTTGGTATATAAAAACCAACTCTTCATCTTTTTCTTCAAATCCAGAAGATTTCTGCAAGTAATTGGGGGAAAGAGACCAGCGTTGTCAGACAATCTTTCCGTCAAGATGGACATGTGCTGTGGAGAGTGAAATGACGGTACGCTGACCAGGCATTTCCACAGTGATTGTATTTCTGTGGTTATGAGGGGAAAGGCTGAACACATAGACCGTGCCTTACCAATTAGCGAATAGTTAGGGAAGATCAATTGCAGGACCATGAACTTTACCAGGAGGGGGGTCTGCAAAGGGTCAAGCTCGCAGTGGGGAGCAAACGGCAAACCTTCGCTTTAAAGATTAATCCGCTTGGCCCGGTGGGTATAATTTAATAAGAGATGTCACTGATCCATTTAACATCTGCATGTTTTCAGACTGTTGGCTGCCTACCCTTCCTATTAATAATACATTCCAGGTAAACACACTCCTGGTTAAAAGCCTTTGGGGAAAGGGCATGTGTGTGTGTGTGTGTGTGTGTGTGTGTGTGTGTGTGTGTGAAATATTCTGCTGATAGACTTATTTGATGCTGTTTCACAATAGGCCCGTTCTCTGGGACAGACACTGTGGCTCAGTGGTACAGAAGATGCACCTCCAGTTAAAGGTGTTCAGCATTTTATGCATTTAAACAAGATGTCATAGTTCCACTGTACACAGCATTGGTCACGCCACACTTGGAGTTAGGGTTGCCAGGTCCCTCTTTGCCATCGGTGGAAGATATTTGGGGTGGACCCTGAGGAGGGCAGGGTTTGGGGAGGGGAGGGACCTCAATTCCATAGAGTCCAATCGCCAAAGCAGCCTTTTTCTCCAGGGGAACTGATTTCTATCGGCTGGAGATGAGCTGTGATAGCAGGAGATCTCCAGCTACTACTTGGAGGTTGGGGAGAAAATTAGACACCACTGTACATATATCAAGAGATTTGGAAATTAGTACAGGAGCTAAGTTACTATTAAACAAAGTGCAAAACTTTATAACAAGCTACGTGCAATGACATACAATGTAGGACAATATATACAAAAGGACCTACAACAATTGTTTACAAATATTCAAATATTTTTGTTTACAAAAATTCTTCTTATGCAGATAATAATCATGTAGTATGATGGATGCCACTAGTGGCATCCATCATACTACATGATTATTATCTGCATAAGAAGAATTTTTGTACTCAGCTTTGGGATAATTGAGAATATGAATATTTGTAAACAATTGTTGTAGGTCCTTTTGTATATATTGTCCTACATTGTATGTCATTGCACGTAGCTTGTTATAAAGTTTTGCACTTTGTTTAATAGTAACTTCGCTCCTGTACTACTTGGAGGTTAGCAACCCTACCTGGAGTACTGTGTGCAGTTCTGATGGCCTCACTTCAAAGAGGATGTGGGTTCAGAGGAGAGCAACAAGAATGATCAGGGGCCTGGGGACCAAGCCCTACGAGGAAAGGCTGAGGGACTTGGGAATGTTTAGTCTGGAGAAGAGGAGGTTGAGGGGGGACATGATCGCTCTCTTGAAGTATTTGAAAGTATTCATTTAGAGGAGGGCAGGGAGCTGTTCCTGTTGGCAGCAAAGGATAGGACTCACAATAGTGGGTTTAAATTACGGGCAGAAAGTTAGGTACTGGCTGGGATATTAGGATTATTTTTCTTTACAGTTAGAGTTGTTTGACAGTGGAATCAGCTACCTAGGGAGGTGGTGAGCTCCCCCTCACTGGCCGTCTTCTAGTAGAGGCTGGACTAACACTTGTCAGGGATGCTCTAGGCTGATCCTGCATTGAGCAGGGGGTTCGACTAGATGGCCTGTATGGCCCCTTCCAACTCTATGTTTCTATGATTCTGTGATTCTAGTCTAGCGTGGGCTGCCTAGGTTAGGGAAAGCTCAATGAACCAAGAGTCAAGCTCTCTCTAAGGCAGCATCATATGTATATATCTGAAAGGCAGCTGAAATCAGGAACATTCATATCTTCTCTAGCCCTGGGCTGGTGCCAGGTGAAAATTGGCAACTTGAGAAGAAAGTGCCAAAGATGTTCTGGGCTTCATCATTCCTCTTTCCCTTGCCCCCTGCAGTTCATTCCAGTTGCTCACTCTTCCTCTTGCCCGGCATCAATTCAACACAGAGCTGTAAGCGTCTTCATAAATTCTGGGACTGAGCTGTGGCTGCCAAGATCCAAAATGGGGGCCGAGCTGGAAGAATCCCTTGGAGTGAATTATAAAACTGGACGGATTTAGGTGGAAGGCGAATTCCCACAGAAATAAATTCAGTTCCCCGAGTCAAAGCCTCGGTAGGCTCGGGATATTTCAGTGCCGTAAAACTTTCAGAACCCCAAAGGCCGGGGAGAAGAAGATGAATTTGCCTAAACAACTGTGTTGCTCTCTTTCCCACCCCGCCTGCCCTGGCGCATTATATTTAAAGATATCAACTGATACTCCATCATCTTGTCCTTTGCTGTCAGGAAGAGCAGACAAAAGTTTTCTTGGGTATGATAACAGCTCATCACAGGGTAGATGATACATCATCGCAATGCCACAATCTACTGACAGTGCAGATCCCTAGTTTGAACGCTTGTGGCCAGCAACTCTGCCAAGGAAGTACCGCCGAAATGAAGGATTCTAGTTGGGCGAGTGACTGTTTGACAACAGAAATTACCTAACTGATATATCATTAGGGAGGTGCAGAGAGGCACGTTCTAATTTCTTTGCTTTTCCGCGTGTTGCCGTGAACAAACTTGGTTTACCCATTTTCATCGCTTGTATTTATGATTTGTTTGTTTCCTTTATGCTTTTATATGCTTTCTTAAGTGATTTATACTGCATTTGTCTGTCCAGTGGGTGGCATTTATATGTATCGTACGTATATACCATGTAATACTGATTTATTGACAAACATGCGCAAGTAATGTGATGAAATGTGTGCATTTTACGGGGAAAATCTAGCGTGGAGGAATGGAAAATGCTGTGAAAAGATTTGAAGGTTCAATTTGCACCAGCAGAAGCAAAACTGAAATGGGATTATTCAAACTGAACCAGCAATCTTGCAATGTTCAATGGTATCCCTATGTCTTATACAAGGTGCCAAGTCCCATGGCATCTAAACTCAGCCTTCTGTGTGAGGAAAAACTTGTGCAGAAGGGGGAATGATTTCTGCCAATTCATTATGCCCACTTAGGGTTGCCAACCTCCAGGTGGTAGCTGGAGATTTCCTGGGATTTCAACTGATCTCCAGACTACAGAGATCAGTTCCTCTTCCCCTGAAGAAAACAGCTGCTTTGGAAGGTGGACTCTATGGCATTATATCCCACTGAAGTCCCTCCCCTCCCCCAAACCCCGCCCTCCTCTGGGTCCACCCCCAAAATCTCCAGGTATTTCCCAACCTGGAACTGGCTACCCTACCCTTGTGGGGATCCAACATGACTTTCAAAAAACAATTTAAATAAACAGAAAAAAGAGGACAGTACACAGTTTCCCGGGCTGGCTCACTCGAGGACAGGAGTGGAGAACCAAGGCCCATTAGACTTGTCCTAGAAGACTTGAGTTCCTGGCTACCCAGGCTTAAATACCTGCAACAAGAAAGAAAACAAAGGCTTGGCATGGATTTATTAGCTGGCAAAGATGTTCCCAAGGTCTGGGTGGTGGTGGTGGGTCATTAGGGTTGCCAGCTATGGGTTGGGAAATACCTGGAGATTTTGGGGGGTGGAGCCGGAGGAGGGTGGAGTTTGGAGAGGGGGAGGACTTCAATGCCATGGAGTCCAATGGCCAAAGCTGCCATTCCCTCAAGGTGAACTGATCTCTATCAGCTGGAGATCAGTTGTAATAGCGGGAGATCTCCAGCTACTACCTGGAGGTTGGCAACCCTATGGGTCATCATTGGAATGTTTATGCTCTTGGATTCCACCTCAGGTTGGAAATCATGGCTTTGTGGTCAGTCCTCAGTTCATTCATTGTACAAACAGGAATTGCAGTGAACTGAGCCACAAGAGGGTATGCAAATGGGTGCGATAAAGGGCTGTAAAATATGGTGTGTGCAGAAAGTACTTATATCAATAATAAGATTGATAGGTATAAATGCCTGAGTGAACAAATCTTTACTGCCTGCATGTCTTGTCACATGCGATGAGAAATTAATGCAAGCACTGATTTATTTTTTAAAATTAAACCCAACCAGAGGCAGAGGTTCACAGAGAGAATGAGTAATACTATCCCATTATAGTCCTATTCTGCACTTCCTCGCAAAGATCTGAATGTACTTTGCAAGTATTAAGAAGTGAACTGGTGAACCCTGTAATGCACCTTACGGTAGAAAAGAGATTATTTTCCTTGCGTAAAAATATAATTGACAGAGCGGGGAAATGTCCTGCTGTACAGCGAATCCTACAATTAAACGCTCTCTCAGTTATGATTGCCTGTTTCTGTCGTGAGCTTTCTGTTATTTCACCAAATTTTGCCCCAAATGGAATTAGTGTCGAATTTGCATATTCCGTTCGGGACAAAATTGGATCTCTGATTAATCTGATAACAAATGAGTGGAAGACAACCAAGGAGAGAAGCGGCTTCTGTGTTATGGAGGGTATACAGTATATATTTTTATCCAATAACTATTTTCAGTGGTGTAATTAAGACTTAAGGTCTAGATTCTATCATGGCGGTTAAGGGGAGACCTGGTAGAGGTGTATAAAATTATGCATGGTTTGGAGAGGGGACAGGGAGAAGCTTTTCTCCCCCTCTCTCATAATACTAGAACGCGGGCTCAGCTGCTGAAGCTGGAGGGTGAGATTCAAAACTGATAAAAGGTAATATTTCTTCACACAACACATAGTTAAATTGTGGAACTCCCTGCCCCAAGATGTGGTGATGGCTGCCAACTTGGAAGGCTTTGAGAGGGGAGTGGACATGTCATGGAAGAGAGGAGTATTGATGGCTACTAGTAAAAATGGATACTAATGATTCATGCCTATTCTCTCCAGGATCAGAGGAGCATGCCCATTATATTAGGTGCTTTGAAACACAGGCAGGGCAATGCTGCTGCAGTCATCTTGTTTGTGGCTTCCTAGAGGCACCTGGTTGGCCACTGTGTGAACAGACTGCTGAACTTGATGGGCCTTGGTCTGATCCAGCATGGCTTTTCTTATGTTCTTATTTTCTTAGTCATGATGCATACCTATTCTCTCCAGGATCAGAAGAGCATGCCTATTAGGTGCTGTGGAACACAGGCAGGACAATGCTGCTGCAGTCATCTTGTTTAGAGGCTTCCTGGAGGCACCTAGTTGGCCACTGTGTGAACAGACTGCTGGACTTGATGGGCCTTGGTCTGATCCAGCATGGCTTTTCTTATGTTCTTATGGGGATAACGCTGTGTCTGGTCTTTATCACTTCAGTTTACACGCTCACTTGCTTTTATCTCCAGTGGGGGCCCAGAAAATGTTAGAACATTTTCCCTCTCTTCCATTTTATCCTAACGGGAACCAAGTGAGTAGGGTTGCTAGCTTCGGGTTGGGAAATACTTGGATATTTGCGGGGAGGAGCCTGGGGAGGGCAGGGTTTGTGGAGAGGAGGGACTCTATCAGGGTACAATATGGAAGAATCCACCCTCCAAAGCAGCTATTTTCTCCAGGGGAATTGATCTTGGTTATCGGGAAATCAATTATAATAGTGGGAGATCTCCAGGTGCCAGCTGGAGGTTGGCAACCTTACTTGTGAGGTAGATTAGGCCGAGAGCAAGTCCCCGACCCCAGACTGCTGCCAGTTCCAAGGCTTTTGTAATGGTGGAGTGGCCTTTGAGCCTTGTGTGGTGGTACCTTCCTCCAGACTTCCTCTCCGTCTTGCTTAAGCCTCATTGTATGTTTTGGGATGGCTGCTGCCTGCATAACGCTTAAGCAGCGCGTAAGGCCATCTATCTTAATAGTTGGCAAGTTTGCCTGCTATCAACAGGCCGGTGTGGATGATCGATAGCAACTCACCAAGGTCATTATCAATATACAAACCGGTGGATAAATATTATTCAGGACTCATCGGCATTATGAACAATGAGATGAGGGTACAGACTTACAGTAAAGTTCGAACTGATGTAGCAGATCGCACCTTGATGGTGGAGCAGTTTCTTTGCTCTCTAGTGGGAGAGCTGGTTACTGCAAGGGCTGGAAAGAAGGCAGTTAAGGGGAGACATGCTAGAGGTCTATAAAGTGATGCATGGCATGGAGAGAGTGGACAGGGAGAAGCTTTTCTCCCTCTCTCATACTACTAGAACGCGGGGTCATCTGCTGAAGCTGGAGGGTGAGAGATTCAAAACTGATAAACAGAAGTATTTCTTCACACAATGCATAGTTAAAATTGTGGGACTCCCTGCCCCAGGATGTGGTGATGGCTGCCAACTTGGAAGGTATTAAGAGGGGAGTGGACATGGTCATGGAGGAGAGGGCTATCCATGGCTACTAGTCAAAATGGATACTACTAGTCATGATGCACACCTATTCTCCCCATTATCAGAAGAGCATGCCTATTATATTAGGAGCTGTGGAACACAGGCAGGATGGTGCTGCTGCAGTCATCTTGTTTGTGGGCTTCCTAGAGGCCCCTGGTTGGCCACTGTGTGAACAGACTGCTGGACTTGATGGTCTGATCCAGCATGGCCTTTCTTATGTTCTAAGATGTAGGAATTTGCTCTGTACAACTACACATGCTCTGCCTTGCATTCTGTCCCTTTTGCCACACTCTGCCTTAAAAAAAGAAAAAAGAATTCTGGCAGGGGCCATGCAGAAAAGGCAAAGCTACCCAGATATGGGCTGATTCAAATCTCTTGGGTCAAATCAAGCTGTAAGCCTTGACCAGACGCTTTGTAACGTGGCTCGGGGTGACAGGAATCTCAGTGTAGGGTGTGGGTGTGTGTTTCCTTTGTAGGATCCTAGAAACATAACAACACCTCAATCCACTACGTGGGCTCAATGTAATAACAGACGTGTTGCTATTGTACACAAGAGCTGGAGGTTAAGTTTACTACTTGCAATCAGCATTACTGCCGGCTAAGAGCCTTACACCTGGCCTGTTTTGCAGAATGTACGCTTCGTATAGATGGAGCGATTTGATTTTCCTTTTGCATTTTCTACAAATCCTACCCATTTCATTGTTGCCTTCAGGGGCAAATTCACCTTCACAAAATGGGTCTGAGCCTTACAGCGTTTCTGCCCTAGAGTTATTTCCCCCTGGAGAGCAGTTGTACCTTGGAACCATGTTTTAAATCAAGACGTTGGATTTGTGTAAAAGAGTTCTGAATTTTGGGGAGAAAAATAAGAAAAGGAGCGGTGATGATGATGAAGAGTTGGTTTTTATATGCCAGCTTTCTCTACCACTTAAGATAGAATCAAACCTGCTTACAATCACCTTCTCTTCCCCTCCCCACAACAGACACCCTGTGAGGTAGGTGGGGCCGAAAGAGTGTGACTCTCTCAAGGTCACCCAGCTGGCTGTGTGTGTAGGAGTGGGGAAACAAATCCAGTTCACCAGATTAGCCTCCGCCGCTCATGCGGAGGAGTGGGGAATCAAACCCGGTTCTCCAGATCAGACTCCACCGCTCCAAATCACCGCTCTTTACCATTACACCACACTGGCTCTCTGTAGGGTTTCCCACCTCCAGGTAATAGCAGACAATCTCCTGCTATTACAACTGATCTCCAGCCGATAGAGATCAGTTCACCTGGAGAAAATGGCCGCTTTGGCAATGGAAGTCTATGGCGTTGAAGTCCCTACCCTCCCCAAATCCCGCCGTCCTCAGGCTCCGGCCCAAAAATCTCCCACCAATAGCAAAGAGGGACCTGGCAACTCTAGCTCTCTGTGATGTGCCCAAGCCTTTGGGAAGAGTTATCTGGAAGGATTATCCTGGTTTGAAGATCGGGGGAATACAGGCTAGAAAATCTCAGAATGCAAAACATAGGATAAGTAAGCTAGAATAAGTAGGCTTCCTCCCCCTGCCTCTCCGTTTGAATATGGGTAAACAATATGCTTGGAAGGGGAACCACCTGTACAGTGCTCACAGCTCATTTAAATTATGTGCCATTTTTCTGTAGGTTTTTAGGGTTTTTACTGCTGATTTTATTAGTGATTTTATTTGTTATCAATTGTATGTGATGTTTTAAATGATGTTACTTGCCCTGAGCTTGCTTGCTGGGGAGGGGGGGCAACAAATCAAGGAAGGAAGGAAGGAAGCAAGCAAGCAAGCAAGCAAGCAAGCAAGCAAGCAAGCAAGAAAGAAAGAAAGAAAGGGAGGGAGGGAGGGAGGGGGAGAGAGAGAGGGAGGGAGGGAGGGAGGGAGAGGGAGAGGGAGAGGGAGAGGGAGGGAGAGAGAGAGAGAGAGAGAGAGAGAGAGAGAAGAAAACATTTAGCCAAATGACACATGAATGTATGAAGCTGCCTTATACTGAATCAGACCATCAGTCCATCAAGGTCAATATTGTCTACTCAGGCCGAGGTCTTTTGCATCACCTGCCTGGTCCTTTTAACTGAAAATGCTGGGGAATTGAACCTGGAACCTTCCGTGTGCCAAGCAGATGTTCTACCACTGAGCCACAACACCCAAGCTAACAAGCTCAACCCAGATCTCCTGCAGTTGACAAAGGATGCCCCTCTCTTTCCTCTCCATTTCATCAAAATCTGCTGTTTTGAAATAATCAGAGGGAGATTGATGGGTCTCAAGTACATATCCTATTAATTTACCATGAAGCCCCTCAACTAGTGTCGCTCTTTCTTAAATCTTATGCTTTTAAAAGCTTAATTGAAATTCCAAAAGCTAATTTCCCATATGCCTTCCTTTAACTTGACGGAGAAATTCCTCTGAAGATGGATGGCTGATAAATAACTTTTCTTAATTGTGGTCGAATGTTAGTGTTTTCATACGTTAAAGAGGAAGCAACCAATTAAGAACTTTTTTTCTTGGTCAACAGCCAGCTACAGCTTGCCTGCAATGAGGACTCTGCTCTCCATCAAGCTCCAGTCATTACATGCCCCAAGAAGTGGTAATGGCTCTCCACCTGTTGTGTTTAATGACATTCACAATTTAATCTCTGAGCATAATTATTCCAGAAATTTGGCAAGGAGCTCCTGCTACCAATTAGCTTGCTGAAAAGCACAAACATTCAATCACCAAGGGTATTGTTGCCGGGTATGGGCTCTCATACTATTTTATAGAGCAGGATTTCGTCAGATGCCAGAAGCCAAGCAGGGTCAACCCTGGCATGTATTTGGATGGGAGACCTCCAAGGAATAGAAGAGGCATGACATGGAAGCAGGCAATGGCAAACCACCTCTGAACGTCTCTTGCCTTGAAAACCCCACTAGGGGACACCATAAGTCAGATGGTAAAAGGTAAAGGTCATTCCTGACCCATGGGGAGACGTCACATTCCCGACGTTTACTAGGCAGACTATGTTTACAGGGTGGTTTGCCAGTGCCTTCCCCAGTCACCTGTACTTTACAAGATGGGTGCTCGTTTTACTGACCTTGGTAGGATTGAAGGCTGAGTCAACCTTGAGCCGGCTACCTGAAACCGACTTCCGTCAGGATCGAACTCAGGTCATGAGTAGAGGTTTTGACTGCAGTACTGCAGCTTACCACACTGCGCCACGGGGCTCCACAGGGCACCACAGGGCTCACTCTGTCAGATGAGGACGGCAAAAAAAAGAGTGTATTTTAGCTTGGTTTAAATTGCTTCAATATGTTTCTGTTTGGTTTTTAGTGTCTTTTAAGACTTCCTTGTATTTATGTTTTTAATTTGGGAGCCACCCTGGTGGCCCTGATGAGGGCAGAAACGTGGGTTGCAAATTTTGTAAATAAATAAGTGGTTGCGGCTGTCACTGGTATGGCTGCGGAGCATGTTCCCGGCAACATTTACAGCATCCCTAATTTCTTAAGATACATAATGGAATGACTGGACTCTGATTGAAAGCTGACTTTCCTGAGCTGTGCCTGTCTCTATCTGGTGTGTTAAGTGCCGTCAAGTCGCTTCCGACTCATGGTGACCCTATGAATGAAAGTCCTCCAAAATGTCCTATACTCTATCTGCTACCTCCCTCCATACACACATTTTCCATTTCTTTCGGTGACCTGCGTGTGAAGAAATGATGAAATAGGTCCTCCCTTCGAGTGATAGACTATGATCTGGAGAACCGGGTTTGATTCCCCACTCTTCCACATAAGCGGCGGAGGCTAATCTGGTGGATTTGTTTCCCCACTCCTACACACAAAGCCAGCTGGGTGACCTTGGGCAAGTTACAGCTCTGTTAGAGCTCTGTCAGCCCCACCTACCTGCCAGGGTGTCTGCTGTGGGGAGGGGGAGGGAAGGTGATTGTAAGCCGGTTTGAGTTTCCCTTAAGTGGTAGAGAAAGTTGGCGTATAAAAACCAACTCTTCTTCTTTTTCTCCCCATAATTCAGTCTCCATGATAAACTAGGGTGTCATTGTTCATTATTAGTATTGCCCACACAATTTGTGTGTGTGTGTGATGTGTGGCTTTGAGCCAATGGAATACATTCCTATACCAGAGAGTGTTCTGTTTTGCATTTTGCAGTTTTTGCCAGGGAAATGAATGCTAACGCACAAGCTATTTTTTTGGTGCTCTGGATAAGTGATATCCCATTGCATGCCATTATTTCCGTGATGGCATCCATTTATCAAAATTGAGCATACTTGTATGTGTGACTGTCACCTAAATGGGGGTGCACACATCAAAATTAGTTGCGCTAGTTAAATTCTATGGTCAGTGTAAGCAGGTGGCACATTTTCGAAGTAATCTCATCAGCATCTGAAAAGGTGAACTGGGCCGGGAAGAAGATAATGTATCAGTTTAGCATTAAGAGTTAAAAATGTAATTGGGCGTCGTCGAATTCAAACGCTCTGCAAAAGGGCTCAGCAAAATGCTTCTATCAATTCGCGCTGTAACCAAATATTTCTCCTTTGAGAAACTCGAAGATTTGGAGATATGCAAATTCACATGCAAGCTGAAGAACCTGAGAGCCATTTTATGCATGATCTGGTGGTTGATAAAGATTAGTCACTATGGGCACATCCCAGAGAAGATCAGTTCATGCAGCCAAATGGAGGATGCTGAGTTACTTCAGTCTAAGCCCATTGATTGGAGTAACTCTGTTTAGGATTGCACTGTGAACATGCCAGGTGCAGGAAGAGGACGGGACAGCTGTGGCAACCCCTGTCCCCCACTCTCCATGCATCTGTTTGGTCTTCTGCTCAGAGACTTTGGACAAATCAGGATTTCCCATTAAGCCTGTTCATGTATCATTTGTACACATGTTGACTGTGGAGAAAAGCCAACAAATGTAAGGTTGTGGATAGAACCTACCATCCCAATACCCCCATCCGTGTATTTATTATAACCTTTTTGTTTATGAAGAATAAGAAGAGTCGTTTTTTATATGCCAACTTTCTCTATCTTGGGCTAGTCACAGTTCTCTCCGAACTCTCTCAGCCCCACCTACCTCATGGGGTGTCTGTTGTGGGGAGAGGAAGGGAAAGTGATTGTAAACTGGTTTGATTCTTCCTTAAGTGGTAGAGGAAGTCAGCATATAAAAAACCCAACTCCTCCTCCTCCTCCTCCTCCTCCTCCTCCTCCTCCTCCTCCTCCTCTTCTTCTTCTTCTTCTTCTTCTTCTTCTTCTTCTTCTTCTTCTTCTTCTTCTTCTTCTTCTTCTTCTTCTTCTTCTTCTTCTTCCCCCCATAGCCTTTTGTGTACTGAAGAACTCTTATTGGCTTCCCTCCCCACCTTTATGTTCTCCCAGAATAAATGCACCCAATTCCTTCTCCCATTCCTCACAGTCTTCCTACTGCCAGGAATCTGGGTAAGCTTTGTTTACAGGGACCTCAGGACAATTGCCTCCTCATTTCCGCACTGATAGGTGCTCTATAAATGCCTCCTGCAGATCAATGAATTAGATTTATCTTGCACAAGAACATTGGTAGGGCCAAATCTCTCAGCTCGTAGAAAGTGATGCACCTACATTGACTGAAATAAACCGTTGCCTCCATAATTCATCAATCAAAGGTTTCCCCTTCGTTTTTCACCTGTGTTGGCTTGGCTGGTTGCATGATGCGAGAGTTTCAAAATCAGCATTTTGAAAAGCCGTCACTTAATTGAATGATGGTTGCCATTCGAACCGGAAGCAAGCCTTTATTAAAAGAGGTGCAAGGCGGACTCTGTTAATTTGGAAATCACCGCACAGAGTGTTTGTAAGTGGTGTGTGGGGTTTACAGTGTTGTTGACAAGCTATCTTTTCATGCCCCTGTGGTTAAGGCACAAAGGATCGTATCTGTTCTCGAATGCTAGATGTAAAGGGGGAAGGACTAAACTTCACACTACACTACACATTTTTTTAACAAGTTGGGTTAGGGTTGCCAACTTCCAGGTACTAAAAATTGTAGAGTCCAATATGCATAAGGAAAGTACCTGCCAATTGCATGGGCCTTTACAATCCTTGTTGAAGAGTTGTTGGACAGTTTAGAACGAATATTGGAATTATATGAAATACTTTTATTACGCATATTGGACTCTAATTTGTAAGATGAAACTGACATGGTCACAAATTGTATGAAAGAAATACATAAGAATGAAAATTGTATAAGAAGCTTACTGAATTTATTATTTACTTTAGATAATTGTCATAAGGCTTAGCTACAATTTTTTGTACTAGTTCTGAAGGTAGCTCAAGTTCATTTTTATGGAACCTCCAGGTACTAGCTGGAGATCTCCTGCTATTACAACTGATCTCTAGCTAATAGAGATCCGTTCCCCTGGAGAAAATGACTGCTTTGGCAATTGGATTCTATGGCATTGAAGTCCCTCCACTCCCCAAACCAATAACTAGAGCACATGGTGATAAGTGTAGAGATGTACATGAATAATCCCCATGCCCATTCCACCCCACTCCCAGTTTTGCCACTGAGGAGGACAAGGTTTGAGGAGGTGAGGGACTTCAATGCCATAGAGTCCAATTGCCAAAGCAGCCATTTTCTCCAGGTGAACTGATCTCTATCGGCTGGAGATCAGTTGTAATAGCAGGAGATTTCCAGCCAGTACGTGGAGGTTGGCAACCCTACATGGCAGTCGATATCCACCGCATATAGCCTTGCTGTGTTTCCTTTAATAGCAGCCTGCTAACATTGTTGAGTTTTAGTTTTATTTATTTGCTGAATCTTAAGCGCAGCCTTGACATGAAAAAGCCACGTTCATTTTCCAGTGTTTATAAAGCCAGTCAATTGGTGCCTACAAGCAATTATCGACTAATTAAAGACTATCTCGCAGAAGACAGGGAAAGCTTTAGGCACTTGCATGGGGTGTTAAGACCACTTCATAATATTTTCACAAAACTGTGCATGGAGAAGGGCAAACGGGCATCGAGGGAGCTCTCTCATTTCTTCAGACGTGAGCTTAACGGAGAGAGGGGGCTTTTGCAGTAACACACACACACAAAATAGCTCGTTCACCTACTGCAGAAGAGATGACCAGGGCACACTGTTGTTAACGACATAACCAGTTGGAATGTAACAATTGCAAATATTGTTTTACAGTAGTGTAGACCTGAGTTCGCCCTTATCTGAATGGCCAAGGCTAGCCTGATCTCATCAGATCTCAGAAGCTAAGCAGGGTCAGCCCTGGTTAGTATTTGGATGGGAGACCACCAAGGAATACCAGGGTTGCTGTGCAGAGGAAGGCACTGGCAAACCACCTCTTTTAGTCTCTTGCCGTGAAAACCCCAAAAGGGGTCGCCATAAGTTGGCACTTTACACACACTCAAGCTTTCGTGAGTCACACAGCTGACTTCAGATAATAAGGAGGGGAATCTCTATTGGCTGGAGGTCAGTTGTAATAGCTGGAGATCTCCAGCTACTACCTGGAGGTTGGCAACCCTAGATTATGTGGAAGAGCTGGCTGGATCCAACCCTTTGCATTAGTATCAGGGTTGAGAGAAACTGGCAAACCACCTCTGTTAGTCTCTTGCCATGAAAACCCCCAAAAGGGGTCGCCATAAGTCGGCTGCCACTTGACGGTACTTTAACACACACAGACCTGAGTTCAATCCCGGCGGAAGTTGGTTTCAGGGAGCCGGCTCAAGGTTGACTCAGACTTCCATCCTTCCAAGGTCGGTAAAATGAGTACCCAGCTTGCTGGGGGTAAAAGGAAGGCGACTGGGGAAGGCACTGGCAAACCACCCCATAAACATAGTCTGCCTAGTAAATGTCGGGATGTGACGTCACCCCATGGGTCAGTAATGACCCGGAGCTTGCACAGGGGCTACCTTTACCTTTACCTATTATTCTTAAGGATGCCCTGACCTGGTTGGCCCAGGCTAGCCCCATCTCATCAGATTTCAAAAGCTAAACAGGGTCAGCCCTCGTTAGTACTTGGCCTGGAGACAGGGTTGCCGACCTCCAGATACTAGCTGGGGATCTCCCGCTATTACAACTGATCTCCAGGCGACAGAGATCAGTTCACCTGGAGAAAATGGCTGCTTTGGCCATTGGACTCTATGGCATTGAAGTCCCTCCCTTCCCCAAACCCCGCCCTCCTCAGGCTCCGCCCCCAAAATCTCCAAGGTATCCACCCATTCCGAGGCTGGCTCAAGCCAGGGATTCTAAGGCTGTCCAGACCCCGAGGGCGACGCCCAGACTTACAAAAGGTGGCGGGTCCATTCCCTTCTCCTTCACCCTTACAATAACTCTAAGGAAAGCTCAAGGCCAAACTAGACATTATGGTGGCCACAGGTATGACCTGTGGTTGCTGACACCATTTTAGAGTATTGTGTCTATTTAAAAAAATGCTGTGAGGGTGTGGCACAGGGTGGGGCCAGGTAATCTTCTCTCCCCCCCCACACACACACATACATATCTTTTCAAGTAATGGAAAAGCCTTAGAGAAATAGGAGTGTGTGTGTGTGTGTGTGTGGGTTCTCCCGGTCCCCTCTATGCCACAGGCCCTGTCATGATCAGGCCCTCATAGCATCTCCCCCCAAAAAATGGACCACCTTTTCTTTAAAATGGCATTGGCAGCCATGAGTTGGACCCATGGCCACCCTAACTTTGAGTGCGGCTCTTAGTTTCAACCAGAATTAGGCCTTCAGTCTAAATACTATGACTACCTGGGAGGTTCTGTTAGAAATAGCAGGCTTAGTTTTATACAAAGTGCTTTTTAGGGGGGGAAACGTTCCTTGATTGAAATCCCCACTGGTAACTCATAAGGAAATTAATATGTTTCTGTTCTCTGAAGACATCCTTGACAGGTCTCTGAGGAGCAAATGAATCTCTGCTTTTGCAATTTTCAGCACCAGGATGTGAAAAAGTGGCTCGGGGATCGAAGACGTTGCACCTCTAGAGACTCTTTCCTTTCTAAGCTACATCATTCTTTCTTGATGGTGTTTCATAGTCGCAGGATTAAGTTCCTCATCCACCTTCATACCTATTTAAAAACTTTAAAATGTTTTCCCTAAAGCCCTTAAAAATACCTTCCTCTTGTGTATTCATGTCACTTGTGTATTCATGTTACAGCAATGGTTAGTTTTCAGTTTCTCTAGTGTCAGTTTTCTTTTTCTTCCTGGAATGATCCCAGCGAAAGGGGTGAGGTCACAAGGCTGGATATAGGGTTGCCAACTTCCAGGTACTAGCTGGAGATCGGCTGCTATTACAACTGATCTCCAGCTGACAGAGATCTGTTCACCTGGAGAAAATGGCCACTTTGGCAATTAGACTCTATGGTATTGAAGTTCCTCTCCTCCCCAAACCCCGCCCTCCTTAGACTCTGCCCCAAAAATCTCCTGCTGATGGTGAAGAGGGACCTGGCGACCTTAGCTGGATAGCACAGTGAACATAACATAACATAACCAAGGCCATGCTGGATCAGACCAAGGCCCATCAAGTCCAGCAGTCTGTTCACACAGTGGCCAACCAGGGGCCTCTAGGAAGCCCACAAACAAGATGACTGCAGCAGCATTATCCTGCCTGTCTTCCAAAGCACCTAATATAATGGGCATGCTCCTCTGATCCTAGAGAGGATAGGGATGCATCATGACTAGTATTCGTTTTGATTAGTAGCCATGGATAGCCCTCTCCTCCATGAACATGCCCACTCCCCTCTTCAAGCCTTCCAAGTTGGCATCGATCACCACATCCTGGGGCAGGGAGTTCCACAGTTTAACGATGCGTTGTGTGAAGAAATACTTCCTTTTATCTGTTTCGAATCTCTCACCCTCCAGCTTCAGCAGATGACCCCCACGTTCTAGTATTCTGAGGGAGAAAAGCTTCTCCCTGTCCACTCTCTCCCTACTGTGCATAACTTTATAGACCTTTACCTATAGACCTTTATCATGTCTCCTCTTAACCACCTTCTTTCCAAGCTAAACAGCCCTAAGCATTATAACCGCTCCTCTTAGGGCAGTTGCTCTAGCCCCTTGATCATTTTGGTTGCTATTATGATGTCATGATGCTACGCAGCCAATCGTATTTTGCTTCGTGGCAATGCTGTTGAGCGCAAAGGAAGACAGTGCAGAGAGTGAACACGGCTTCCTCTGTTGCGCTGCTCAATTGAATAACCATAATTGAATAACCATCTTTTGCCACTGCCACAAATGTTTGTGGAAAAAATGCATCCCCTCATTTCAGGTAATCTTTCAATCTCCGAACCAGTGGATAGATTTCTCATTTGTCAAAAGCAGAGATTTCCGTAACTGCTTCAGTCAGAGAGTCAGCGCGGTGCAGTGGTTAAGAGCAGTGGTTTGGAGCAGTGGAGTCTGATCTGGAGAACCGGGTTTGATTCCCCACTCCTCCACGTGAGCGGCGGAGGCTAATCTGGTGAACTGGATTTGTTTCCCCACTCCTACACACGAAGCCAGCTGGGTGACCTTGGGCTAGTCACAGCTCTCTCAGCCCCACCGACCTCACAGGGTGTCTGTTGTGGGGAGGGGAAGGGAAGGTGATTGTAAGCCAGTTTGATTCTTCCTTAAGTGGTAGAGAAAGTCGGCATATAAAAACCAACTCTTTTCTTCTTCACCAGGAATACCCTTCTGTACAGTGTTGCTTTTCAGGACCAGCACTAATCTATGGAAAACTGGGGACATCTCTAAGCATTGCACCTTTGTATCATATCACTTTAAAAAAAAAAGTTTATTTTTGTAAAGAAAAGGGAGAAAAGTCAGGAAAAGAAACAAAGAACAACAACATAATACCCTTTCAGCAAAAGAAAAAGAAAAATATACATATAATAGAATAAACAATACATGGTAATAACAATAATAATGAACAGTAAATAATTAACATTGAGTGGTGATAACCGTAATAATAAATCTAAGCATAAATTTCTGAAAATAATTTCCAGATATAGGAAAATAAATCCATATATTATTATCAAGTATCTGCTATTCATTCAAACACCTTTCTTTATTAAACACCTTTTAATACAAGATAAAAATCTAATAATAGTATATGACAGATATGTCAATTCAGCTTCTTCCACTTTTTTGGAGTGAAATTGCTTGATAGGTAATGTGTAATGTTGGAAGTACTCCCAATAGATTGTGAGGGGGGCGTAGGAGAGTCCCAGCATCTATACACCTGTCAGGCATGCTTTTGGATGATCCTGCCTCTGCATGGGCTGAGAGAGTTCTGAGAGAACTGTGACTGGCCCAAGGTCACCCAGCAGGCTTCATGTGGAGGAGTGGGGAATCGAACCTGATTCTCCAGGTTAGAGTTCACCGTTCTTAACCACTACACAACACTGGCTCTCTTCGTGTTTCTGTAACCAACAGGTGATCTATAAGCATGACCACCTCCCTCTGTTTCAGGCCACTGTGGTTTTATCCTTTCATCTCCTATGGCTTCAAGCCATTCTTTCATCAACAATGATCCCATCACACAAATATACAGAAATCTAAAACCGGTCAGGAGGCATCCGGAACCTTTGTCCCCGCTCCCTTTTGCTGCCGCGAGGGACTTTTCATCCTCTTTCTCTTCCCAGCTGCCATGGAAGACTTTTAGAAGAGAGCCTAATTGTATCTGAAAAAGAATAAAGCGCACAAATTATATCTCCCGCAAGATCGATGCACTTACTAATGCAGAGAGAGCGCAACAGTCAAATGCAGGATGGTTCTTTGGTTTCACTTGAGAGAAAGCCCTTGCTCTAAACAGACTCACACACAAAATTCAAAGAATAAGGTTTACAAAGAGCATAATTTCCACTGAAGCATAATAATCTGTTTCTTGGTGATCCCGGGAAAGGTTGGGTTAGTAGGACCCAGAAACCATCCAAAATTCCTATTGAGCATCTTAGAATCATAGAGTTGGAAGGGACCACCAGGGTCATCTAGTCCAACCCCCTGCACAATGCAGGAAATTCACAACTACCTCCCCCCACACCCCCAGTGACCCCTACTCCATGCCCAGAAGATGGCCAAGATGCCCTCCCTCTCCTGATCCACCTAAGGTCATAGAATCAGCATTGCTGACAGATGGCCATCTAGCCTCTTAAAAACCTCCAGGGAAGGAGTGCTTACCACCTCCCGAGGAAGCCTGTTCCACTGAGGAACCGCTCTTATATTTTAATAGTTTCAGAGGATAGCCATGTTGGTCTGCACTGGGCAGCTAGACTCGAGTCCAGTAGAGACCAGCAACATTTTTGGGGTATGAGCTTTCAAGAGTCAAAGCCATCTGACAAAGGGAGCTTTGACTCTCGAAAGCTCGTACCTCGGAAATCTTGTCTGTCTCAAAGGTCTTATATTACAAGGCTGTTGTATTGTCATGCGGAAAATATAGCCAAGTGGCCTTATTTTTAAGACATTGCCGGGCAAGTCAAATGCCCAGAAGGAGAGAACTGGACATTGCAGTGCCATGTGGCCAAAGGATGCTTAACCACAAGTCGCTGGGCACCTTGAGCATGAAGATGGGTTGCAGGAACACCATTTGGACACACCCAAAAAGCCAAGGGTCAAAAAAGTGTTCTTTGCCTCTTGTTTATAGAAATCCAACATGACGCTTTTGAAGCAAGCCAACTTTTCTTAGGTTATTATCTATCTAGCACATTTTTTAGCACAGCCTTCCTGAGAGCCAGCATGGTGTAGTGGTTATAGAGCGGTGCACTCTAATCTGGAGAACCAGGTTTGATTTCCCACTCCTCCTCATGAGCGGTGGACTCTGTCGGCTGGAGGTTGGTTTCCCCACTCTTCCACATGAAGCCAGCTGGGTGACCTTGGGCTAGTCACAGTTCTCTCCGAACGTTCTCTGCCCCACCTACCTCACAGGGTGTCTGTTGTGGGGAGGGGAAGGGAAGGAGATTGTAAGCCAGTTTTGATTCTCCTTAAAAGGTAGAGAAAATCGGCATATAAAAAGCAACTCTTCTCCTTTCTCCAAAGAGCTCCCAGATAGGGTTGTACACAGTCCTGAGGCATCAGCATCTTATACTCCACTGGGGCACCACAAGCCATCCATATCCAGCAGATAATCAAAGGCACTTTTAAGTCTCTGCTTCTTAGACTTTCTGTCTTTTGATAACCATCACCCACCGGCTCGTCTAAGAATGACCCGCTGATTGCAGAAGTTTCTACAGAGGGTTCAGGGAGGCACATTCAGTTCCTCACGCACATGCTAGGGATCTGTCCTAGAGGGTCCTAGAACACACTGAAAAGCAGGTAGAGAGCAAACAGTCTTTCAAGGCATGTTTGAAAACCCCTGGTTTAAGGGATCCGCGAGCTTTGTGCACTCACCATGATGTGCCAGGATCGGCAGCTGTAGGGACTGTAGGCACTGCAGCAGGTTGCAAATCAAAGGATGGAAGAATATCATATAGAGGTTTAAACTAAGCGCCTCCACTCCGACATTTCCATAGATCGATCCATTCAACCCAAAAGGCCCCAAACTGAGAAAAGATGCCCTGTAAGAATATACCTGCGGAGCACATCACTTCAAAAACCCACACAGCTTCATCCAGTGCAGCCACTTAAAGTAGCATTTTCTCCGGGAACAAACAAAAAAAATGACTTTTTTCACAACAGGCCTGTAATCCCAACCTCTGGAAGATCTTCAACAAGTGGGTAGCAACTTTGGCTTCAAACTCTAGATTATATTAATCAATTAAAAGCCTTTTGATCAATTGAGAAGGCCTCCCATTGCTTAGGAAACCTATATGTTTTTTTTCAAAAATTACCTTTAATCTTAGTTATTGTAAAAATGCAGGTGCAGAATTGCCAGGTCCCCCTTTGTCACTGGCGGGAGGTTTTTAGGGTGGAGCCTAAGGAGGGCGGGGTTTGGGGAGGGACTTCAATGCCATAGAGTCCAATTGCCAAAGCGGCCATTTTCTGCAGGGAAACTGATCTCTGTCGGCTGGAGATCAGTTGTAATAGCAGGAGATCTCCTGCTAGTACCGGTAGGTTGGCATCCCTAGCCCTGTGGGATATAAACACTTTCAGCAGGGCCTGTAAAACTGAGTTGTTCCACCAGGCCTACTGTTGAGATCTCCTGTTATTACAACTAAACTCCAGCTGATAGAGATCAGTTCCCCTGCAGAAAATGGCTGCTACGGCATTGAAGTCCCTCCCCTCCCCAAACCCTGCCCTCCAAGGCTGTGCACATTTAGTCCATTTATCTGTTAAAACCAGGGCTTGGAAGAGACGTTATGAATTTCCCAAAGAGCCTCTTTATTCCACCCACATCCAACCCAGGCATCCTATAAAACAAAGTGTATGACCAGTCCAGCTCCACAGGGTGTCCCAGGAAGACCAGGACCTCTGGAAATATGCCTTCCTGTTCCCCTTCTCTTGGCCATTCTGGCTACCATGAATGAACTTACTCAACTAACTCAGTTGGGTGAAAATCCTGGTAAGAACTACGCATTTGTCAAACTATGATGTGATGAACTAGAAAAGCAAGAGGGAACAAAGGGGTTTGTAGCTCAGTGGCAGAACACCTGCTTGGCATGCAGAAGGTCCTAGGTTTAATCCTCAGCATCTCCAGTTAAAAGGTCCAGGTTGTAGCTAATGTGGAAGATCTCCACCTGAGACCCTGGAGAGCCACCACCAGACTGAGTAGGCAGTACTGATGTTTCTGGGCCATTGTTTAAGGGAAGAGCTGTGGCTCAGCGGTAGAGCCTCTGCTTTGTTTGCAGAAGGTCCCAGGTTCAATCCCCAGCATCTCCAGTTAAAGGGACAAGGCAAGTAGGTGATGTAAAAGACCTCTGCCTGAGACTAGGGCTGTGCAAAAAAAAAAAATGTTAAATTTCGGGTTTGGGTTTATTGGGCCCAATTTTGGGGGAGAAACCTGAAATAAGCCAAATACCCATACCGGTAAATATGGGCATTTGGCTTATTTCTGGGTTTCCTGAAAAACTTCAGCCCTGGGAGGGATCATTTTTTGAGGTAGAGCCCCCAAATTCACAGCGTAGATTGAAGGGACTGTTCTTGCACAAACCCCAAAGTTTGGTGAAGATTGGGTCAGGGGGTCCGATTTTATGGGATTTTATGTGGTCACCCCCTCCTTCATTGACAATTGTTGCGAAGTTTGCAATGGTTGTCTATGGAGGAGGGGGGCAGCCCCTTCCAGACCCCATAACATCGGACCTCCTGACCCAATTTTCACCAAACGTTGGAGGTCATGCAAGGAGAGTCCCTTCAAGTTATGCTGTGAATTTGGGGTCTCTACCTCCAAAAATGATCCCCCCCGAGGACCCAAAAAAAGCCCAATAATTATTCGGCTTTTCCTGGAATTGTCTATTTGGCTTCAGCTTTCTACCCAGGTTTGCACTTTCGGTAAACCTGAACTGGAAATTGACCAAAATGGCTAATTTTGGGTTTATTTTCAATTTGGGTTTATCGATATGCACACACCTGCCTGAGACCTTGGAGAGCTGCTGCCGGTCTGAGTAGACAATACTGACTTTGATGGACCAAGGGTCTGATTCAGTATAAGGCAGCTTCATGTGTTCAAAGGTGTTTGCATTTTAGGTGCCTCTATCTAACAATTTGCAAGAACGCTTGGGACCTGTTGTGGCACAAAATGCGGCTCCTAAACCTTTTAAATTAATTAATTAGTCATCAGGAGTCTGGTCTAGCCTGTTAAGCACTTGAAGTTCTATTGATTGAAATGGAGGAGGCTTAAGTATGTGTTTGCCTTTCCTGATGTTGAAATCAATGGGAATTAAAGGTGCGTAACGCTGGCCGGATCATGCCCAATGCATCTCCCTGTGCTAAAACGGCTGCCTTTCCAGCGATGAAATCGAATGGCATCTGCTATGATGCTGAAGACGGATTCAGAAGATTATAGATTAAATATTTGTTTAATGGAAATCCCCCCTAAAGCAGCTTCATCTGTTTTTGCCGTAAAATCGTTTACTGTAGAAAGTGATGTTTATGAGTTTACATGCTGATGGCTCAGTTCCTTTAATCTTTTAATATTCTTTAACTAGCTCCGACTTATTACTCAAGATCCTCTTTCAAAACTCATCTTGTCAGTCAGGCGGACCTGATGGGTGGCAAATAACAGGATTTGTGCATGCATCTCTCAGCCTAATTTAGCTTATGAGGTATAGAGAGGAGTGTATATCTTGGGTTCCATCTTTTGTCTTATAATCTGGCTGTGCCTTGCAGTCCACTCCACTTGCGCTCCAGTTTAACTAGGAGGATTTCTAAAACTAATCTAGAACTGAAAACAGAGATGCTGCAAATTTCCCAGCAAATGAGTTTGACAGTCACACTTGCTGCATTTGATCTTGACTATCAGGTGTGAGCCCTGACCTGGATGGCCCAGGATAGCCTCGTCAGATTTCAGAATCTAAGCAGGTAGGGTTGCCAATGTCCCAGTACTAGCTGGAGTTTTGGGCACCACAATTTAAGAAAGATGTAGACAAGCTGGAACGTGTCCAGAGGAGGGCAACAAAGATGGTGAGGGGTCTGGAGACCAAGTCCTATGAGGAAAGGTTGAAGGAGCTGGGTATGTTTAGCCTGAAGAGGAGAAGACTGAGAGAGGATATGATAACCATGTTAAAGTACTTGAAGGGCTGTCATATAGAGGAGGGTGCCAAGTTGTTTTCTGTTGCTCAAGAAGGTCAGACCAGAACCAACGGGTTGAAATTAAATCAAAAGAGTTTCCGTCTAGACATTAGGGAGAATTTTCTAACAGAGCGGTTCCTCAGTGGAACAGGCTTCCTCGGGAGGTGGTAAGCTCTCTTTCCCTGGAGGTTTTTAAGAAGAGGTTAGATGGCAATCTGTCAGCAATGCTTATTCTGTGACCTTAGGCAGATAACCTTAAAGCTTAAAAGAGCTTTATTAATGGAAAAAGTTGCAAAGTAGATTAAAATACAGGTTACATAGTCAATTAGGGAAACAGGCAAAGAATATAATAAATTCTAGCTGGCTACATTATACTTACTGAGATGTTACAAAGTTGCTGATCTTAAAAGCTAAAAAGATGTTTCAGGCGACAGAGTGACATGCTGAAATTGAAGCATAGAGGAAAGGTGACCACCATAAGGTTTAGCCACACTTGTGGAAAAGAGGACCCAGGTCAGATGACCTACAACTCCCAATCAAGGTGGATTCTAGGGAGAATTCTCTAGATGGTCCTAGCTGGTTTGAGCTGGAATGATGTTCTCATAGAGTTGCCAGGTCCCTCTTTGCCACCGGAGGGAGGTTTTTGGGGTGAAGCCAGAAGAGGGCGGGGTTTGGGGAGGGGAGGGACTTCAATGCCATAGATTCCAATTGCCAAAGCAGCTATTTTCTCCAGGTGAACTGATCTCTATCTGCTGGAGATCAGCTGAAATAGCAGGAGATCTCTAGCTAGTACCTGGAGGTTGGCAACCCTATGTTCTCAGGAGAAAAGAGTGTTCTCACCCCCTCCCATCTTCCCACAGATGTGCTGATTCACTCAATTAAGGAGGAATGAGCAACTGACCTTGAGGACTAGGCTGTTACCATAACAAGCTGCAGGTGTTATTTGTGAGACCAGTATGAGTTAGGCCCATGGGAAATTACTGAGTGCTAAAAGTGAGGCATACAAAATGGAGAATAATGATGTAGCAAAACACAAAATGGTCCTTCTGTCTTCACAGCAATGGCAAACCACCTCTGTAAGTCTCTTGCCTTGAAAACCCTATGGGGTCACCATAAGTCAGCTGCAGCTTAACAGCACTTTACACATGCATGCAACAGGTGTGAGGCAATTGCAGTGCAAATGTGCATGAACCTCCAGGAGGCCAAGCAATGGTGTTATCAGGTGGCCGGTGTCCTGGTCCTTGAAGGTATTTACTAATTGTCTTGGGTTGATTCAGCCTACTGCTTACAACTGTAAGCTGGGCTGTCTCTTGTTATTCTCAGCCTCCCGAGGGAGAGGAGCGTGAGCATCAGGTTGCTGATCCTTAGGCCTGGAAAGCATGACAGCAGGTTAAGTCAGCATGACAGGTGGGTCGATGAAGGTCCAGAGGGCTTCACCATGGGCGAAGACACAGAGGGGGCTGTGGAAGAAGGTCTTGGGGCGTGGTTGTTGCTATAAGGAGTTCCCAGCAACAAAAGGGATGGATGGTTCTAAGGGTTGCCAAACCCCAGGTGGGGGCTAGAGATATCTCAGTTACAAATGGTTGCCAGAACACAGAGATCTGTTCCCATGGAGACAATGGCCGTGCTGGAGGGTGGACTCTATGGCATTATACCCCACTTGGTTTCCAGGTTCAATCCCCGGTGTCTCCAGTTAAAGGAACAAGTAGGAAGTGATGTGAAAGACCTCTACCTAACACCCTGGAGTGCCTCTGGCAGCCTGAGTAGGCAATACTGCCTTTGATAGACCAACGGTCTGCTTCAGTATAAGTCAGGCTCATGTGTGTTAATTGTAGTTTGCTTTTCTGCTTGTGTATTTAAATTGTATTTTTGTTAGGTCCTTTGAGTCCTCACAGGGTAGTAAAGTAGGGTTGCCAGGTCCCTCTTCACGGCCGGTGGGAGGTTTTTGGGGTGGGGTCTGAGGAGGGCAGGGTTTGGGGAGGGGAGAGACTTCAGTTCCATTGAGTCCAATGGCCAAAGCAGCCATTTTCTACAGGAGAACTGATCCCTATCAGCTGGAGATCAGTCGTAATAGCAGAAGATCTCCAGCTAGTACCTAGAGGTTGGCAACCCTAGAGTAAAGCAACGTAAAAAGATCTAAATTAATAAACTTCCCACCAGCATTGGAAACTGGTTCAGATTGGGGCGGCGATGGGTGGGGGATGTCTCTTCCACATGGGCCCTTTAACCATGTAGATTATTCTTCAGGCTCTGATCTTTGCAGACATCCGTCTTGTTCAGTTTCCGCGGGCTTTGTGAGCGCTGTTTGGAAGGCCCTGGCAGCCCCACCTGTAAAGCTGACAAGAAATCATAGCGCTTGAAGTTCTTTATTGGCGCCGGGGAATCCGAGGCGAAATACAATTCCGTCGGCTCGCATCAATTTGCAAGAGATGTCTGCAAAACATCCGGTGGAGTTCTGAGCAAATGAGGTTTCATCTCGTTGTTAACAAGGTTGAAATGCCAGTGCTGTCAGCAGCGGAGATGACCCTTTTGCTCTGGCGGGCCGGTTATATTGTCTGTTCCAGCTGGTGCTATTGGTTGTTAATCAGAAGTGTTTGTACTTCTCCATCCTCACTCGATTCCTGCCCTCCCCGCCCGACTTTGCATTCAAAGTTGGTTCCTTACGAAGTGTGTTTTCGGCAACCCGGTCTTGACATTTAGCTGTCAGCTGCTGGTGACTGGTCAATATGGCTCCTGCCACCCTTCACCATCTAGCAATTTTGCGATCACACCAATTAGGATGTTTATGCCATCTTTTTTTCCTGTGCGCAATCTTGCCTGCAAACAAGAGCTGGGGTTGGAGACCAGGTGAACGCCAACGGGAGAGGTAACCGGCAGCTCCTGGAAAGCACCGACTAACGCGGTTATGGATCAGCATTTGGGGATTTCGGCAAGAATTAGGCAAGGCTCCCTAAGGCTTGCAGCAAAGCTAGCCTCTAACTGTCTCTGGGGCGCTTGCATCATTTTCACTAGTCTCGCTGGGAGCATCTTCAAAACACAAAAAGGGAAGTTACTATAAATTATGTCTTACATTCCATTAAAATTTAATATTAAAAAGTAATGGTGCTGAGAAGAGGCTCTTGGCAGTGTGCCGGGGGTGGGGGGAGGATTGCCTCTTGCAAATGACCAACTACTGAAGTACTGAACAATAGACAGAAAATGGTTGCAGACACACACACTCCGGGTCTCTGGGGAGTCTGCAGGAAGTGGAGGGCTGCAATTATTTTTAAAAAATTCCTTTTTTATAGAAGTCTTTTACGCCTAATCCCAGAAATATTTGGACTGGCTATAACAAAAAGGATTCTGCTAGGGTTGCCAACTGCAGGTTAGGAAATTCCTGGAGAATTGGAGGTGGGGCCTGGGAAGGGTGGGGTTTGGGGAGGGGAGAGAGCTGAGCAGGGAATAATGTAGGGTGGCCAACCTCCAGGTAGTAGCTGGAGATCTCCTGCTATTACAACTGATCTCCAGCTGATAGAGATCAGTTCACTTGGAGAAAAATGTCCGCTTTGGCAATTGGACTCTATGGCAGTGAAGCCCCTGCCCAACCCTCACCCTCCTCAGGCTCTGCCCCAAAAACCTCCCGCCGGTGGTGAAGACGGACCTGGCAACCCTAGAATAATGTGTAGTGTTCACCCTCCAAAGCAGCTATTTCCCCCCGCCCCCGGGGAACTGATCTCTGTTGTCTAGAGATTAGTTGTAATTCCAGTAGGTCTCCAGTCTAGGGTTGCCAGGTCCCTCTTCACCATCAGCAGGAGGTTTTTGGGGTGGCACCTGAGAAGGGTGGGGTTTGGGGAGGATAGGGACTTCAATGCCATAGAGTCCAATTGCCAAAGCAGCCATTTTCTCCAGGTGAACTGATCTCAGCTGGAGATCAGTTGTAATAGCAGGAGATCTCCAGCTAGTACCTGGAGGTTGGCAACCCTTCTCCAGTCCCCACCTGGAGTCTGGCAACCCTAGTCAGCCCAACTGCTAATGGCCTTCCTCTGTTTTATGAGTTCTAAATCCAAGGAAACATTCTGGCAAGAAGCCTACTAAGACTGAGCAATGAGTAGTCTCCTAGCCAGCTGTTTAACATCACAGCTCTGCCTGTCCACACACACAGGTGGACTGCTCCATGCATAGAGATGCCAACCTCCAGGTGGTTGCTGGAGATCTCCTGCTATTGCAACTGATCTTTGGGCAACAGAGATCAGTACACCTGGAGAAAATGGCCTATGGCATTATACCTCATTGAAGGCCATCCCCCTCCCCTACCCAAACCCCACCCTCCTCTGGTTCAACCCCCAAAATCTCCAGGTATTTCCCAACCTGGAGCTGGCAACCCTATCCATGGAACACATGAAGCTGTCTTCTACTGAGTTAGCCCCTTAGTCTATCAATAGGGTTGCCAACCTCCAAGTACTAGCTGGAGATCTCCTGCTATAGAGATCAGTTCACCTGGAGAAAATGGCCACTTTGTATAATGCAGCTTCATGTGTTCATGTGTCCATTTAATGAAAACCATCCCCCCACCTGCCACTCTTCACTTTGGTTCCAAGAAATGTTTAGCAGCAAACAGTTGGTTCTATCCTATTTGAGGCTGTTCCATATTCTTTAGGAGAGCAATGTGTAAAGTTTAAAAAATGCTACTCTCATTCCTGTTTTCCCCATCAAGATATAAATATGTGCTTCGGAAATGAACATTTGCTTCCCTTTGAATTTTTAATTCGAGCGTTGTTAAGTGGCAGAAAGGGAATGTTTATGAAGTTGTCGCTGTTGAGTCGAGAAAGATAGCAGTGTTTAGATCTCTGTACGCTTGATCAAAAGGCGCTTGCTAGCCTAATGGAAGATGCTTGCAACCGCACACGCGTGCTAATGGGCTAGCTGATTTAATATAAAACCAGCATTGAAGCTGTTCAATGCAACATTTCAGATCATCACGGGAAGGGGGGGGGGACGGCAGAATTAATGACAGGTTTGTATAATGCAGTGGTTGATTTAGATCTTTGAAGCTATGCCGCTATTTAATGTGGGACCCCTGAAAGTAGGTGAGACGCGGCAATTATTATAACTAATAAGCTATTTGAGCAATTTGCTCGGCACTTCCAGCTCTTGCTACTACGTTGCTGCTAAGATTTAACTTCCTAGTTAATCAGGTATTATTATTTCTACTTGCATCACAGGCGTTAAATGCTCCTGTCTTCACTGTTGTGTGTGTTTTATGCCTATTTATAAAAGTATACACTATGTAGAAAACAAAGAAACAGCTCATCTAGCCAATGAATGTAACACCACTGAACATTTTTCAAATGATCAGGGAGGGGTAATCAAGTCCCTCCACTAATGTGCCGTCACAGAGAAAGGAGGTATGTTGTTCCTAGGGTTGGCTATCCTATACAAGCAGACCAGAAAGCCAACAAACATGAGAAGGGGTGCATTTCTAGTGGTGTGCACCATGCCAGAAATCAAGGCATGAACTTGGCCTTGTTCAGTAGGGTTGCCCGGTCCCTCTTCGCCACCAGCAGGAGGTTTTGGAGGCGGAGCCTGAGGAGGGTGGGGTTCGGAGAGGGGAGGGACTGCAAAGCCAATTGGCAAAGTGACAATTTTCTCCAGGTGAATTGATCTCTGTTGGCTGGAGATCAGTTGTAATAGCAGGAGATCTCCAGCTAGTACCTGGAGGTTGGCAACCCTATTGTTCGAGCATGGCTTACTCCACAAGAAAACTGAGATGGCATAATGCAGTCTTTGGGGCATGCAGAGTTGTTTTATGTTGAGTCAAACCACTGGTCTCTGTAGCTCAATACTGTCGACTCCGACTGGGAGCAGCTTTCCCTGATCTCAGGCCCAAAATGGCATTCCAAAGATTTTGTTTGCCATGGATTTAACATTGGGCTGTCTGCATGCAAAGCATGTGGCTTACCACAGAGCCAGAGTAGTTAAGCAGGTTTCTGGGATACATATTCACTTTGCAGTGATGGTAAAAAAAAAATTGAGGTGAATTGTAGTTATCTTATGGCCATTTATGCTTGGTAATTAGCAGAGCGTTCCAGGCTGAAGTGCCCCGCATATTTTTGGGGGGGAGTTTTTCATGCTGAACCATCATTCAGGAAGTGACTGTGAAGCCAGAGCATACCTTCTTCGCATTTCTTAAGAGCCCCTTTAACGCGAACTTTTTGTTTGCTCCACCCCCACCTTGAAGAATCCCCTCAAGGAAGCATGCAAAATCACAGCCATGTGTTAGCTATGCAAATGGCAGTTGCTAATGGCAGGCGCGAAGGAGCAGGCGAGTGTCGGGGGTGGAATTTCTCCTTTTGTGTTGGGACCGTGAATAGGCATTTTAAAGGTCACATTTAAAAAATGAGCTTTGAGCAAGCATCAAAATTGACTCTGCATAAATGGCCTATGATTTGATGAAGACGTTTGTTGCCACCGGGAGTAGACCACTCTGCTTTAAGTGATAGCAGTGGTCTTAACTCAATACTTTATTGTTTGTTTGTTTGTTTACAAAATTTGTCTCTCTCCTTTCTGCCCTGACAATGGCTGCCGAGGTGGCTAACAAATTTAAAAGGCACATAATAAAACCACGTTTTAAAACCGTTAAAATCAACCCCTCTCCAAAACACACACCATTAAAACAGTTTTAAAAAAAACAGAGCTGAAATACATACAAAACATAAAAACAGCAAATGAAACGTTGGTTAAGAAGGAGGGAGTCACTGGGGGAATGTGCAAAGAGACAAAAAAAAGGGGCTTCACCCGCTGGCAGAAGATAGCAGCAGAAGAGGACTGGCGAATCTCCCAGGGGAGAGAATGCCAGAGCTTGCCAGCCACTGGCAAGCGATAGGTAAATGCAAGAACCCAACCTGCAATCTTTTCCTTTCAGTATCTGAGACCTCATTTCAAACATGGTGCGGAGTGGTCCCTGCGCCGGGCTTTCTTCGTGGCGCCAAGCCACACTCCTGCGGAGTGTGCCACTGCCACGAACAAGAAGCCAAAGCTGCCGTTGCCTTTCCTCGGTTCAGATGTTTTCCTACCCTCCCTGTCGATTCCGCGATGTCATACTGCGGCCATTACATGAGTAAAGACCGAATTGATTAGGGATAATGGGAGTAGTTAACTTTTAATCCGGCTGTCCATCCCTCGGTGGTATCCTTCCGGATTCCAATCGATACCCTTGCTCTCCGGTCTTCTCTGAAGTAATGATCTAGGTTGTTGGCCGGGGTCAGAGTCTTTTATCAATTAAAGTGCGGGAGGCTGGCAGAAAACGATGCCACGGAGTCCACCTGATGGCAGTGAATTATTTCTGTAGGCTGGGGGAGCGGGGTGGGGGGGATAAGAGGTGAGCAATATCTGGGGCAAATTAATTCAAGGAATCCTCTGGATTGCATTTAATATTGATTAGTATGACTCTACCCTCAGCAATGTTGTCCACGCCACATGGTTTACAGGCCCCACAGGTCAAAGAGCCTCGAGTGGTTTTTAAAGCCCTCCTAAACTACCTGCGGGGAAAAGTGACTGGAAGTCATTTCATTCGTGATTATGGCTGCAGGAGGGTAGAGCTGAGAAGCATCCAGGAAGAAAGGCGGAGGGGTAAAGGTGACAGTCAGTTTTTCTTCCTTTCTCTTTTTTGCAAAGGCATTTGAGGGCTGGCTCTCCTGTCAGCCTTTCCTAGGCGAGTAGTCGCAGTCTGTGACGTCCCTCAGTGGGATCCAATTTCTGGCAGCTAGTTCACACAACCTCGGTCACCATTTCAGCGTTGCGCCAAGCGGCAAATAAACACACCCCAAATCAAACACCATGGGCAAAATGTCCATATTGGTTCTTGTAAGGATGAACAAGGGAAGGGAAGGTGGTGCGGTATAGTCAGATCTCCGAAACTAAACAGGGTCAGTGCTTGGTAGGGTTGCCAGGTCCTAGGGTTGCCAACCTCCAGGTGGTGGCTGGAGATCTCCTGCTATTGCAACTGAGCTCCAGCCAATAGAGATCAGTTCCCCTGGAGAAAATGGCTGCTTTGGCAATTGGACTCTATGGCATCGAAGTCCCTCCCCTCCCCAAACCCCACCCACCTCAGGCTCCACCCAAAAAACCTCCGGCTGGTCACAAAGGGGGACCTGGCAACCCTAGCTAGAGATCAGTTGCAATATCTGGAGCTCTCCAGCTAGTACCTGGAGGTTGGCAACCCTATCCTTCACCATGTGTGTCAGCCCCTATCCCAAGTGAATGTGAGAGTAGGGGCAACATGTTCCCGCATTCCCCTGAAAATCTTGTGTCTCTGACTGTTCCTTCACTGGGTCCGGCTACTGTTGTCTTTACTATTTGTAAGGATAATCGTAACAGCATGATTTTTAAGGATGAGCTAACTGAGCAACCAGCCCCAGCGGAGTGCTTAACCCATGCTGTAAAACAGCAGGGGTGAATTCACGCTCCTTGGCATCTCACCTTTCCTGAAGGTGAGCTTCAGGAACGTGACAGCTTCTTGTCTCCTTTAAAAGCACATAATTGTTTTGGAGCACGGTGCATCTTATTTCCAACTTGCTCGCAAAGGCGCTTTGAGTGTTACCCTCCATGTGCGAACAAGTCCTTGCTGAACGCAGAATTTTTAATGTGATGGCAGCGTACCATTGAAGCTTCTCAGATGTCTGCAACGCGGTGGCATTGCCAAAAATAACTGGGCAGGGGGGAATCGGAAGAGGTGTTCCTGTACAGTTTGACCTTCCTTTGTGGGGCTTCTTCAAAGAGGCCAGTGAGTGGCATATGATTTCTTTCCCCCCTCTCGTGTTGTATGCGCCTCTATTAAAAAAGAATCCAAGCAATGCTGATAAATTGCTAGAGAACTCAGCGCTCTCAAATTGATTTGCATGGGTGTGAAGGAAACAATATATTTGCAAATTCGGAGTTTATACTCTTCCTCTCTTGGAAGTGTGTTTTAGCGTAATGATTCTTGGGTGGTCGTCATTCCTTTAAAGTGGCAGATGAAATGGATTTCTGATGCATGCAGGGTATGTCCAATCCTTCTAATTATTTACTTTTTGTACTTTGGTCTAATTAAAAAGACAAGAGTAGACGCCTGTTTAGAATAGGAGATTTGGGTGGTCTGCATACAGGGCCTCCTGAAATGAAGAATGATTCAGAGATGACAAAAAAGCCTTCTGTACCATGCAGAATCCATTCTCAAAACAGATTAATAACAGAGGACTAATACTGCTTAAACTTCTGTACACAATTTCAGAGGGCATGTGGGTGCTCACATGTTTGATTGTTGGTTTATAGGCACACACACAACCAAACATACCTTTCACCTCAATAAGGGCCAGGCTAGCCTGATCTTATCAGATCTTGAAAGCTAAACAGGGTCAACCCTGGTTAGTACTTGAATGGGAGGCCACCAAGGAAGTCCAGGGTTGCTATGTCGGGGGCCCTACCTCAAAAAATGCCCCCCCAGGGCTGAATTTTTTTGGGAAACCCGAAAATAAACCAAATTCGTATATTTATTGGTATGGGAATTTGGCTTATTTCGGGTTTCCTGAAAAAATCAGGCCCAAAAAACCCGAACCCAAATTGTACCGAAATTTTTTTTTTGCACACCCCTAGCACAGAATTTAAAAGAGCACAGCCAGATCTGTCAAAAGAGATTACCCTCTTCCAAATGCCTTTGGGATGAAGCTGTCTTGCATGCCTTTCGGAATGTAACAGGTGAGAGCTCTTTCTGTTCCTTATTCTAGTAGGCTGTTCCAAAGGACTGGACCTACCATGGAATAAAACCCTGTGACCTAGCTGTTGTGTGTGTGTGTGTGTGTGTCTGTGTGTGTAAAGTGCCTTCAAGTCGCAGCCAACTTATGACGACCCCTTTTGGGATTTTCATGGCAAGAGACAGAGGTGGTTTGCCAGTGCCTTCCTCTGCACAGCAACCCTGGTATTCCTTGGTGGTCTCCCATCCAAATACTAACCAGGGTTGACCCTGCTTAGCTTCTGAGATCAGGCTAGCCTGGGCCATTCTTGCGGCAAACCCTAAGAGAGGGAATGATGAGATTGCTGTTTGAAGAACATAGCTGGTGCAAGGGAGGTTTGTCCAGTAAGGACCCTGAACATCTATGGGAGAAATTAAATAGATGGCTGCCATGTATAGGGGCTATTCCACTTCTTATTTTTGCTGCTTCTGCAGCTCTACTTCATTGGGCTTTGTTCCCTCTAGTGGTCGCTTTGATATTTCATCATTGTACCTCCGGTTTATGTGTTTGTAAGGTGCTGTCAAGTTGCAACCGAAAGAAAGGGGCTTTCAAGGCAAGTGATTAAGCAGAGGTAGTTTGCCATTGCCTTCCTCTTCAGAGTCTTCCATGGAGGTCTCCCTTCCAAGTACCGACCCTGCTTAGCTTCCGAGTCTGATGAGACACCGTACTGCTTATATCCCTGTACTTTTAAAGTGGTCTGGAATAAACAGGAGATACAGCGATGCAATATTGAAGCGACCACTAGAGGGAGGAAAACATGTGCAGAAAAGAAAACAACAACATAATACCTTGCACATAAGTGTCAAAATAACATATGTGAAAAAGCCCTTGATCTAGCCTGCAGTAAAATACTATCCTTTGAAGGGGCTGTTGCAGAGAAAGCAAAATCTGTCCTTCACTCCAGCCCCGTGACAGAGATCCTGTAAGGGTGCAAGCATGACATGTGCAGAGAGGCACATGAACAATCAGAGGGGTCCTTGCAATATACAAATTCTTCTTCCGCTCCCATCGACCCGTCATCCTAATGACAAGCCTTTTGCTAGTTTTCTAATAAACCAAATGAAGTGCAGAAGACATCATCTTAACATTCATTGCGGAGAAATCCGCTCGACATCTGCGCTCAAATTGAAATAGCTAACAAAGGGGAGGGGTCTCTACTTCCTGCCAAATGGAAAATGTCATTTAAATGTCAGAGATTTCCACTTGCTTCACAATAGCTTCAGTAAAAACAATATGTAAAGTTTAACCAAATACCTTTGAAAAGCCAACTCTCCCTTTAAAAATATCAGTAGGGTGGAAGGGAAGGCTGGCTTGTGTTTTCCTCTGAATTGGCGTGATGAAGATGTTTGGTACACTTATCAACGCACTGACCCAAGGCTTATTTTTTTTGAAGAGTGGGAGGGAGAATAAACTGCCCAGTCGCTCGTAGGGATGCTGGCAAAATTTTTGTAACAAGTTAAGGTTTCCTAAGACAGGAGAGAGAGATTCAGTATTAGGATGTGTCTGCAGGAGCAAGCTTCCAATTTTATATTGCTCTCCCCACCTTCTAGCCTGGAGGTGATTCTTCCTCACCACAGGCAGCAAAGACATTTTTGAGCTTCACCTGCTGTATATTTTGTATCTTTGGTGATCCTGGATGTAGCTGTGGCTGAGTTCTGAGAGCTCCAGCTCCTGGGTTGCATTATTGATACAAATGGATGAGTCCTTATATTTGAAATAAATGCTGGCCAGGGTGACACACAAACACACACCACACTTTTGTTCACTTGCAGGAGAGCAAACGACAGCCCATTTCTCTACTGTGTGGCCTTCTCTTCCTAGTAGGGTTGCCAACCTCCAGGTACTAGCTGGAGATCTCCTGCTATTACAACTGATCTCCTGCCAATAGAGATCAGTTCACCTGGAGAAAATGGCCGCTTTGGCGATTGGACTCTATGGCATTGCAGTCCCTCATAAGAACATAAGAAATGCCCTGCTGGATCAGACCAAGGCCCATCAAGTCCAGCAGTCTGTTCACACAGTGGCCAACCAGGTGCCTCCAGGAAGCCCACAAACAAGCCGACTGCAGCAGCATTATCCTGCCTGTGTTCCACAGTACCTAATATAATAGGCATGCTCCTCTGATCCTGGAGAGAATAGGTATGCATCATGACTAGTATCCATTTTTTCTAGTAGCTGTGAATACTCCTCTCCTCCATGAACATGCCCACTCCCCTCTTCAAGCCTTCCAAGTTGGCAGCCATCACCGCATCCTGGGGCAGGGAGTCCCACTATTTAACTATGCGTTGTGTAAAGAAATACTTCCTTTTGTCTGTTTTGAATCTCTCACCCTCCAGCTTCAGCAGACAACCCCGCGTTCTAGTATTATGAGAGAGGGAGACAAGCTTCTCCCTGTCCCTCCCCTGTCCAAACCTCGCCCTCCTCAGGCTCTGCCCCAAAAATCTCCTGCCAGTGTCAAAGAGGGACCTGGCAACCCGACTTCCTAGGCTGCCCGTTTTCGTTTGAGCTTGGTCTGTTCTGCTGAAAATGTGGCTGGCAGATTCAGGTGCCCCTAGGAATCCTCATCCCCTCTCATTTTCTCAGTCGGTGACCTTTTTTCCCCAGTGCGATAGGTGACAGAGTGTTATTGGGAATGGACGCTAAGGGTCTCTGGCACTAATGGAATCTCTGATGCAGAGCTACATCTGGAGAGATAAAGCCTCACTGTCCACCCTTCTCCTTAATATCTGCTAACATCAGTCCTCCACAAAGCTATCTTGTTCTTTTTTTTCTTGCTCCCTCTCTTCTCTTTCCCGTTCAAGAGCCTCTTTGATTTTCTGAGCACCTTCCTCAGCCTGAAGAGCTGCGGCGGCTGGATCCCGGGGTGTATATCTCTCCTTCCCATCCAAATGCAATAGTATCTTTTATCTTTAAAGGGACAAGGCTCATAATTTCCTATTCCAGTTGGTTTGGCTCTGCCTGGAAACACAGATGAGGGCTGTTCTGACATCCGGGGATGAATCTGAGTGAGAAAAATCTCGGCATCAGGTTGTGGGTTGCTCAGATAAACCACTCAGCCGCTTTCTGTCGCTGAGTTTCAAGAACACCCAGTTACAATTGGAAAATTCCCATTTCTAGCAGGGGATTTCTCGGCTTGGGATGCAGGGGTGGTGTTAGCATACCCTGAGGCAGTACAGCTGCTGGGGTCCATGGCTTCTGCCCCCCCCCCCGCTGCTACTGACCCCCAACTCACACATCTCCTCTGGTGCCTGCACTTTATGGTTGCCAACCTCCAGGTACTAGCTTGCGATCTCCTGCTATTACAACTGACCTCCAGCCGATAAAGATCAGTTCCCCTGGAGAAAATGACCACTTTGGCAATTGGACTTTATGGCATTGAAGTCCCTCCTGTCCCCAAACCCCGCCCTCCTCAGGCTCTGCCCCAAAAACCTGCCGGAGGCTGCTTTTCTCTACCAAAAGGAGTCTCAAAATGGCTAACAATCGGCTTCCCCTCCCCTCCCCACAATTGACACCTTGGGAGGTAGGTGGGGCTGCGAGAGTTCTGAAAGAACTGTGAGTGGGCCAAGGTCACCCAGCAGGCTTCATGTGGAGGAGTGGGGAATTCAACCCAGTTCTCCAGATTAGAGCCCGCCGCTCCTAACCACTACCCATCTTGGCTTGACTCCACTTGCAAGTGTTTTATCACCTGTGCTCCCAGCTGCATACGCTGTCTGGAGAAGAGATGTGGGAGGGGCTGTGGCTCAGTGGTAGAGCCTCTGCTTGGTATGCAGAAGGTCCCAGGTTCAATCCCTGGCATCTCCAGTTAAAGGGACTAGGTAGGTAGGTGATGTGAAAGACCCCTGCCTGAGACCCTGGTAAGCCACTGCCGGTCTGAGTAGACAATACTGACTTTGATGGACCGAGGGTCTGATTCAGTAGAAGGCAGCTTCATGTGTTCATGTGTGGGTGGTCCACGAATCATCGGTGTTCCCGGTGGCCAGGGCAGGGGCATTCCTAGCTGCACCCACTGCCCAGCCCCATCAGGGAAAGGCCGTGCAGGTGTTGTGGGCAGCTATGACTACAGGTGGTGGGAGAGCTTGTGATTGGCAGCACAAGGAAAAATAGGTCAGTGGGGCCATGAGGGTGGACGGGCAGGAAAGGTTGGTGATGGTGGATTCTGTAAGCATCCTTAACAGTAAGAGAAAGTCATGATGTGGGAAATACACATCTTTAGTCTCAGCCAGTCTCAAGGCCTTACTACATACTACGTTGACTCCAGGTCTACTTGCTGAGAACTTCATTATGTGGTGTGTGTGTGTGTGGGGGGGACGAGCCATGCTCGTGCCCTCCCCATGCTGTTTCCCTGACCCAGAAGTGCCCCAGCGATGAGGAAATCCCATCAGTATGCATGGAGTTCCCCTCCCCCAGTGTGGCAAATAGCAGATTCCTAGGTTTGTGTCTTAGGGTTGCCAGGTCCCTCTTTGCCACCGGCGGGAGGTTTTTGGGGAGGAGCCTGAGGAGGGCGGGGTTTGGGGAGGGGAGGGACTTCAACCCCGTAGAGTCCAATTGCCAAAGCGGCCGTTTTTCTCCGGGCGAACTGATCTCCGTCGGCTGGAGATCCGTTGTAATAGCAGGAGATCTCCAGGTCTGCTTGCCGAGAACTCCACTATGTGGTGCGTGTGGGACTAACCATGCACATGCACATGGGTTGTGTTGACTTGTGGAGAACTCTGGGAGAACCAGAACGTGCAGCTCTGCCCTGAGGGTCTTCATGAGTCTTACCCCTCTGCAGATGTTTCCAAATCCAGATCCTGGGCGATGCCATGTGCTATTTTTGTATCCGCACAGTCCCCCTTCCTAATTGCTGTGCTCTCTTTTCCCATTCTGATATCGCCGGCTCGTTCGTCTCCCACCCACGAAACCTCATCCAGACAAGTTTATGTGCATGGCTTAATCTCATTACGTCGTTCCTTTGTGAATGAAGCCTGCGAGCTAACTATTTGTAACTGGATTATACACGTTGGCTTTATTCCCCCCCCCTTTCCTTCCAATTTACCAAACAAGGTTATTCAAGGACTGCTACTTAGTGTGGGATTTCTCTTTTGTGACACGTTGTGCCTTTCCCTCATAACTCAGGCACTCGATTCAAGCTTTCAAGATTTCCATCTTCTCTCTGTTCTCCTCACCCCGGCAACCTTCCTATATTTTTCTTTTACATTGGCTGGCAATAATAAGCACCGTCTTGGGCTACCCCCCCCCCCCAACAGTTGTTGCAAAACTGCTTTGCGACTTATCATACTGTCAGCAAGGACACTAGAATTAATCAGCAAAACCGGAAAAAAATGTACATTGAGCAGATTGGGAAGGAAAGGGGAGAATTTCTGACTCTAACAGAGAGGGGGGGCGTTTTGCTCCAATAAACCCGTTTCTTATTGTGCTCCCGTTTAGTGTTTTGATTCAGATTGGTAGCAAGTGCATTGAGGGATCCCAGAGCCCCCAGTCACAAAGCCTACTTCAAGGACAGCAATTCAATTTCTCACACAAAGAGCAGCGAGAGGGGCCGAAAATACCCTGCAACCCAACCTTCCAAGAAACCTAAATCTACATTGTAAATTGCAAAGATGAAATTTCCCCCCCAATAAAGCATTTTTAAACACTACAGCTCAGCTGTGTTAAGCAAGTGCCTCTCCATAAATCTCAGGGAAAAATTAAATTACACTAAGTTAAGACTTGCATCTTGTAATTAAACCGAGGCTGATTCCTCTAAGCCCCAAATATAAATTAACATTTCTCGTTCAATTTTTATGCGCTCATATTTTCTGAAGATGGGGCGGGGGGAGAGTAAGTCTGTTGGAGGGAGGAGAGAAGGGGGGAGAAGGTTGTTGTTTTTTCTCCCTTCCTTCCCCCATTAGTGGAAAGAAATCTGTGAAGTTGTATCTCATCCTGCCTGAAGGGCAGAAATGGGGTTTATCTAAAGAAAATGGTTGAAGACCAAAAGGAGATAAAGAAGCGGATCTTGGAAGCCAAGAAGGGTCAGCCCTGGTTACTACTTGGATGGGAGACCACCAAAGAAGTCCAGGGTCACAATGCAGAGGCAGGCAATGGCCATCCACATCTGAAGCTCTCTTGCCTTGAAAACCCTGCAGGATTGCCATGGGTCGGTTGTCACTTGTCCGCACTTTCTACCACCAAGTTCTGCCTCCATCACGTTAGCTGTGACCAAGAAATGGAACTGAGGTTGGGCTGTGTAGAGGATGGGGTGAGGTTATGTTAGGCTGAGAGGGAGCCATCGGCCCTGAGGTAATCTAGTGAGTTTCACAGCCGAATGGGGAGGTCACTCGGGTCTTCACTGGACACATGGACTCCTATGCCATCGTTGCCTAAATATTGTGGACTACAGCCCAAAATAGCAGATGCATGAAACGTTATCTTCATTTGGCGGATCCATATATATCTCATACATGGGTACAGTGGTGTGTGTAAAGTTCTGTCAAGTCACAGCCGACTTATGGCAACCCCCAGCAAAGGGCTTTCAAAGCAAGAAAGAAGCAGAGGTGGTTTTGCCATTGAGAGACCTATGGATCTGATTAAGACCTAAAATAGGTAGAATCAGATTTGTTGATGCGTTCAAGTTCAGCATGTGCATGCAAGAGTTTCCCTTTGGAAGATTTGTAATTGCTCAAGTCTGATGACCTTCATGTCCCCCATTGTGGAAAACTAAAACCAGGCCAAAGAGTTCTCACTTAGCTTTTGCCTTGTGTGTGTGTATGTGTGTACATACATATACACACACACACTATGTGTGTGTTTTATTGCTGTAAACTGCTTTGGGTCCCTTGGGGTAGAAAAGCAGGGTACAGATCTTTAAACAATCATCGGGGTAAAGGAGGTCAATCCAAATGGAGAATTAAAAAAAAAAATGCCAAAAATATCAACAAAATATGAAGGTTGTTGACCCTGCCAAAGATGTTTACAAAGTGCAAGGATCACTTTTGGTGCAATCCTAAAGAGAGTTACTCCAACTGAAGCCCATTCATTTCAATTGGCTTAGATTGGAATCACACTTTATAGGACTGTACTGTCAGTTAGTTCCGTGGCACGGAACAGACTCTACTGATGAGGAGTTCTCTGTGTATTGGAACTTTGCAGAATCCTTGCGCCTTTGGGCACAATCCAGAAGGAAAAAAATCAGCATTGATTTAAATACAGCGACTTGGTTAATGCATGTTAGTTGGCAGCCTTGCAAAGTGGGCGACTGTTTCCCCCCCCCCCCCGGAGTGTTCCTTAAAACAAGCACTTCTGTTTTGCATTCTCTCCTTCCATTTTAATTTCCTGTTACCCAAAATATATCCTCTAGATTTCTTCAGCACCCAGCTTTTGTTCTCCTGATTACTTTTGCTGTTCTCACCATATTACCGGTAGATCTTTTTCTAATTTGATCTTCCTCCCCCCAGTGACACCCCCACACAAAGTGTTCTTTCCCCCCCTTCATAACTATCTCCCTCTCCCCTTTTTAATTCTCAGCTTTCCCATCATTGTACCTTTCTCGGGGCAGCAAAACTTTTCTCAGATAAAGAAACAGAGACCTAAAGCAAAAACAAAAATCAAACTGGACTCTTGCACATATTCATGTCTTCATTATTTGGCAGGGTTCTGTTGGTCTGTTGATACTGTTTGCTTTTGTTCCGATTTGACCTCTGTAATCACACATTGAAGTGATAATATTGCATATAACTTCAAAAAAAAAATAGACTACCCCTTAAACTCCTTAGGGTTCTTCCTTAAAATATTTTTGTTGTTAACATGGGTCAGACATTAAAACTGTCCAAAGAAATTGATATCGCTCCAGCTATGTGGGTAACGGGAGAAACCTGGCCTGTTTTGCCATTTGAGAGCACCATCATTCCACTGCCCATTGCCAAACGTTTGACTAGCCTAGCAGGGCTGGGAAGGCATTTGGAAGGCATTTCTCCATAAAAACAACTGGTGTTTAAGAGTGTCAGACTAGTATCCGGGTTTACTCCGGAAGCACCGGCATCTCGCGGGATGCTCTAGCACATTCATCCGAAAACTCTGAGGACACCAGTGCTAGAGTGCCCCGTCACTATGCTGGTGCTTCTGGGGTAAATCTAGAAGTGATGTCATCGTGTGCGTGCCCCAACCCCCCCAGCACCGACCAGCTGAGGGGAAGTGTGCAGCTTGGATAATTGGTGGGCGATTGCCCGCCATAACCAGGCATATGGGAGACCTAACAGGTGATCACATAAGAACATAAGAACATAAGAAAGGCCCTGCTGGATCAGACCAAGGCCCATCAAGTCCAGCAGTCTGTTCACACAGTGGCCAACCAGGTGCCTCTAGGAAGCCCACAAACAAGATGACTGCAGCAGCAATGTCCTGCCTGTGTTCCAAAGCACCTGATATAATAGGCATGCATGCTCCTCTGATACTAGAGAATAGGTATGCAGCATGACTAATATCCATTCTAACAGCCATGAATACCCCTCTCCTCCATGAATATGTCCACTCCCCTCTTAAAGCCCTCCAAGCTGTCAGCCATCACCACATCCTGGGGCAGGGAGTTCCACAATTTAACTATGTGTTGTGTGAAAAAATACTTCCTTTTACCTGTTTTGAATCTCTCACCCTCCAGCTTTAGCAAATGACCCCGTGTTCTAGTATTATGGGAGAGGGAGAAAAACGTCTCCCTGTCCACTCTCTCCAAACCATGCATAATTTTATATAATTTTATAGACCTCTATCATGTCTCCCCTCAGCCGCCTTCTTTCCAAGCTAAACAGCCCTAAGCGTCCTAACCGCTCCCCATAGGACAGTTGCTCTAGTCCCCTAATCATTTTGGTTGCTCTTTTCTGCACCTTCTCAAGCTCTGTAATATCCTTTTTTAGGTGTGGTGACCAGAACTGTACACAGTATTCCAAGTGTGGTCTCACCATAGATTTGTACAAGGGCAGTATGATATCAGCAGTTTTATTTTCTATTCCTTGTCTAATTATGGCTAGCATAGAATTTGCCTTTTTTACAGCAGCCTGTAAAAAAAAGAGGCACCGGGCAGGGCCAGCATGCTCACTCCTACTCTCCCTGCCCGCGTATTCAGCGAACACGTGGGCTGTCGTGTGCGCCAAGTTGCTCACTGATGGGAGTACACTGGTACATCCTGAACTTCTTTTTTTTTAACCTTTGGGATTGAGAAGTAACATTATCTTTTGACTGGTTTAATTGTGCAACATTGATTGAAAAGGGAAAAAAGAAGTCGAAGGTGGAAGTAGCAAATCAGTAGGAAGTACTGTTAACCAGTTCTTTATATTCAGGTGTATGTGTCTATATATATATTAGAATGCTTATATATGTGTGTGTATGTGTATAGGTATGTGTACATATAAACACTACGGATATTATCACACTAAAATGTCTAGTGAATCGAGGTGCTAATCATGTGAGGTTAAGAATTAAGAAGTGCTATTAGCATTATCTTTTTATAAGTCTTTGTTAATTGAGAAAGCTATTGGATAATAGTACTTAAAAGGTTTGAATTGGAATAATAACATGAGCTCTTTTGACATTTGAAACTGTTATATTTAGATTATGGAACTAAGGTATGAAAGTTGTGCAGTGATATATCATGCTCTGAAGTTTTATACTTTGTAATTTCTTGCAAATTATTTTTAAAAAATCTTTTAAAGAAAAATCTGAGCCCAGAGGTAGATGTGGGATTGCCAACCTCCAGGTAGGGCCTAGAGATCTCTCAGAATTATAACTGGTCTCCATACTACAGCAATCAGTTCCCCTGGAGAAAATGGCTGCTTTGGAGGGTGAATTATATTACATTATACCCCACTGAGTCCTCCCTTCTGCAAATCCTGCTCTCCCCAGGCTCCAACCCTAAATCTCCAGGAATTTCCCAGCCTGTAGATGGAAACCCTGATCTGATCTTGAGTTCCACCTCAGGTATTGCTAAGAAAGCAATGGCAGGGCTAATAGTGCATGGCAACATCCCTGCACTACCAAATTTATATCATGCACCACCATCTTTTTTATTGTTGCCTAGAGCAGGGCCAGAGGATAGATAGGGCAAAGGTGGATGGATTTCCCAAATCAAAGTGGAAACCAGCGGGCATTCAGATTTCTTTCTTTCTTTCTGGTCATTCTTACTCTCTGCATCCAAACTCTTCTTGAAACCTCAAACCCTTCTCTCGTTGATGATAGCCAAGTCAATAGACATAGACACTGGCTAATTTTCCTTGCTTGTAAGTTCCTGTTTCTTGGGGTGGTGGTGTCCCTGTTCTGCGCATGTTTTGCGCCTTCTCGTGGTCGATTCGATATCACACAGGTTTATGTCCGGCATAAAAACCTGCAGTTTAAATCTGCAGGAAGATATGCTGGACATAAACCTGTGTGATATTGAATCGACCACTAGAGGGAGCAAAACAAACGTGGAACAGAACACACACCCCTCCCGAAAGAAAGAAACAGGAACTTACAAGCGAGGAAAATGGAAATGTGGAAAAGCCCACACTGCAGGTTTCCCAGTCCTGAGGCAGAGCTAGGCAATGGCGACAAGCAAAGATAGCAAGGGATGTTGAGAGTTTACTGACAAATATGTGGGGACAGATGAATCTTAGATTCCCCAGTTATCTTGCAAAATGAAATGCTTTTCTTTGATACATAAGGAACACTAGTGCTGCTGGCTGTATGTGGAAGTTTTCTTCTTCTTCTTCTTCTTCTTCTTCTTCTCCTCCTCCTCCTTCTCCTCCTCCCACCATCCCCCACCACCAAGGCAGAACAAAACATACAACATAAGGGTAAAAACGGCTACATCAGAATATACAATACAAATGATGATTAAAACATATTTACGTGAGGGTAGGATTGCCAACCTCCAGGTACTAGCTGGAGATGCCGCTTTGGCAGTTGGACTTTATGGCATTGAAGTCCCTCCCCAAACCCTGCCCCCTCAGGCTCTGCCCCAAAAACCTCCTGCCTGTGGGGAAGAGGGACCTGGCAACCCTACTTGAGAGCCAGCATGGTGCAGTGCTTAAGAGTGGCAGACTCTGATCTGGAGAATTGGGTTTGATTCTCCTCTCCTCCACGTGAGCGGCAGACTCTAATCTGAAGAACCAGGTTTGACTCCCCACTCCTTAGGGCGAAGAGGGCTCTAAGAGAGCTGTGAATAGCCCAAGGTCACCCAGATGGCTTCATGTGTAGGAGTGGGGAAACCAACCCGATTCACCAGATTAGCGTCTGCCCCTTATGTGGAGGAGAGGGGAATCAAACCTGGTTCTCCAGATTAGAGTCCACCACTCCAAACCACCGCTCTTAACCACTACACCAGGCTGAGCAAATCACTGATCTGATGCACCCATCAGCGACTGGAACAATATGGATGGTGTGCTATTTGCAAGCAGTATTCATTCCAACAATAAACTTTAAGTGGATAGCATCTTTTCAAAAGTATTCCCATTTGCCAAGAAGTGCTTTTGCCAGACCTTTTCTCACATAAAGCTGATGAATTATGTATGCGTTTCTACGTTTAGTCATTGTATTAGTCCATGTAGTATTTATGTGGAATATAGTAAATTCATTACCAACGTATTATCATATTAATGGCTTTGGTTACTGAAGTTATCAGGAAGAAGATGGGGTGGGGGGAGAGAATGAATATTAATATTACATCCCGCTAATGCCACACGGTTTGGGGAAATGGTAATGGGTTTTGCAAAATGTGAATTTCAAGCAACATGGTCAAGATTATTCTGTGGGAGGATTACAAAGGAGGCTTACTGTATAGTTGATGACTTGGGGCCTGATCTCCTCCATATACCAATAGTCTTGGGCCCTCCAATTGTGTGAGCGAACATCAATGCCAACAGAACGTATGTAAAGACAGCAGGCAGCCATTTGGCAACATTTTCCCCTTCTAGTTCACACCAGTTTCTTGCCCTCCTGGAAGAATTTCTCTGTTCCTCCCCATTGATGACAAATTTAGGTCATTTATAGGTCATCAGGTTTCTCTAGAGAACTCTGTGCGCTGCCAGCCACTAACCTACTCTGCACTCAACCCGTATTTCTATTCAGTTCAGGAATAAAAGAGAAGTGAATCAAAAGCCCCATATCTTCTGGGTTCTAGACTCTTTCTGTTCACTCTAAACTTGAATTCGTACCTTGAACATATTTAAAAAAATGAGAAGGTTTTGAAATGAGTTGGGGTTGTTAATACTGGGAATTATTGTGATGTAGGTCACTGGCTTTTTCTTCTTTCTCCCTTTTTGTCTTTCCCAGCTTTTCTTTTTTTTAAAAAAAAAAATTATCTCCTGACATCTTTTTTCTGTCTTGGAATATAGTTCACCAAACTGTAAACAACAAATCCCCCTCAAAGCTTTCAAAATGAAGATTATTTTTTTAAGAACAACTCAGAACAATTCCAGAAGAAAAGTGTCCGTCTTTAAGCAATGAGAGCTTTTTTTTTTTTTAAACAGACACAAGAAATCACTCAAAGAAAAGAAAAATCAATGTTGTTCAACCAGTGTTGGGAAAGTTAAAGCATTAAGGCTTCTTTGGTCTTAATCTTTTGGATAAAGTGTGGACCGTGTACCTTGGGGAAGAAAGCTTTCTCCTTGTCGAAAGCTAGGATTGCCAACCTCCAGGTAGTACCTGGAGATCTCCTGCTATTACAACTGATCTCCAGCAGATAAAGATCAGTTCACCTGGAGAAAATGGCCACTTTGGCCATTGGGCTCTATGGCATCGAAGTCCCTCCCCTCCCCAAACCTGCCCTCCTCAGGCTCCGCCCCAAAAACCTCCCACCAGTGGCGAAGGGGGACCTGGCAACCCTATTAAAAGCCATCCTTTAAAAAAGAGAAGCCATATTTTGCATATATCTTCCCCTTGTGAGACCACATTGTAACTGGATCACCCTTAGGGTTTCCAGCTCTGGGTTGGGAAATACCTGGAGATTCGGGGGATGGAGCCTGAGGAGGGCAAGGTTTAAGGAGGGGAGAGATTTCATTGGGGGATAATGCCATGGAGTCCACCTTCCAAAACAGCTATTTTCTCCAGGTGAACTGATCTCAGTCACCTGGATACCAGTTGTAATCCCAGGAGATCTCCGCCACCACCTGGAGGTTGGCAGCTCTAGTCACCCTTAGACTTTCAATGACATTAATTCTGCATGGACCAATATTAAGCATTATAGAAAATCCCTTTCTCATGGCTTGACAAATGCTCAAGTTTTGTAGAGCTGCCCCCTATGGTGTTTGAATAAAGCAGTCACCAACCAGAAGTGCACACAAGGCATTGCATGGCCTAAGGCTGAATAAGCATCAGTTCCTCTGGTTGGTGTCATCTGTGGTGAGGAGCTAAAGTGGTTAAATGTCTTCATTTGCTGCAAATTGAGGCACTGTAATATGAGCTGCCGATTGTTAGGTGAATTAATTCTGGAAAGAAATGTATTTGCTTTATAGAACACAAATGAGCACGATTATCATGCACATATGCACCGTCAGTGATGAGACTTGTTTTAGAAGAAGAAGAAGAGTTGGTTTTTATATGCCGACTTTCTCTACCACTTAAGGGAGAATCAAACCGGCTCACAATCACCTTTCCTCCCCCCACAACAGACACCCTGTGAGGTAGGTGGGGCTGAGAGAGCTGTAAGGGAACTGTGACTAGCCCAAGGTCACCCAAGCTGGCTTCATGTGGAGGAGTTGGGGAACCAACCCTGTTCACCAGATTAGTGTCTGCCGCTCATGTGGAGGAGTGGGGGATCAAACCCGGTTCTCCAGATTAGAGTCCACCCCTCCAAACCACCTCTCTGAACCACTACACCACGCTGGCTCTCTGTGTGATAAGTGGGGCTGAGAGAGCTCTAAGAGAGCTATGACTAGCCCAAGGACACCCAGCTGGCTTCATGTGTAGGAGTGGGGAAACAAATCCAGTTCTCCTGATTAGCCTCTGCTGCTCATGTGGAGGAGTGGGGAATCTAGATCAGAATCCACCACTCCAAACCACCGTTCTTAACCACTACACCACAAATGATTTTCAGAGTTACGGTTTCTTCCTGCTGAAGTAAGGAGAAACTTGGTGGCTTTTCCAGCAGATGACCTAAGAACAGACTTGGGTTGAAACCACAGAGTGAAACCCACATGGTGAGGAATGAGGGGCCACTTCAAAAATAGCTGCATTGTGTTCTCCCCCACCTGAATAATTGTCCTTATATCATTATCCTGAGCTCTGCCCCAGCTATGGAGTGGTGTAGGGCTGTTGAATTTAAAAAAATTCGGTATAGTTCAGATTTGGCCGAATTCGGCCCGTTTAGATTCGGGATATGCCGAAGTCCGAACTCCCCCACTTCGGATCCGTTCAATTCGGCGGGAATTCAAAGTTTGGAAAAAAAATTCAGCCGAATAAAGCCATTAAAAACACAATCGCGCCTTTCCGCGGCTCTGGGGAGGCATTTTTGGGGTTAGAGGTCCCAAACTTTCAGCAGAGCTTCAAAGGACGTTTATTGAAAGACTCCCCAAGTTTTGTAAAGATTGGGTCAGGGGGGGCTGAGATATGGGCCCTGAAAGGGGTCCCCCCACCCTTAATGTGCATCTCTCAGCAGAGCTTGCCGCCCACACACAAAGCTCCCAGCCCCGACAACAGTTTGCAAAGCAACACAACCTTGTAAAACAACACCTTTGCAACAGGGAAAACCAGAAGACACACAACTGAAACCTCCCCCCTCAAACCAGGGAGCGAGAGACTCGAGGGGGAACACACACCCCAGGCAGAACCGACGAAAGCCCCCTTTGGCTTTCCCCCCACCCACAGAAACTGCTCCCTCCCCACACACACACAGACTCTGCTTTCCCCCCCACACACACACATATACAGGAGAAAAATTATAGATTAAAGCCCCCAAAGGGGTCTTACTGTGGCTGTCTTCTGTTCCATCAGGAGGGGCTGGAGAGGACTTGTAATCCAAGATGATTCCGATTAGGCACGGGACGTTTTGCTCTGGAGAAGATGCACACAGGATCGGCTGATCCATTCATCCCAATAGGGGAAAGGGGAAAGCCCATATCTCGAACCCCCTGACCCAATGTTCACAAAACTTGGGTCTCTTAAGAACACTGGTCTGAAACTCCGCTCAAAGTTTGGGATCTGCACCCCCAAAAATGCGCCCCCTGCAGCCACGGAAAGAGAAAAGGGGGGGAGGCGATATTTCTGCCCCCACTGAACCCATCTTTACAAAACTTGGGTGGTATCTTAAGAATAATTGTCTGAAGCTATGCTAAAAGTTTGGGGGCTGTATCCCCAAAAAAGCGCCCCCTGCAGCCACATAAATGGAAAAGGGGGGAGGGAAAAGGGGGAGAGCCCATATCTCGAGACCCCCTGACCCAATGTTTACAAAACTTGGGTATCTTAAGAAGCTTCATCTGAAGCTCCACTGAAAGTTTGGGGTCTGTACCCCCAAAAATGCGCCCCCTGCAGCCATGGAAAGAAAAAGGGGGGGAGCCCATATCTCGGGACCCCCTGACCCAATGTTTACAAAACTTGGGGGGTATCTTAAGAAGCTTCATCTGAAGCTCCACTGAAAGTTTTGTGTCTGTACCCCAAAAAATACGCCCCCTGCAGCCACAGAAAGGAGCAAATGTGCACAAGCACCCCCACACACACACACGAGGATTTCGCTCTCTCTCTCTCTCTCCCTGGCCGGGCCGCACATCAGCTGATTCCTCCAGTACTCAATCCTGACTGATTGGCCAGAAGAAGACCCAGCTTGGCCACCGATTGGCCGGGGGAGGAGAATGCTGCTTACTGACGGTCATGCTGCTTACTGACGGCCCCGAATTTGCCGAATTTATTCGCGAACTCCCGAACTCGCTGAATTCGGGCCCCCCGGTTGCCCGCCAGTTTTGAGTTCGGTTCCTCCCGAACTAAAAACCATCGAATCAGGGGAAATTCGGCTGATTTTCAGTTCGGGCCGAACCGAATCAACAGCCCTAGAGTGGTGTTCAGCAACACATAAAAACACACCATATAATGATGTAAAGAGACAGGAGGGAGCAGTGACATAAGGCTGACATGTTTGGTGTGGCCACCATGTCACTTACCTGTTTTTCTCATATTCGTGTCCTGCCATTCCTCGAAGCAGCAGTAGGGTTGCCAACTTGCCAGCTCTGGGCTGGGGAAATACCTGGAGATTTTGGGGCTAGACTGGAGCCTAGGGGTGGGGGGGGGTTGGGGAGGGGAGGGACCTCAGCAGGATACAGTGCCATAAAGTCCACCTTCCAAAGCAGCCCTTTTCTCCAGGGAAACTGATCTTGGTCACCTGGAGATCGATAGTAATTAGGGTTGCCAGGTCTCTCTTCACCACCGGCAGGAGGTTTTTGGGGCGGAGCCTGAGGAGAGCAGGGTTTGGGGAGGGGTGTGAATTCAGTGCCATAGAGTCCAATTGCCAAAGCGGCCATTTTTCTCCAGGTGAACTGATCTCTATCGACTGGAGATCAGTTGTAATAGCAGGAGATCTACAGCTACTACCTGGAGGTTAAAAAGAAATACAGCACCAGCTCAAAAATCCTTCTTGTGTCACACTCAATTTTATGAATCAAAACAAGATCAATATTGGTGTACTCTCTGTACAATTACAAAATGCAAAAGCGTTTCTATCTAATATGCAAACGAATAAATGTCAATCATTGGTTGCCCCACCCATAGAAATCAAAGTCTCTTTGAGTAGAAAATAAGGAGAGTAGTCCTAATAAAACATTTTCAGATCCAAATCAAAGTCCAGTACCGAGTCCAATTCGACAGCCTCCAATCAAAAACAAGCAGGTTCCGGTGAAATGTTCAAAAACAAATCCAAATCCAACAAATCCAAAACGACACCTCCGGATTTTGTGTTTGTTTCGCCAAGGGAGAGCTTCTTCAGTTGATTAGTGGTTTGAAGAAGAGCCTGTGTGGCTGCTGGTCATTGAGGTCATTGTACCCTTATGAAACTTGAAGAAGAGCCAATATGGCTGCTGATTATTGAGGTCGCTGTACCCTTTGAAATTTGAAATAATCAACTGAAGAAGCTCTCCCTTGGCGAAACAAACACAAAATCCGGAGGTGTCGTGTTGGATTTGTTGGATTTGGATTTGTTTTTGAACATTTCACCGGAACCTGCTTGTTTTTGATTGGAGACTGTCGAATTGGACTCGGTACTGGACTTTGATTTGGATCTGAAAATGTTTTATTAGGACTACTCTCCTTATTTTCTACTCAAAGAGACTTTGATTTCTATGGGTGGGGCAACCAATGATTGACATTTATTCGTTTGCATATTAGATAGAAACGCTTTTGCATTTTGTAATTGTACAGAGAGTACACCAATACTGATCTTGTTTTGATTCATAAAATTGAGTGTGACACAAGAAGGATTTTTGAGCTGGTGCTGTATTTCTCTTTAACTAGTGTTTATTCAGCATACGTAGCAAATTATTTAGATTTAACTACCTGGAGGGTGGCAACCCTAATAAACAGCCAGTATGAAAACTTGACCAATCTAAGTAAGAGGGATTTTGATCATGGCCACAGTCCTGAGGAATCTGCCGCTAGCTTCGTGTCTTTAGCAGATTTGGGCTGGTGTTTGATCAAATAGCAGTCTCGGCTCTCATGCCCCATATAGCAAGGCACTTTTGAAGGTAGTTATCATTTTCTCTTCTGATGCCACTGGAGTCCTGTGGCAAGCTCTTCCATCTAACTGGTAGGTCATGAAATCCTGAATAAGACCAAAAAGGTATTAAACAAAGGAAAGGAGACCAACACTTTTGTAGAGCTGATTCCCCATTTTCTTCATGCAGCTGAGTTTGGAGAATTGGGCTAACATTCTTCAACTGGGTCAGTGCCAGTAATGTTGTAGAAGGCTATAAACAACCATACAGAGTGCTTCCATCCCTCCTTTTTTAAAAAATCATGGTCCTTTTTGAAACAGAAAGGGTAGTAGACATTTCAGAGGGAAACAAAAGGCTCTCTTTATAAATAGATTTTTTTCCTGACTATCTTCTGTCCAACCCTATCATTTCATCCTACATGGTCTGCGTGAAAAGAGAGCCTGGCAGACTTTCCCCATCTATTCTTTACAAAATTAGCAGTGGTTCTGTGACAGGTCTCAGTTTCTGGCAGTACATACATACTGCCTTTTGATTGGAAGTGAACTCTGGATGGTGACTTAGTGGAGAGAGTGTTGCTGTTAGGCTTCAAATACCTTGTGTGTGTCCATTTGTGCAAAGCTGTTTCCCTCGCAGTCACCCCGCCGACTGCTTCAGGGCTTCCTTCTGATTATGCATGCCTTTCCCAACCGTCAGAGGTCACCTTGCTCTCCCCGCAAGTTTCTGTGCATTTTGTCCATGTTCGATTCCCCACTCCCTCCACATGAGCGGCCTCTTCTTCAAAACCTGCAGGGAGGGAGAGCTCACCACCTCCCGAGGAAGACTGTTCCACTGAGGAACTGCTCTAGCTGTTAGAAAATTCTTCCTAATGTCTGACTCTAGATGGAAACTCTTTTGATTTAACTGCAACCCGTTGGATCTGGTCCGACCTTCTTGGGCAACAGAAAACAACTCAGCACCCTCCTCTATATGACAGCCCTTCAAGTACTTGCTCTTCTTCTTCTTCTTGCTCTTCACAGTCATCCTGAGTGTTTACATCATCATCCCTTTGGACTGACTTGTCCCGAACCGGCGGCACCCCATCTCCTGTCAGCTTCCCCCCTTGGATTAGTTTTAAAGCTGCCCTGCCACCTTTTTGATATTAATCACCAGCAGCCTGGCTCCCTTTTGGTTCAAGTGAAGCCCGTCTCTTTTGTACAGATTTGGTTTCTCCCAGAAAGTTCCCCAGTGTCTAACAAATCCCGGCACCACTTTCTCATCCACGCGTTGAGACCCTTGATCTAGGCTTGTCTAGCTGGCCCTGAGCATGGAACTGGAAGCACTTCTGAGAAGGCCCTAGAGTCCACCCTCCAAAGCCACCATTTTCTCCAGGGTCTGGAGAGCAATTGTAACAGTGGGAGATCTTCTGGAGACTGGCAACCTTTCCGACCTTTATTTGGGCTGGGGATGTGAATTACAACTGATCCCCATACCACAGAGATCAGTTCCCCGGCAGAAAATGGCTCCTTTGGAGGTTGGCATTATACTTCACTGAGGTCCCTGCCCTCCCCAGGCTCCATCTCTAAATCTCCAGGAATTTCCCAAGATTCCTCTCCCCACTCCTCCACATGAGCGGCGGAGGCTTAATCTGGTGAAGCGGATGTGTTTCCCTACCCCTACACACGAAGCCAGCTGGGTGACCTTGGGCCAGTCTCTCAGCCTCACCTACATCACAGGGTGTCTGTTGTGGGGAGGAGGAGGGAAAAAGATTGTAAGCTGGTTTGATTCTCCCTTAAGTGGTAGAGAAAGTTGGCATATAAAAACCAACTCTTCTTCTTCTTCTTCTTCTTCTTCTTCCCTACCCTGATAACTGGCTTGGCCTTTTCTGTGCTTACAGTTGGCTGTGGGTGGGGGTGGGGGAGAATAAGAGGCTGTTCCTAGCGTTGCCAGCTCCAGGTTGGGAAATACCTGGAGATTTTGGGGGCAAAGCCTGAGAAGGGCGGGGTTTGGGGAGGGGAGGGACTTCAATGCCATAGAGTCCAATTGCCAAAGCGGCCATTTTCTCCAGGTGAACTGATCTCTATCGGCTGGAGATCAGTTGTAATAGCAGGAGATCTCCAACAATACCTGGACCTTATATGTTCCACAATTTATTATTTTTGGCTCGATGCTTGCTTTGCTTCATTCTCGTCTTCAAATTCATATATTTATTGCTTTACCTCCCTTCCCCCAGGGTGAATATATGGTATGGCCCCCATTTTATCTGTGTAACAATCTTGTGAAGTAAATTAGGCCGAGAGCTGGTGAGCCTGTGAGCTTCATAACTGAGCAGGGATTTCAACCCAGGTCTTCCCGGCCCAAATCCAGCTCTCTGGGCTTTCTACGGTGCCTCGGGGACTCTGGAAAAATATGCTGATTATGTTGGAGAAGTGACATAGTCAGGCATGGCTTACCCTGCGTCTCCTTTTCTTGTGTTTTATCGTCACAGACTTCTGCATCCTCCTAACATTCAACAGTAATATTCTTATTTTCACTCTCTTTAGTCCACATTCTTCCTTGCTCCCATCATTCTGATGCTTTTTTGGGCGGGGGTGGGGGTTAAACCCCATCTCCCTTGAGTCTTTTTTCTTTCTTTTTCTCTCCATTGCCTGCTGTGGTACCTTGACTACTGGAATTGTCTTCTGCCAGTATCTGCAATGTTTCATCTCTAACCATGAAAAGAAGAAGATTTCATCTCCCTTTTCTCGGAGGCGTTAGTGTGGCATCCCCCACCCCTCAACACCCGCACCATTTGGCTCAGTGCTCCATCGCCTGTTTTTCAATTTCTGTCAGACTTCCTCTCATTAATCTCCCTTCAATAGTAAGTCTGCAGATAGTGACTCCTTTGGCTGTACTGTTCGATGCACAGTACTAGTAGGTGCCTGATATATTGGGTTGTGTTCTACCCCCCTCCTTGTATAACGTTTGACATATTCTGCTTTCTTTGCGGGGCAAGGAGCTTCTTCCGCCAGCAGTGTTCCTCCGATCCAAGAGGCGCTTTCACTGGTAGAAGAATCTCTTACTCCAGAGGAACAAGCTGCTGATAGGGTTGCCAACCTCCAGGTACTAGTTGGAGATCTCTTGCTATTACAACCGATCTCCTGCCGATAGAGGTCAGTTCACCTGGAGCAAATGGCCGCTCTGGCAATGGGACTCATTGAATGGGATGTCATTGAAGTCCCTCCCTTCCCCAAACCCTGACCTCCTCAGTCTCTGCCCCAAAAACCTCCTGCCGGTGGTGAAGAGGGACCTGCAACCCTAGTTGCTGACCATTTGCAGATTTTGTAGGGTGGGACGTTCCTGGTTCCTCCTCCTGCTATAGCCCACTGAGAACTGGGAACAGCTTAGTGGGCAAGGTGTGTTTGTGCATGCATGAGTGCAGTGGCAGGAGAAATCAATAGAAATTGCTCCCTGTTCCACAAATAGTGGGAGATCTCCAGCTAGTACCTGGAGGTTAGCAACTCTACCCACTACCAGGTCCTTTCAACTGGGAGTGCCAGGGATTGAACCTGCGGACTTCTGCATGCCAAGCAGATGCTCTACCACTGGGCCACAGCCCTTCCCCTGACTGCAATTCAGAAGTGTAACATTTGAACCCCTGCTTTGAGTTGGATTTTGAACTACTCTGTTTCCATCTTCCCTGTGATTTTTGCAGCTCCGTTCATGTTGGCTGCCATATTGGAGGCCGAACTCTTACTGTATGGTTAGAAGCTACTGAATACTTTAGATGAGGCGTCCTCGAGAAAGATGAGACAGGAGACCAAAGGGATGAGGACTGTGTGAAATCTTTGCTGTGGCAAGGACGTGCTGATAGCTTGTTGCTGGAGTAGGTTGAAGCTGCATCTTGGATTGCTGTGATGCCAACCGATGTAAATATGTCTCTGCTGTGCTCAGGCAGATAAGGACGTTTGACTTATATGCTGTCAGGGCTCTTATGCTTTGGTAAGAAAATGAAATCTGTGCCCAGTGTGCTTAGAAAGAACTTTCAAAGAAGCAGAATGACAGTATCATACGCAAGCGAGTCACTCTTGCTTACCCTTTTCTTGTGAGGGAAAGTAGGACTTTTCATCTTCTAGGTCAGCCTAAGATGTACTAGCAAAATGATCCGGTATGATTAGGCAGACTTTCAACAACAATGAGAAACATACTGCCATCGCTTCCAAATTGCAAATAATCACCACTTCATTGGCTTGTGCTGAGTTGTTGCATCATACTGAAATCCAAGACCAATGCGGCTCTTCTCTCAGAAGAAGTAAATATTGTCAGCTGGATCCAACAGATCTGTTCTCCTTTTCCCCAGTACAAGCAGCATCCTTCTGACTCAAGAGACTCTTCTGCCAATAGAAGAGCCTCATGAATACATAACCCCGTCAAACTGCCTTATACTTAGGGTTGCCAACCTACAGGTACTAGCTGGATATCTCCTGCTATTACAACTGATGTCCAGCTGATCAAAATCAGTTCACCTGGAGAAAATGGCCAATTGGGCCATCGGACTCTATAGCGTTGAAGTCCCTCCCCTCCCCAAACCCTGCCCTCCTCAGGCTTTGCCCCAAAAACCTCCCACCAGTGGCAAAGAGGGACCTGGCAACCCTACTTATACTGAATCAGACCCTTGGTCCATCAAAGTCAGTATTGTTTTTCCAGACTGGCAGCGGCTCTCCAGGGTCGGAGGCAGAGGTCTTCCACATCGCCTACTGTGGTGGTGGAAAGGGCCGTCATGTCACAGCTGACTTATGGTGACCACGAAGGATTTTCAGAGCAAGAGACGTTCAGAGGTGGTTTGCCATTGCCTGCCTCCACGTGCACTGAGAGAGTTCTGAGAGAACTGTGACTGACCCAAGGTCCCACAGCAGGATTCACGTGGAGAAGAATCATGTGGGGAAATAGCAGCCGGTTCTCCGGATTAGAATCTGCCCGCTCTTAACGATTACACCACGCTTAGGGTTGCCAGCCTTCAAGTACTAGCTGGAGATCTATTGCTATTACAACTGATCTCCAGCTGGCAGAGATCAATTCACCTGGAGAAAGTGGCCGCTTTGGCCATTTGACTCTATGGCATTGAAGTCCCTCCCCTCTCCAAGCCCCTCCCTCCTCAGGCTCTGCCCAAAAAACCTCCTCCCAGTGGAGAAAAGGGACCTGGCAACCCTAACCACGCTGGCTCTATCACCTACTACAAGTTTTTTTTGAACTGGAACTGCCAAGGATTGAACCTGGGAACTTCTGCATGCCAAGCAGATGCTCTGCCACTGAGCCACAGCCCCTCCCTACAGTCTCCTGCATCAGTGGAAGGTTCCTGGCTGTGTGGGAAGCACTGCTATTGGTGGACTGGGGCTGCCCACAACCCGCAGAAAAGATGTTTTGCCCTTTTAACAGAAGCTTAATGAGCAGAAATGGGTAACGGAGGTTTTTCGCCTGGCAAATAACACCCAAATAATCCTCAGTTGAAGGGGCAGAATTTTTTCCCCCACTTCAGGTTGTTGGCAAGCCTAGCAAGACCCATCCTCTTTGTGAAAAGGGATTGGCTGCAGAACTATTGGAGTGGATTTGCATAATGGCTCTCGTTTGGTGTGATTAGCCAAGTAGCATAGTTTTCATTACAGCAATTCAAAAACCCAGAAGTGCAAAGATCTGGAAGTGATGTGTTTCCATTTCATTTATGAAAGACGTGACTAAGTTGCATTTATCTGCTACACTTGCCTGTCCTCCAAAGAGCTCAGAGTAATGCGCATGTTTCCTCCTTCATTTTTATCCTGGAAACAACCCTGTGAAGTAAGTTAGGCTGAGAGAGAGACAGTGGTCTAAAACTCATGGTCTCTTCGCCCACTTTCTTCCCTGTTCCAGCCCGGATAAAATGAACCCAGGCTGGGGGGAACAGGACTGAATGCATTACCTTGAATGATCCGGGGCGAAGCTGTGTGCCGATCAGTCCATGAAAACAGAAAATGCGGGAGACACCTACTTCCTGGCAAGTCAGCAATGCCCACACCCCCGGCGATTGGTCATTTCAAAAAAAGGCGGAGAGGTCACAAGGAGAGGGTTTGGAGTCGGGCGGGCCGTTGAGACGCAGGAAGACATAACCCGGGTTTATCTGAGACGAGCCAGGGATAGCAGTTTGACTCGTGAATGACAAAAACCAGGTTCGTTTGGCGTCGAGACAGGGCTGAGCCAACAGCAAATAAGGTCCCGTCCGTTCGCGAAGATTTGATCCTGGGTGAAACAGGGAATAAACAAGGAAGAAAGTGGGCTAAGGGACCATGCGTTTTAGACCAGGGACTGGCCCAGTGTTTTTTGCTTCTGTGGGTCAGGGCCAAGTAAATAATACTGGTTTTTCTCATTGGCTCAATTAAAAAAAATATGCTCCCTATAGAACTGGTCTTGAGCCTACTTATTGCTGTTAGATTGGCAATAGAGATTCGTGCTTGGGAGAAGCTGTATCGAACCCTCCGTGGTCTTCTTCTCGCATATTTGCCCCAGCGCTAGACTGGAGATAGACAATCTGTGGCATCTTAGCATGATTTTCCACGCTCAAGAAAGTTGGTGAGGATTTGTTAATTCACATAAGGCAAGCTGAAGAAGGAAAGTCGAAACATGGAACTATCCCGAATTCACGTTCTTGCCGGATCCTGTGGGTCTCTACCCTGCAGGGTTCTTTGTTTGATACATTGTGGTGCTGTTTCACTCAGCAGCTTCGTCCTGGGATTTCTACTGTTTGGACGCCGAATTTGGGTAGCATTCTGTGGACTTTGTTTCTTGGTGTTGTCATCCATGTACACATGGACTTTTTTGGTAGCTGTCTGATATTATATGTATTGAGAATTGTTTTGTATGGTTTATATGTATTTGTATTGACAGAACTATAGTGATAAGGTGCAGTGTATGACATGTTGTTTGGAGTCTCATATAATATAATACATACGATTTTGTATAATTTGTGTAAGTGAGCCTCCGTGCTTCCCTTTTGGATTTCGGTTTGCATTTGCAGCATAGGAGAGCCAGTGTGGTATAGTGGATAAGAGGGGTGGTTTGGAGCAGTGGAGTCTGATCTGGAGAACTGTGTTTGATTCCCTAGTCCTCCACATGAGCGGCGGAGGTTAATCTGGTGAACTGGGTTTGCTTCCTCACTCCTACACATGAAGGCAGCTGGGTGACCTTGGGCAAGTCACACTCTTTCAGCCTCACCTACCTCACAGGGTGTCTGTTGTGTGGAGGGAAAGGGAAGGTGATTGTAAGCTGGTTTGAGTCTCCCTTAAGTGGTAGAGAAAGTTAGCATATAAAAACCAACTCTTCTTCTTTTTCTTAAACTCCAGGTGGGGCCTGGAGATGTCCTGGGTTTACAACTCATCTCTAGCAATCAGTTCCCCTGGAGTAAATGGCGGCTTTGGGGGATGGAGTCTCCGGCATTATTTTTAAAGTTGAGTTTCAAAAGTAGAATTTGAAAATGTGTAAAATTCAAAGAATCATTCTGAAACACTGCTGAACGTCGTGTTCCCATGGCATTACGTTTCTCCTCTAGGGACGTGCATCATGTATCAGCTGTTGCAGACAAAGGGTTGGATCTAGAGGTAATTTTCCACCCACGGGAGGGGAGCCATTTTTGCTGATCTGCTTCTCCCGCTTAAGATTCTCCACTTTGCATCTCACAGCATCCAAGGACACACAGGAGTAGCCTTTCAGGAAGCTCATGTGCTTCCAGCAAGAGGGGGGAAGGGACAAAATTTCCATTCTGCTGGTGGAAGTGCCTTAAATCAATGGATCACGACCTTTGAACCTGTTTATCATAGGCTGGAGCCGCTCACTAATGGACTGTGAAGTTCATAGAATAATCCTTTTGTGTGACAATTGCTATATGGCTTTTCCACCATGAGTTGAAGGGGGTCCCCATATTCAGAGGCAGTAGCAGATGCTGCGGAGAAACGAACAATCAGCTCATTAGAACATAAGAAAGGCCCCGTTGGATCAGACCACGGCCCATCAAGTCCAGCAGTCTGTTCATACAGCGGCCAACCAGCTGCCTCTAGGAAGCCCACAAACAAGACCACTGCAGCAGCATTTTCCTGTCAGTGTGGTATAGTGGTTAAGAGTGGCAGACTCTAATCTGGAGAACTGGGTTTGATTCCCCATTTGTCCGGATGAGCAGTGAACTCTAATCTGGTGAACTGTGTTTGTTTCACCACTCCTCCGCATGAAGCCTGATGGGTGACCTTGGCCTAATCACAGTTATCTCAGAACTCTCTCAGCCCCACCTACCTCACAAGCTGTCTGTTGTGGAGCGGGGAAGAAAGGTGATTGTAAGCTGCTTTGAGACTCCTTAAAGGTAGAAAGTAGGATATAAAAACCAACTCATCATCTTCTTCCTCCTCCTCCTCCTCCTCCTCGGCACCTAATATAATCGGCATGCTCCTCTGATACGAGAGGGAATAGGTATGCTTTTTGACTAGTATCCATTTTGACTAGTAGCACGTATAGCCTTATACTCCATGAACATGTCCACTCCCCTCCTAAAGCCTTCCAAGTTGGTGGCCATCACTGTATCCTGTGGCAAGGAGTTCCACAATTTAACTATGTGTTGTGTGAAGAAATACTACCTTTTACCTGTTTTGAATCTCTCACCTTTCAGCTTCAGCAGGTGACCCTGTGTTCTAGTATCATGAGAGAGAACACGAGGTCATCTGCTAAAGCAGAAGAAGAGTTGGTTTTTATATGCCACTTAAGGGAGAATCAAACCAGCTTACAATCACCTTCCCTTCCCCTCCCCACAACAGACACCCTGTGAGGTGGGTGGGGCTGAGAGAGTGTGACTAGCCCAAGGTCCCCCATCTGGTTTCGTGAGTAGGAGTGGGAAAACAAATCCAGTTCACCAGATTAGCCTCCGCCGCTCATGTGGAGGAGTGGGGAATCGAACCCGGTTCTCCAGAGCAGACTCCACCACTGCAAACCACCGCTCTTAACCACTACACCATGCTGCAGGGTGAGAGAAGCCCTGCATTGGCAGTTTCTCAGTGGCACCTGCCTGGCTGCTGGCCTGATCCAGCAAAGCTTCTCTTTGGCGTATAACACAGTGCCTCTTTGACCGCTGACTTTCAGCTTCACCATGTTAGGGGCACCTTTGTCAGAACGAATAAGCTATAGAAGATCTACAGTGACGGTTTCTCAGCTGACAAGGCAATTTATGCCAGCTCATCCTCCCTTGTGCATTTGCTGAATCACTGTCGGTGTTAATTGAAAGGCATTCTTCATTGGCATGCACGCTGCGTGCAGGGCCCAGACAATGGGTTTCCAGTTGAGTAAAAGGCATCTTTTCCACTTAATGGATGGTTTAACAATTTGGAATGTTTTCTGCAAATGCTAATGGTTACACAGTGGGACCCTGTCCATGGATTACTTGACAAGACTCCTTGTTCCTCCTCCGGCGGTGGATTCATACCCTCCTTTGTCAGTCAACAGCTTGTATCGTTGGTCTGCGGCATCCCATGATGCGAGCAGCCTTGAATCTCCCACGCACCGTTGCAGAAGTCAGTTTTGTTTTCTGCGTGCCACAACTGTAATACGGAAGTGTCGATTAAAAAAACAACAACGAACACAAGACAGTAAGCAGGCGATCCTTTTGCCCTTTCCCCATTAACCCACTTCCCTCAGTCGCTTCTCCGACAATTATCACAGCTCCTGTTTCCAGGGACCGAGGAAAAGCACTTCGTTCTGCACCATAAATTGGTGTTCATTTGGCGGGTACGCTTCATGAGAAAATAGGGCCTTAGTCCTCTGAGAAACCGCTTGCCGGAGGCAGTTTGCACGGTTAAATATGAAAATACAGCAAGATGGTAATCTGGATTTTTAAATCAAAACTGTTGGTATCCTGGTGGCCAGCGTGGTGTAGTGGTTAAGAGCAGCGGACTTTAATCTGGAGAACCGGGTTCGATTCCCCACTCCTCCACATGAAGCCTGCTGGGTGACCTTGGGCCTGTCACAGTTCTCTCCAAACTCTCTCAGCCCAGTTGGAGGCAGGCAATGGCAAACCACCTCCGAATGCCTCCTGCCTTAAAAAGCCTACGGGGTTGCCATAAGTCAGCTGTGACTTGGAAGCAGTTTCCACCATCACCAAAAAGTATTTCCTTTGGGGGGGGGGAGTTGGGTCAGTGGTAGAGCATCTGCTTGGCATGCAGAAGGTCCCAGGTTCAATTGCCGGCGTCTCCAGTTAAGGGGACTGGGCAAGGAGGGGATGTGAAAGACCTCTACCTGGAAAGCCGCTGCCGGTCTGAGTAGACAATACTGACTTTGATGGACCAAGGGTCTGATTCAGTATATGGCAGCTTCATGTGTTCATGTGATCTTCTGGTCAAGGCTACCACTTCCTGCCCACACTACTCTGTCCAGTATCGTAACTAGTGATTTCTGTGATCATGGAAGATTCTCTGTTTTCTCCTCTCCCTCCCCCATGAATTGGCTCAGTGTCAGTTGAAAATAGAATAGAGTTGTTGGAAGTTCCAAGTTGTCTCTGCTCACTCTTTTCGAGGACTGTTGCATAAAAGTCGTATAAAGATACTACCCAAACACTTATGGATGTTGCTGCTGATCCAGTATGGCAGATCTCCAAGTCTTCTGCTCACCATGCCAAAGCATTTTTTTAAAAAATAATTTATTAAAAAATTCATATATAGAAAAACACAAACATAAAATGCATAACAGCATAACAGAAACAACACAATACAGACATAAAACCTAATATATATATATATATAAAAAAAAACAAGCATTAACTGGGTGAGCTTATAGATTTTTGTTTCCATCTTAGTATCTTCCCTATCTTGTACAATTCAAGCTTTATGACATTAAGTAGGCTACTTTTTGTTTAATCGTTCACTCTTGTGATATTTGTACTTTGCAATTACATAGTAAATCTAGCCTTATTGAATTCTCATCTCATTTTAACATTCATGCTAACTTATTTGTAATAATTAATTTCCATTATTTACTTTTCCAGAATAGATTTATATCGAAGCATTTTCAGTTCTGTTTATACATATTTTACGAGACATATGAATACGGTAATACAATTTCCAATTTTTTGGAAACTCTTCGCTGGGTCTTTTATTTACTTGGTTTGTCAGCTTGGCCATCACTGCGTACTCGGCTAATTTGTCTTTCCAGTCTTCTACGTCTGGATAGTCTTCTGGCTTCCACTTTGGGGAAGTCAAGCCTGTGTGGTGCAGTAGTTAGTGTGCTAGACTGGGACCAGTGAAATGCATGTTCAGGTCCCCATTGGGCCATGAAAGTCACTGGGTGCCCATGGGAATCTCAGCGTCAGCTACCTCAGATGGTTGCTGGGAACATATAATAGAAGAGAAGAGAACCATCTGTGCCACCCTGAACCCGTTAGAGGAAAGGTGGGACAAAATATTGTTAGGCTATAAGTGCCAAGAAAATGCCCATCGTAAGAAGAGGAGGAGGAGAAGAGTTGGTTTTTATATGCCGACTTTCTCAACCATTTAAGTAAGAATCAAACCGGCTTACAATCACCTTCCCCTCCCCAGAAAAGGCACCTTGTGAGGTAGGTGAGGCTGAGAGAGTTCAGAGAGAACTGTGACTGGCCCAAGGACACCCAGCAGGCTTCATGTGGAGGAGTGGGGAATCGAACCCGGTTCTCCAGATTAAAGTCAGCCACTCTTAACCACTACCCCACACTGGCTCTTTAACATGCATAATTGTGTTAAAACCAATACAGTGATTTGGGGCAAAACTCCCCCCCATCAATCAGCGTTGGCAGACAAAACAGACTCCAATCTGATATCCTTCTGATTCCACTGCATTCATTGATGTAATGAATGGATTCATGACATACACCATTAGTTTAAGTACAGAAAGTTTTCTGGGGAAGGGGAGGAACCCAATCCCGGCAAAGTTATACGCTATGGAAATCTTCCTTTGGAAGAACAACGGGAAAGTGTTGGTAACTAATGACACAAGGAAACATCACAAAACAATAACATTAAAAGAAAGGTGGGGGGGGGCACACTCCCAGCAACTAAACAGATGCTTTCTCTCCACTAAATTCTAATTAAGTTCCTGACCCGTGGAGTATGGAAGGTAGAGAGACCCAGCTTTATTGGCCATGAGGAGACGGCACAGAGAGATAACAGCCTGCCTGCTGTTTCTATTGATCTCCTGGAAACTTGGCTAGGCAATGCAGATGGGGAAAAAGAGTTGACTGCTCTGGCCTTTGAACCTTGGCCAAGCAGTATGGGAAAGTTTGCTCCAAGTAGAGTCATGCTGGGCTTTTGAAAGGGTTAAAATGGCTGCTGGAGGATATCTGCACTTGTTCCTTGTTGGAAACGACGTGCTTGTGCATTTCTAGAAGTGCCATTTTGCCACCCTTATGTACTTGATACGTGGATGAATTCTCCTGTTACCCAGAACAATAACAACAAAATCCCAGAAGAGAGATTCTTGCAGCGCTGAATATAACAGAGCCTCGCCTTCTCTCAAAGGCTTTATTCATACAAACTTATTCAAAGCTCTACCACTAAGCCACGGACCCTCCTATGTTAACTTCTTTGATTGAATGTGGTCCTCAGTTCCATTCCTGGCATTTACAGTTAGCTGTCTTTTAGCAAAATCTGGGACTAACCTCTGCTTCAGTCATAGGAGGGCTATTGTCAGTCAGGGGAGGAAAAAAAACCTAGTAGATGGGGAAATAGTCTGACTTAGCATCTTGCAGTTTAAGGTGAGGGGCTATGTCTCAGTAGCAGAGAACTTGTGTTGCATGTACAAAGTGCCAAATTAAATCTGCAGACATGTCCAGATAAAGGATATCAGATAACAGGTGCTGGAAAAGACTTTTCTCTGCCTGAGACCCTGGAGAATCGTTGTTAGTCAAAGTGATTGATGGACCAGCGATCTGGCAGCTTCATGGGTTCATCTGTACCATAATACTTATGGGACTACCTGTGGTAATATTTTATTAATGTTTCTCTCTGCCTAATGGTAAGGTACAGAAGACAAAGAGAACGTGAAGGGAGCTCACCCTGTGGTGGTCTGGTTGCTTTAAAGGGATCTCAGGTCTCTGTCGGTCTCTGTATGCCTGTGTGCAATTTCACGCCAAACCTGTTATCAAAAACAAAGTTTGATTTGCTGTTTGAATTATTAGCAGTGTATAATGAGTTTCTAGGAAGCATTCATGTGAACAAAGGTGCATGGTTTTGGCTGGGTTGCCAACTCCAGGTTGGGAAATTCCTGGAGATCTGTGGATGGAGCTTGGGGAGGGAGGGGTTTGGAGAGGATAGGGCCCTCAGCAGGGTATAATGCCAGAGAGTCCACCCTCCAAAGAAGCATTTTCTCCAGGGGAACGAATCCCTTCTTTTGTAATTCAGCTGTAATTCTGGGAGATCTCCAGGCCTCAGCTGGAGGCTGGCAATCCTAGGTGTTGGGTACGCCTCTTGCAAAGTTATTCACTAGGGCAGGTCTTCAGCATAGTTTCCATGCAGGGCTACACTTTTCCCCTACAAGGATGTTTTAAAAAGTCATATGAGATGGAGGAGCTGCCTCTTCACTGGAAATGCGAAGTGGGTGTCATACTGCAGTAGAGGGAGTTGGGTTGCCAGCTCTGCGTTGGGAAATACCTGGAGATTTTGGGAGTGGAACCTGGGCAGAGTGGCATTTAGTGTGGGGAGGGACTTCAGCAGGGAATAATGACATAGAATCATAGAGCTGGAAGGGACCACCAGGGTCATCTAGTCCAACCCCCTGCACAATGCAGTAAATTCACAACTACCTCCCCTCCACACCCCCAGTGACCTCTACTCATAGAATCACAGAATGATAAGAGTTGGAAGGGACCACCAGGGTCATCTAGTCCAACCCCCTGTACAATGCAGTAAATTCCTCCCCCCACACCTCCAGTGACCCCTACTCCATGCCCAGAAGATGGCCAGGATGCCCTCCCTCTCATCATTTGCTCCATATTACAATATCTACGTCTACCTTTTCTCCATTTCCAGCTGCCCCATCCACTGCCGTGTATAGGGTTGCCAGGTCCCTCTTCACCACCGGCAGGAGGCTTTTGGGATGGAGCCTGGGGAGGGCGGGGTTTGGGGAGGGGAGAGACTTCAATGCCATAAAATGCAATTGCCAAAACGTCCATTTCCTCCAGGGGAACTGATCTCTATCGGCTGGAGATCAGTTGTAATAGCAGGAGATCTCCAGCTAGTACCTGGAAGTTGGTAACCCTAAAACTGAGGGTGGGTTGAAGGGTGAAATCCCCTTTTCCCCTCCCCATGGACCCAATCCTAATAGTACACATGACATTTAGGGTTTTTTGTTTTTTTTTACAGACTGACAGAAATCTGTGATCTTCCTCACAGTCCTTCGAATTCTACGCCAAAGGGAGGGAGGGGGATCCGCACCTCGTGTTTGTTTTCAGTACACTCATTATCAGCGCGCTACCTCAGAGGACCCAAATATAACCATATTAAGTTTAATTACAGATCATTAATTAGGGAGAAACTATTTAAATGGTTGCCTGGAAGAGCAGAGCTCTGGTTCATGCCGTGCGTTTTGTTGATACTCGGGAGCAGATGTGCTCGGAGACAACTGGAGGATATCCAGAAACGGGCAATTTGATCTTGATTTAGAATAGTGATGGGGAATATATATGTGTGTGCTTGTGTGTACTTAGAGGAGCCGGCAGAATTGTGGAGAATAATGAGCTGTAATTGCAAGGTACCATTTCTGTAATTATACTGTTTCCATAATTATGACCGGAACGCCACGTGACATGTAGATATACAGGGTGGCTCGAAGCTGCCCCCCATCTATAACAGGGTGTTGAACTCAATTCTTCCAAGGGCCGAATAAGTCATAGATGCCACTTGGCCGAGCCAGGCCATGTGGGGGGTAGCTGTCTTGGTTGGCTCGTGGGTCAGATAAGAGCTCTCAAGGGGCTGGATCTGGCCTGCAGGCTGTATGTTTGACTCCCCTGGTCGATAGCTAGGGTTGCCAGGTCCCTCTTTGCCACCGGCGGGAGGTTTTTGGGGCAGAGCCTGAAGAGGGCAGGGTTTGGGGAGAGGAGGGACTCAATGCCATGGAGTCCAATGGCCAAATTGGCCATTTTCTTCAGGTGAACTGATCTCTATCAGCAGGAGATCTGTTGTAATAGCAAGAGACATCTAGCTACTACCTGGAGGTGGAGGTGTCCCCACAACAGACACCCTGTGAGGTAGGTGGGGCTGAAAGAGTGTGACTAGCCCAAGGTCACCCAGCTGGCTTCATGCGTAGGACTGGGGAAACAAATCCAGTGTACCAGATTAGCCTCCGCTGCTCATATGGAGGAGTGGGGAATCAAACCCGGTTCTCCAGATCAGATTCCACCACTCCAAACCACCGCTCCTAACCACTACACCAAGCTATGACATTGAGGTCCCTCCCCTCCCCAAACCCTGCCCTCCACAAGCTCCGCCCCAAAAATCTCCAGGTATTTCCCAACCCGGAACTGGCAACCCTAGGCTGGATATTAGGATCTTTTTTTTATTTGTTTGTTTACAGTAAGAATAGTTCAGCAGTGGAATCGGCTGCCTAGGGAGGCGGTGAGCTCTCCCTCTCTGGCAGTCTTCAAGCAGCAACTGGATGAACACTTGTCGGGGATGCTCTAGGCTGATCCTGCATTGAGCAGGGGGGTTGGACTTGATGGCCCCTTCCAACTGTATGATTCTATGATTCATGAATAACCTCCTGCAAGGGTGGGTGGATTGATCGTTTGGGTCTTCCTCACAGCATGGGCGTGCCTCTTTGCACTAGAGTGCCGGTTCCATAGCTGGGACCCCTGTGATCAGCTCTTCCCTTCCTGCTTAGATCCTGTCTAATTCTAGCTGTGCAGAAATCGCTCGCTGAAGAAGCCCCTCTCAGAAGTCATAGTGAGCATTAAAGGGAATCTTTAAAAGAGGCACACAGAACTGGGCTACAAGAAATGAGGGTGGTTTTTTTTTGTTTTTTGGGGTTTTTTTACTAATTCACAAACCAGGTTCTTTAATTCTTGTGTAACTCTGTCTCCCTTTGCTTTTGCTTGCCGGGGAAAAGTGGGTTTCAGCAGTCATTTAATTACAAATTTATAATGAAATAAGAATCCTAATGAATTATTTTTCCAGCTGCAGCTAATAATACTGTTGTGGCTTTGAACTCTCTGGGAATTTATTCAGAGTTGTTTTAGAGACTAACTTAATTTCTTCGTGTAAGTTGATTTGAGAGGGGAAGGATTTTATTTTGGCAGTTAAGCTACGCTAAGCCAATGATGACAACTGGGATACCAAGAGCCGCATGGCTAGTTCTGTCTGCCCAAATAGCTTTTGGGACCTGAGCGTGTGACTCAGCCAAACCTAAGCAGTTTTACAGTGCCACCCTAAACAGTGTTATATCCTTGTAAATCCATTGAAGCCAGTGGGCTTAGAGAGGTGTGTGAAGAACAAAGAGTTAATCTCAGAAAATGAACTGGCACGGAGTGGACAGAGCTAAGGAGCTCACTCTCTCTTTTCTAAAGACAGGGTGTCTGGTTTTTTTTGGTAATGTGAATGTTCAGTAGCTGTTTTTGACTCTGGGAACCTGAGGGTTCAGTTTTGCCTAAGCGGTTGTGAAACAACTCCTGTGGATTGACAAGCAGAGATTGGGAGGGAAAGGGACCCTTTCTTAGGTCACTGAAAGAGAATAGACTCTGGGAAGGAGATATTCCGAATACGGGGTTTTGTTAGGGGATTACTGCCACAAAAGTGGAGGTAGATCTATAGAGAGAACTGGAAGAGAGATTTGAGGAACAATCTCCATACTTCTTTGTTCTCTGGGGGGGGGGAGAGATTGTATAATCACCATACTTCCCTGTTAGCTAGGCAGCAGAGTCTGAATAGGAACATCTATAGAACATAAGAACATAGGAACGGCCATGCTGGATCAGCCCAAGGCCCATCAAGTCCAGCAGTCTGTTCACACAGTGGCCAACTAGGTGCCTCTAGGAAGCCCCCAAACAAGACGACTGCAGCAGCACCATCCTGCCTGTGCTCCACCGCACCCAAAATAATAGGCATGCTCCTCTGATACTAGGAAGTTCTGTGAACTGAATTTGGGAACTTAATTTAAGAACTGTAATTCTGTACTAACTAAGCCATCTAAGATTGATATGCATTACTTCTCTGTAGTAAAATTTATAATCTAGCTCTGGTTCTACGCCTCCCCTACATACCGTTTTCCCTCCAAGTTTATCCCTTGTGCAGTGTCTTATAAATCTCTGTTACTTGGTTGTTAACTTGAAAAAAGCCTCTGGTGTCTCGTTTCTACTGAGGTAAAATAAGTAAAGGGACGGAGGAGAAAAAATTAAAACTCTAAACAAACATTTTGGAAAGCAGTCTCTCTCTAGCTTGGTAAGCATGGATTGGAAGAAGGAAGAGAAGAAGTTGGTTTTTATATGCCGACTTTCACCTTCCCTCCCCCTCCCCACAACAGTCACCCTGTGAGGTAGGTGAGGTTGAGAGAGTGTGACTAGGCCAAGGTCACCCTGTGAGGTAATGTTTGCCACAGTCTCCAGATAAAACATTAAAGACTGAGCTATTTTTAGCTACATGAATTTTGCGGGTTCCACTGTGACTGCTAAAGAGATTTAATGCTGGCTGAAGAAGCCAATGTATATTGGTGAAAACGCTATACAGCCGGAAGGCGTTCCCGGGCTCCACTCTGAGCTTCGTTGGGCACTTTGTGCCACGTTCTTGCATATTTCAAACGTTTGATACGTGGATTTGCAATTTGTGGTCCAACTGAGACTGTTCATTGTTTGAGGCTCACAAGCCCCTTGCTAGTGGACTTCTCCGTCCTCCCTTGTGGACTGCTGTTGTTTTGTGTTGTTGTTTTGTGTGGTCTTTGCTTATGTTGTTGAAAAACTTTTGTTTGCACATTCACATTACTGTTACGATGTTTGTATTGTCGTATAATTGTTGAAATACACAAATTGTTGCTCATTGAATTCTATTGAGTATATATTGGCTTAGTACTGGTTCTTCTTAGCAATTACCTGGAGGCTGGCAACCCGACTAGAGAGATTCGTTCCCCTGGAGAAAATGGCAGCTTCAGAGGGTGGAGTCTGTGGCATTACACCCTATTGAGGTTCCTCCCCTCCACAAGCTCCACCCTCCTTGGTCTCTGCCCCCAAATCTCCCAGGAATTTCTCAACCTGGAATTGGCGACCCTAAATACAACTGGACAAAACAGAGGGGGAAATGATCCGACCTGAAAACAAAGTTGGGTACCCAAAAGGTTGGGAGAAATAAAATTCAATTAAACAATGAAATATATTTATTACAACACACTTATGCATATATTAAAAAACAAGCCCTTATGGCAACCAATACAGGGTTGACAATCTAAAATGGCATGCCAAACACGTTTGGAGCTCCAGGTTTTCTTTAGTGATCTAATAAAACACATTATGCACACATAAACCTTCATTAGAAATAGAACGATTTTGAATCAGCCTGGGTATGTATTATTAGATGTATTCCAAGTGGACTTTGTGCCTATCTGTCTTTTTTGGTTTATAATTATATGCACACTTCGAATGCAATGCCAGCCTGTTCCAGAAAGAATTATTAAAACTGTATTTCTTGGATGTGTGCTTTTACAATTCAAAACATATTTTAGTAACATTCTGGTAACAAAGGCACAAAGTCCACTTGGAATACATCTAATAATACATACCCAGGCTCATACAAAATCGTTCTATTGGTTCATGAAGGTTTATGCGTACATAATATGTTTTATAAGAAGAAGGAGGAGGAGGAGGAGGAGGAGTTGGTTTTTATATGCCGACTTTCTCTACCACTTAAGGAAGAATCAAACCAGCTTACAATCCCCTTCCCCTCCCCGCAACAGACACCCTGTGAGGTAAGTGGGGCTGAGAAAGCTCTGTCAGAGCTGTAACTTGCCCAGGGTCACCCAGCTGGCTTCATTACATTAAAACTTTATTACAGTCCACGACCAGCACAAAAACAGGTACAGGGAATTAACAAAAGGAATAAGATCAGTATACAAGTGAACTCATGTAGCCACTGCCAACAAACAGCAGCTGGCTTCATGTGGAGGAGTGGGGAATCAAACCCAGTTCTCCAGATCAGAGTCCACCGCTCCAAACCACCTCTCTTAACCACTACACCACGCTGGCTCTCTTAATGACAGCTGTTTATTTCACAAACCACGGCTCCTGAATGCTTCATTTTTAAAAATGTGGACCTTATACTCCAGGAGACCTTTCGTTTAAAATATCTCTCTCCCCAGAAGGTAGTCTGGCACCGGTTTATCAAGGCAGCGCCCTCGCAGGTGGCGGCATTTGCATCAGCGCCTTTGAGGAGGGAGTGGTTTGCCCAAGCCCATCTTGAAAGCCCCTCCTTCATTTTGACATTTCGTAGTAAATAAGAGCAAATTTATTCCTGGCAGCTTGGGTAACAATATCCTTTGATTTATGCAACGTCTCTCGTGGGAGAAGCAGAGCAGACACATTCTGTCTCACAGCCAACGGGTACATGGGAGACCCTGGGCTCTCACCAACTGCTGCTCCAAAAGAATCAGGCTGTAGGCCAAGCTGTCTCCCAAGCACCCCGATCCTTTTGGAGCAGCAGTTGGAGCAGCAGTTATATATATATATAAAGTTAATGTTTGATGGCTTGTCTGTCAACAATCCTTCATAAGGCTGCTGAACAAACCAGGGCAGGACACTTCCATTGCATCTTCCAAAATATGCCGGCTTTTCAAAGTAAATTCCTTTCAAAAATGAGAATTAAAAATAAAACAAGTTGTCGTTTAAATGTATTTGTATCAAGCGACACATTTCCTCCCCTCCCCTCGCAAGACTTTTCATATTCTCTTCGCCTTCATATTCGCTACGGCGCGCACAAAAATCCAATCAACCACAGCGAGTGTAAAAGGAAATCATTTACGCTTCCTTGTTTCGGCTAAGGTCAGGGAATGGTGGGTTTAATTCATGTTGCTAAACTTGGAAGGAAGTTCAGAGAGAGCAGTGATTAAAAAGGATTCTTGAAAAGACAATTCCGGCGCCATGGGAAGAAAACACCCTTCTTCCTTCATTGTCTTGTTCTTTTTCCAACTCTTTGAATGAGAACAGCAGATTTAGAGGACTGAAAAATACATTTGGATGTCGCAATGTGGTATTGCAGCACTCACAAAGGATTTTCAGTTCTGTAGGCATAGCTTAAGTTCATATGTTTGAACGTTCTCCGTGCAGAACATGACGTCAAACCAAAGTAACCATGTTCTCACTTGATCTCCTGAGGCCTGGAGACCAAGCTCTATGAGGAAAGGCTGAGGTAGTTGGGAATGTTTAGTCTGGAGAAGAGGAGGCTGAGGGGGGACACGATTGCTCTCTGTAAGTATTTGAAGGGCTGTCACTTAGAGAAGGGCAGGGAGCTGTTCCTGTTGGCAGCAGAAGATAGGACTCGCAATGATGGGTTTAAATTGTGGGAGGAAAGGTACTGGCTGGATATTAGGGGAAATTTTTTTACGGTAAGAGTTGTTCGACAGTGGAATCAGCTACCTAGAGAAGTGGTGAGCCCCCCCTCACTGGCAGCCTTTAAGCAGAGGGTGGACAAGCACTTGCCAGGGATGCTCTAGGCTGATCCTGCATTAAGTAGGGTGTTGAACTAGATGGCCTGTATGGCCCCTTCCAGCTCTATGATTCTAGGTAATTTCTATCTCTCTTTTTAGGAAGAGAGATTGTGTTAGTCGGGTTCTTGTTAGTTTCTCCCACTTGGCTATGGAGGTTAAGTCCCTCCTCTCTCCAAACCCCGCCCTTCTCAGGCTCCCCACCACCACCAATCTCCAGGTAATTCCCAACCCAGAGCTAGCAACCCTAGGAATTAATCTCTGTAGTCTGGAGATCCATTGTAATTCTGGGAGATCTACAGGCCCCAACTGGTGGTTGGTAGCCTCAAGAAAATGGCAGCTTTGAATAGTGGTCTTTGTGGCATAATATCTCAGCTGAGCTCCCTCCTCTCCTCAAACTCCATCCTCCCCAGGCTCCACCCTGAAATCTCCAGGAATTTCCCAGCCTGGTTGGCCTGTCTACATTGGGGGTGTCCGAAAAATATTAAGAAATCATGTTTTAGAATGCAGTGCAGGCAGACTGCAATAAATGTTTACAGCAGTTTTATTGGCACCCAGCTGTTTTCTGGACTTCCTTTAAAGTGCTGGTTTGAAACTTTAAAATCCTAAATACTCTGGATTTTGAATACCTAAAGGCCCTTTATTATATCGCTTCTCGGCCTTTTGGCTAAGATCAAGCGTAGTATCTATATGAACGTTCTGATTTTTCTTGGAGGTCCCTCTCAAGAACCTTGGCTGTCTGAATTGTGGTGAGTAGTAAGAATGTAACTGAATTTGACTGGCTCGTTCTTTCAACTCAAAAATTGTTTACCCTGCTCCTGTGCAAACTGAAGCCACAAATATTTATGGCCATTCAGTTTTTTCCATTAAATTTAAGCAGTTATGTATTATTGTCCCACCTACACAGAGTAAGAGAAACAAATTAATCAAGAACACCAGCAAGAAAATGCTCCACTCTGGAGCCCTCTCCCATGATCAGGGTTACCACTAGGATTGCCAGGTAACTAACTGGTGGGGAGTGAGCGAAGGGTTGCCAACCCCCAGTATCTTTGGTAAATTGCCAACGCAGAGAATGTTAATAACAGCCAGCGTGTGAGTATGATGCTCTATCTTCTCTCTATTTTCTCCCTTGTTTAAGCCAATTGCTAGCATATTCATGTTAATTATTATTTGTTAATTAGTATTATGTACTAATTTATGATATAGTGGTCCCTGAAGAGCCCTGACGTGTGTGTGTGTGTGTGTGTGTGTGTGTGAGCGCGCGCGGGCACTCTCTCTATCCCTCAGTCTCTCTCCCTTCCTCCTCCTGCTGCTTCCCCCTCCCCCATCTGCTGCTCGCAGCAATGTTGCTACTTTTCCAGCCCTCACCCTCCTCTGCATTCCTTCCCCCTCAAGCCCATGAACCGTTTACAAAATCCACTTCAAGGACATTCCACATGAGGGAAATGTTTGATTGGGACCCTGCACAAATAAAAATGGTTGGTCTAATGTTCCAATGTTCCCATGTTCCTTTGTAAGACCACAGGCACTTATGGGGGGGGGGGTTAAGTAACAATAATGATTGGTAGATGCAAACAGGAGGGGAGGGGGAAGGTGGGATGGGAGGAGAAAGGCTTTTCATTGGGTGTTGCAAAAAGAGGGGAGGAGAACTGAATAGCGTATGTAACTGAATGCACCCCTTGGATTGCCGGTTTTGAAACGACATAATGAAATACATCGTGGTATAGGCGTTTGAGGGAAAAACAAATGTCTGGCGCTTCCAAAGCATTTCCAAGCCAAAATGGGAGGTCTGAGGTGGGATCTAACCTGGATAACACATTTTTTAAAACGTAGTATATACTGAGTGCGTTAGGCCCCAGAGATAAGTTCCCCTGGAGAAAATGGCCGCTTTGGCAATTGGACTCTATGGCATTGAAGTCCCTCCCCTCCCCAAACCCCGCCCTGCTCAGGCTCTGCCCCAAAAACCTCCCACCGGTGGCAAAGAGGGACCTGGCAACCCTAAGTGAGAGGGACTCAGCAGTCCTGAATTGTGATTTCAAATCTTGGTTTTATGTTTTTAATGTGTTTTATTTGATATGTTTTATCTATGCCAGCATGGTGCAGTGGTTAAGAGCAGCAGACTCTAATCTGGAGAAACAGGTTTGATTCACCACTCCTCCACATGAAGCCTGCTGGGTGACCTTGGGTCAGTCACAGTTCTCTCCGAACTCTCTCAGTCCCACCTGTCTCACCATGTGCCTGTTGCGGGGAGGGGAAGGCAATGTGTTTGTAAGCTGCACTGAGACTCCGTAGGGTAGAGAAAAGCGGGGTATAAAAACCTATTCTTCTATGCTGTAAGCCACTTTGCGCTCCATAAGAAAGAAAGGTGGCTAATAAATGTTTTAAATAAATAAATAAAGCCTAGGTGAGCACGACAAAATAGTAGACAACCTTCCCAGGGAGGTGCGTGGGCCCCCCTCACTTTCAATCTTTAGGAGGCTGTTGAAGATGTTAAATTGTGGAACTCCCTGCCCCAGGATGTGGTGATGGCTGCCAACTTGGAAGGCTTTAAGAGGGGAGTGGATATGTTCATGGAGGAGAGGGCTATCCATGGCTGCTAGTCAAAATGGATACTAGTCATGATGCATACCTATTCTCTCCAGGATCAGAGGAGCCTGCCTATTATATTAGGTGCTGTGGAACACAGGCAGGATAATGTTGCTGCACTTGTCTTGTGGGCTTCCTAGAGGCACCTGGGTGGCCACTGTGTGAACAGACTGCTGGACTTGACGGGCCCTGGTCTGATCCAGCATGGCTTATCGTATGTTCTTATGGAGGATGGGGCTATCCATGGCTACTAGTCAAACTGAATACTAGTCATGATGCATACCTATTCTCTCTAGCCTCAGAGGAGCATGCCTATTATATGAGGTGCTGTGGAACAGAGGCAGGATAATGCTGCTGCAGTCGTCTTGTTTGTGGGCTTCCTAGAGGCACTGTGTGAACAGACTGCTGGACTTGATGGGCCCTGGTCTGATCCAGGATGGCTTTTCTTATGTTCTGCTTGTAGGATGAAGGGGCAGTCATCAGACCAGAAGCCTAGGGCTTTGGTATATTTGTGGGGTTGGGACAAAAACCCCATGAGGGACACCATTATCCTTGACCCATGGACCTTGCAGCTAAGGGGAAAGGAAATGGCACGCAGCTAAGAATGGAATGGGTTTGCCTCTGGGCACTGCAGATCTTTTGACCAAGGTCAGATACATACAAGTGGCCTGTTCTTTAATTATCCCAGCCAATGGGACTTCCACATCCTCCTGGAAAGGCATATTTGTAATTCCCTAGTAAGTAGTTACACAGGCTGTAGCACCAAGAGGATGCCTTCTAGGAAAGTTCATTTCACCTTCCCTGTTAGTGTTTGGGTGCTTTATTGAGCTGCTGTTTTACTGAGTTGGTTATTGTTAACGATTTGTTGTAATTAGTATTTCGGTGGTGTCTTGTAAATCCAAACAAGGGATAAGTAATTTAATACATACATTTACAAATAAAATGGGACTGCATGCAGCTTAATGTACTTATGGTGCAGTTAGGGTTGCTAGCTCCTAGCTGGGGAATTCCTGAAGATTTGGGGGTAGAACCTAGGGAGGGTGGGGTTTGGGGAGTAGATGGACCTCAGTGCGGTATGGCCCCATAGCGTCCACCCTCCAAAACAGCCCTTTTCTCCAGGGGAACTGATCTCTGTCATCTGGAGATCAGTTATCACACCAGCAGATTCCCCCAGTCCCCAACTGGAGATTGGTAACACTAAATGCAATCCTAAACAGAGTTATACCCTCCTAAGTCTGGCTTAGAAGGGTAAAGCTATGTTTAGGATTGTGCTACTTGTTACTAAGGTGTGGTATCAGTCCAGTAGATTGAGGTCTGACAACCACAAAAATCACAATATCACGTATTAGTAGGGTTGCCAGGTCCCTCTTCGCCACCAGCGGGAGGTTTTGGGGGCGGAGCCTGGGGAGGGCGGGGTTTAGGGAGGGGAGGGACTTCAATTCCACAGAGTCCAATGGCCAAAGCGGCCATTTTCTCCAAGTGGACTGATCTCTATCAGCTGGAGATCAGTAGTAATAGCAGGAGATCTCCATCTAGTACCTGGAGGTTGGCAACCCTAAGTATTAGGGATGTTACCAAATTTTGAAGTGGCATTATTCCAGTTATATATATAGATTCTTGCTTTTTGGGGCGAAACTGCCATTGTCTTTCCCCCCCTCGACCAGTCTAAGTAAAATTCAAGGGGATTTTTACTGTTAAAATGGACACATTTTTTTTCTTTTTTCTTTTTTGCACGGCTTTTTTTGCATCACTTACATCACTTGCCTATACAAGATAAATTGGGAACAGCAGGAAAAAACAATGAGCAAAACGCAAATGCTCACAGCAGCATACAGAAGTAACGGGGAGGCCCAGTTTGCGCATCTTTACATCAGCCTGCCATTCTTTTTCTTCCTTTCTCTCCTTCCCTTCTCGTTCTCCCTCTTCGTATTAGTTATTAATGTACTGACCCCTGCTGGGGAGGATTCAGATGACCGGGCTCAGGTGTCTGCTGTTTTGATGCCTGAGAAACTCGGCCGCCTGGCTCCTTGCCACGTCTCTGAAAAGAAGGAATCAATATAACCGACACCGTCTCCTCTCCGCCCACCTCCCGTTTTGGCTTTTTTTGGCCATTCTGGTCACATCCAAGTGACCACTAATCATCGAGGGGGGGGGGAGAGACTCCCTTGCCACTCAAACCAGAAGCGTGATTGAAACTGTGACCAATTAAAAAAATGGGACGGTTGTGATAACGGCGAAGCCGCCCCCTTGCCCATTTCTCTTCCTTCGCTCATCTGTGTCGGGTTACCTTTGTTCTACATGACACGCAAAGTGCCATTTTTGATCTTTTTCCAGTCGGCTTTTTTTAAAGAGAATGGAGAAACCCAGATGATGCCGCTTCCCCCTCCGAGTCTTATTTTACATTACAATGATGCCGCTTGATTATTTATTCCAACATTGTTGCTCCTGTATCTCCAGAATTTGCTTTTTCTAAACCAATCGTTCACTGAGAAGCAGCCAGGAAGAGTAAGGAATATACAGAATAAGAAAGAGAGATCTTATTTTACATGGATATTTATAATTAATTTTATAGCATTAAAAGAAATCAGCTGGAAGTTATCTAACTAGGGTTGCCAGGTCCCCCCTCTCCTCTGGCGGGAGGTTTTTTTGAGGTGGAGGAGAGGCAAAGATTCCCCACGCTCGCAGCCACGCCAATGCAGTTGTGTCACTTCTGGTTTACACCCGGAAGTGTCACATCACAATGGGCCTTTTACCACTCAAACTCCCAGTTTGAGTGGTAAAAGGCCTCTTGCAATGCATTTACACCCGGAAGTGCCACATCGCAAGGGGTCTTTTACCACTCGAAACAGGAAGTTTGAGTGGTAAAAGGCCCGTTGCAATGTGGCGCTTCCGGGTGTAAACTGGAAGTGACCTGGTGCAGCGGGCAGGCACACGTGCACGCATTGCCTGCCAACCCTCAGCTGGTTGGTGGGCAGCCAGGTGGATTGGCAGGGGTTGGCCGCCACCACCTGGCACCTAGCAACCCTATATCTAACATGAGCAGTACTGAAAAGAATGGGAGCTCTGCAGGTGTTCACTGTATACACAATCCAACACAAAGTTCTAGTGGTGGAGTTTGGTAAATTTTAGACTCTGCACTAAATGCTGTTATAGGTAGGGTTGCCAACCTCCAGGTAGCAGCTGAAGATCTCCTGCTATTGCAACTGATCTCCAGCTGATAGAAATCACCTGGAGAAAATGGCCACTTTGGGCAATTGGACTCTATGGCATTGAAGTCCCTCCCCTCCCCAAACCCCACCCTCCTCGGGCTCTGCCCCAAAAATCTCCAGGTATTTCTCAACCCGGAGCTGGCAACCCGAGGTTTTCCCATTACATAGTAAAGGGTATTTCTCATGCAAATCAACCACCTGCTTTGGGTTCTCTCCCAATACACACTGTTCAGACTATGAGATGACACTCTAGAATTCCACCTCGAATTCTAGCCCTGATGTTCCCCTGAAAAAGCCTCCTGGATACAACTGGGAATCACACAACTGCTGTATTCAGATTAGTGGGGTCAGTACAGGAGAATCCTGAGGAATTGTGCCTTAGTTCTGGTATAGCAAAAATAGGAATGGGGCTCTTAGTGAGGATCCAGGATGGCATAGCAGTTCGAGTGTCGGACTAGGATCTAGGAGACACAGGCTCGATTTCCTGCTTCTACCATGAAAGCTCGGAGGGTGATCTTGGGCCGGTCACACACTCTCAGCCTACCCTACCTCACAGGGGTGTTGTGAGGATAAAACAGAGGAGCTCATTGTGAGCTGTTATGGGGGTCCCCATGGGAGAGAAATGCAGAATGTGAATGAAGTAAATAATAAATAAATAAATAATAGTCCAGCCATTCATATCTAAGGATTGCCAGGTCTAGGTTTGGGAATTCCTCAAGATTTGGGGGTTAGGAAAGCCAGCCCCTGGTAGGACCTTGGGATCCCCTGGAATTACAGCTCATCTTCAGACTACAGAGATAAGTTCCCCTGGAGAAAATGGCTCCTTTGGCAGGTGGACGCTATGGCATTGTACTCCACTCAGGTCCCTGTCCTCCTCAGGCTCCACCCCTAAATCTCCAGGAGTTTCCCAATCTGGATCTGGCAACCCTATCTTCTATCCTCAACTGGTGGCCATAGGGGACCGGGCAACCCTACTGGGGGTAGAGGCTGGGGATGGCAAAATTTGGAGAGGGGAGGGACCTCAGCCTGATATAACGCCATATTGTCCATCCTGGTGGCGTAGTAGCCAGCATGGTGTAGTGGTCAAGAGCGGTGCTTTGGAGCGGTGGAGTCTGATCTGGAGAACCGGGTTTGATTCCCCACTCCTCCACATGAGCGGCGGAGGCTAATCTGGTGAACTGGATTTGTTTCCCTGCTCCTCCACACGAAGCCAGCTGGGTGACCTTGGCCAAGTCATGCTCTCTCAGCCTCACCCACCTCACAGGGTGTCTGTTGTGGGGAGGGGAAGGCGATTATAAGCCGGTTTGATTCTGCCTTAAGTGGTAGAGAAAGTCTGCATATAAAAACCAACTCTTCTTCTTCTTCTTCCTCCAAAGCAATCATTTTCGCCAGGAGAACTGATCTCTGTCATCTAGAGACCAGCTATAATTCCAGGAGATCTCCAGGCCCCACCTGGACATTGGCAACCTTAGGCTTCTCAGATCAAAAATTTAAAATTAGTAACTAACCAGGCTTGTCAAGGTTACTGAAAGAATATATGCAATGTACTTTAAACACTTAGTTCTACAGAAAGACAAAAACTGGGACCCAAAGAACTGCAATGCTAATTCTACGTTTCTGAGGCCTCTTTGGATTTGACAAATGGCCCCTCTGCTAAGAATGCATTGCAGAGTGCTTTCAGAAAACAGAATGAGTTTTCAAGAGCGCCTTCTGATATGGCCTGGGGATAGAACTATGGATCCTGGCCGAAGTATTACTTTTAATTTTTTATGCTATCTCAAGAGAACTAATAATCTAGATGTGAAGCGCAAAACGTGTCAGGGTGAGCCTTAGGGTCCCCACCGCAGCCACTTCTGAGCCTGTGATCATTTATGTTCCATTTGGGAAAAGAAGAATTGACTGAATGCAGGAAATTGCATCCTTCTGTTTTTGATTTTGCACATGAGTGACTTTTGCTTGAGCATATCGCAATTTATGGATGTTCTTGTGTCATTGGAAAATGGCTCCATTTTCTTCCAGATCACTTCCAAATTCTATCAAGGGTAATTACTTCCATGTGACCTTTCTGTGTTTTTTTGAAAAAATGCACCATCTTAGAGTTAAATATTTTGTTTGTTCCTTTGATGACTAGAGTTGGAATAATTTTTTTGGGGGTGGGATTTATCTAAAGTCATATATGTATATATACAACAACTGTGTACAATATCCTCCTGTCTGAATTGCCTGCCAGTTTGGTAAGGTAGTCATTTTTCATGGAAACAATTCAACTGCATGAATATTGTTCAGCTTAGTCCAGTTTTGTTATCGTTCGGTGGGATCCAAACAGCTTTTCTGCTGGTAAAAAAGGACATGGGACCTGCATGGTCAAAATTACTGGGGCTGTAATAAAAAAAGGTAAAGGTAGTCCCGTGTGCAAGCACCGGGTCGTTCCTGACTCATGGGGTGACGTCACATCCCGATGTTTACTAGGCCGACTATGTTTACAGGGTGGTTTGCCAGTGCCCCCAGTCGTCTTTCCCTTTACTTCCAGCAAGCTGGGTACTCATTTTACCGACCTCGGAAGGATGGAAGGCTGAGTCAACCTCGAGCCGGCTACCTGAAAACAACTTGCGTTGGGATTGAACTCAGGTCATGAGCAGAGCTTGGACTGCAGTACTGCAGTTTACCACTCTGCGCCATTGGGCTGTAGTAAGGAGAAGAAAATTGTGTGAAAACCGTTAGGTGGATCAACCCTATTGTTTCCTTCCTGATTACATCTTTGGTGCATGCATCATCTTGATTTTCATAGAATCATAGAGTTGGAAGGGACCACCAGGGCCATCAAATCCAACCCCAAGCACAATGCAGGAAATTCACAACTACCTCCCCCCTCCACACCCCTAGTGACCAGAAGATGGCCAAGATACCCTCCCTCTCATCATCTGCCTAAGGTCACAGAATCAGCATTGCTGACAGATGGCCATCTAACCTCTTCTTTGCTGTTTGCTTCTTCTTGGAGGGCAACATATTCCTAAGGGGAGGGTATTTCTGCAGCGGTTGGGAGCAGCTCAGCCGCGTTGCCTCTTAAGAGGCTTCCCGGCCGCTGCAGAGGGAAAGAAATGTTGTAGGAGGGGTAAAAAAACCAAAGTAACAGTAAAAAGTCTCCATAGGTAGGGTTGCCAGGTCCCTCTTCGCTACCGGTGGGAGGTTTTTGAGACAGAGCCTGAGGAGGACGGGGTTTGGGGAGGGGCGGGACTTCAATGCCATAGAGTCAAATTGTCAAAGCGGCCATTTTCTCCAGGTGAACGTATCTCAATTGGCTGGAGATCAGTTGTAATAACAGGAGATCTCCAGCTAGTACCTGGAGGTTGGCAACCCTAGCTATGCCTCCTAAAAAGGTGGCATGGCCACGCTGCCGTGGGAGGGGACGGAGCATTCCTAGAGCCATGGGAAGAAGCATTCCCAGGGTAAAAGGGGCATAGAAGCTGCCTAAAGGCTGCTCCACCCTCGGTAACGCCTCCCAGGGCACCAGCCCAGGGACATGCACTGGGTGGACACCGGCGGGAGGCTGCGCTGGTGGAGGAGGTTGGCTCTGAAGCAGCTCCGAAGCGCCCAGGCACCAGCGGAAATGCCCCCGTGCCAGCATTAGTGCCCTTATCACGGAATAAATGGGCACTTCTGCAGGCTGGCACGGGGTCACGTCGGCTCCTAAGCCGATTCAGCCCCCCCATAGTCACATGGATGATCTCACCCAATGATGCATAAAACAACAAATAGAAGGATGTCAAAATGCTACGCAGCCAATTGTTTTCAGCTGCAGTAAGACATCACAGTTGTCGAGAAGCAAGAGCAAGTGAGACTAGGGGGCAGATAATGTTCAAGTATGTTAATGAATTGTAAATCCTGGGATAATCTAAGCTCCCCTTTTGGGGAATTCGGATCGAGGGCCTGAGGTCACTGGGGATGGAAGCTGCTCGAATGTTGATTTGGAGCTATTTGTATGAACTAGACTTCCTGAGCTCTTAGGACAGAGAACATATAGTTTGCTCCCCCCACAAGGGCCTCTCCTGGACATTTTAAATATTTAACCGTTCCAAGATGTAGAAGTGTGTTTATGTTAGCCAGATTAAACACAACACCTTTTCAGGTAATGGATGGTTGCTATAAGAAGCTTCCTTAATCGAATTGATTATGTTTGTGTCAATATGTGCGAAGTGATACATGGGAGCATTGTCTTTTAGAATGTGTGTTTCACGCGGATATAAGAGAATTATGGATTTTGCCGCTTCTTCTGGAGAGAGCAAATATATCTATCAGAGAGAAAGTGACAGAGCTCCTAGCAGGCATTGAACACAAGGCCACTTTGGCAGTTGCAAACTTTCTCCCCAGAGTAATAGCAAGATATAATAATAGGAATAAGCAAATGAGTCAGAAAAGAGTAGGAGTCCAGTAGCACCTTAAAGGTGCTACTGGTCGCCTACTCTTTTCTACTGCTAGTGAAAGACTAACACAACTACCTATTGTGATCTATCTAAACGAGTTAGAGTTGAGTTGCCAGGTCCCCCTTCTCCATCAGTGGGATGTTTTTTTGGGGGGGGGGGCAATTGCATTGTATATGACCAAAATTGGTTCTCCCAGAAGGTTTCCTGAAGCAGTGAGTGGTAGGCTGAAGAAGCCTCTGAGTGAAACGTGCCAAACAACCTAGGACACACGTCCCTATATTTGTGCTCATTACTGGCTCACAGCCCCGGTGAAACCAACCTACGTAGTCTTGGATTTTTGCACCAACTGAACAAGTTTACAAGTGTTCCTGACGGGACAAGGTCACCACAGATGATTTTGTTGAAACGTCAGCTGTTTTATACATCACAAGCTTTGGTCATGGACTCTGAGACAGGGGTGTGACTATTAAGGAATGAGCTTTGTTGCTGTTGTCACTTTTGTACTGTGGATTTGGTGTTAGTGTGTATGTATAGTTCTCCTTGACATTTAGCATTAGGGTTAGATTAGTCATTCTTGTCTGTGCTGTATGTTGATAGAATTATAGAATATTATTTTTGCATTTGAGCCACGTGCTGTTTCTTATTTTTGAGTGTCTTCATTACAGCATAGGGCTATATCGTTTGGTTGGAAACCACCCACCTGGCAACCTTAGTCAGACTCCAGAGTCAGGCTATTAGGATTGTTTTTAACTTTATTAATGGGATACTGCTCAAAGCCATAGGGTCAAATGAGTAGTTCCATTCAAGTGATATGTTAATGGTGTTATTTTTTTGCAACAAAATTACCATAAAGTCAACAAATAGGGCACGTGGTTTTTCGCATTGTCAAAAATGTTTACAAAATATTCGGAATAGTTTGGATGTGGTTCACTCTCTGGTTCAGTGCATGCATTCTTCCCCCTTCTGTTCCTTTATTTCACTTTGTGCTGTGTTCCACTGATCCCTAATTCCAGCGTCAATTGCAGAATTGCTCAAATCTAAGTCCAACATTGGTTTATATGTTGTTTGCTACCCTGAACAGCTTATTTTCGTCTTTCCCCCTTCTGTGTTAACTGAAGTGTCCTGAAGAATTGCATCTGCCATGTGACCATGTTCAACTTCATAAAGATTGTTTGAGTGTCTTCATTACAGCATAGGGATATATCATTTGGTTGGAAACCACCCACCTGGCAACCTTAGTCAGACTCCAGAGTCAGGCTATTAGGATTGTTTTTAACTTTACAAGTGGGATACTGCTCAAAGCCATTGGGTCAAATGAGTAGTTCCATTCAAGTGATATGTTAATGGTGTTATTTTTGTATAGTTGTACATATAGCCATATCAAAATTGCTTTTTTTGCAGTGAGAAAGATGAATTTGAAGAATCTGAAAGTTGAGACCAGAGACTGTTGGACTAGGACCTGGGGTCCTGAATTCAGATCCCAACTCCTGCCATAAAGCTCATTATATTTCTTCAGGCCTTTCACTTTCACTCAGCGTAACCTACCTAACAGGATTGTTATGATGACAAAACAGGAAGCATAACCACGAGTCGCACCCTGGGTACTTTGATAGAAGGCCAGGATACAAATGGCTGAATAGGTGTGCAAATGGCACATGCCTAGCACCCTGTGTAAAATTCAGAAACTATAAAGACTTCCCCCTGCATCAATTCCACTTTGGACAGAAAATCAGAAACTTCAAAATATGTGGAAAATCAAAACAACCCCATTTGGTGTTGCCAACCTCCAGGAGGGGCCTGTAGATCTGGAATTACAGCTGATCTTCAGATGATGGAGATTTGTTTGCCTGGAGAAAATGGCTATTTTGGAAGGTGAACTCTGTGGCATTACACCCTGCAGAAGTCCCTCCCCTTCCCGAACCTCCCCGTCCCTGGCTCCACCTCCCAAATCTCCAGGTATTTCCCACTAGGAGGTGGCAACCCTACAGCCCCAATCCTATGCACTAGGCAAAACCCTTTGTCATGAAGTTTATAATGGTTCTTTTATCCCTACTAGGGTCGCCAGGTCCCTCTTTGCCACCAGTAGGAGGTTTTTGGGGCGGAGCCTGGGGAGGGAGGGGTTTGGGGAGGGGAAGGACTTCAATGCCATAGAGTCCAATGGCCAAAGCGGCCCTTTTCTCCAGGGGAACTGATCTCTATTGGCTGGAGATCAATTGTAATAGTAGGAGATCTCCTGCTATTACGTGGAGGTTGGCAGCCCTAATCACTACAAACCCACTGTTTGGGGAGGGGCTGTGGCTCAGTGGTAGAGCATCTGCTTGGCATGCAGAATGTCCCAGGTTCAATCCCCGGCATCTCCAGTTAAAGAGACCAGGCAAGTAGGTGATGTGAAAGACCTCTGCCCAAGACCCTGGAGAGCCGCTGCCGGCCTGAGCAGACAATACTGACTTTGATGGACCAAGGGTCTGGTTCAGTAGAAGGCAACTTCATGTGTTCAGAGCTCTTTTGGGGGCGGGGTTGTGGCTCAGTGGTAGAGCATCTGCCTGGCATGCAGAAGGTCCCAGGTTCAATCCCCGGCATCTCCAGTTAAAGGGACTAGGCAAGCAGATGACCCTGGAGAGCCGCTGCCGGTCTGAGTAGACAATATTGACTTTGATGGACTAAAGGGTCTGATTCAATATAAGGCAGCTTCATGTGTTCACTGTTCATATTAAACGCAATCCTTCGGCAATTTCAACTGTGTGTCATTGCTCATGGCCACTCTCACAGTAGTGTAGGGAGGAATGCGAGAAAACAATTTCTGCACTGGCATGCCCATGACCTTTATCAAAGATGGCACCACGGGCCAGCAATAATGACTTCTGCTCCATGTTCTCTGCGGTTTGGAAACAGTGTCGCCACCGCCTTGGCTGAGGAGATTTATGCAGAAATCGGTCTCAACGGCATAATTGTCTTCCATACATTCCTGTTGAGGGTGAAAAAGAGAGAGAGAGAGCCGGCGAGTCCGGGTAGTAATGCAGCCAGCCACAATGGACATGTCTGCCACGCAAGATTTATTTGCAGGTCAACAGCTATACATTTTCACCATTTCTGCCTGCTGTAAAAGAGAAGTCATGATTTATTTGAAGCTTCACTTCTCATGAGCTGAGTGTGTGGGTAAATGGAACTTGGGGAAAGGGCGCTTAATATATTTACATTGTGGGGAAGTGGTTTCTAAACCGTAGACCACCAAAAGATTTAATTAACCTTTTCCCGCTAGAAATTTACTCCCATTGGTCATTTATCTCTCTTTTTTTTAACCATCCCATCTCTGTGTTGTCTTTCTAAGAGGAGATCTACAGGCACCAGAAGTAGGGTTGCCAGGTCCCTCTGCTACGTGCAGGAGGTTTTTGGGGTGGAGCCTGAGGAGGGCAGGGTTTGGGGAGGGGCTTCAATGCCATAGAGTCCAATTACCAAAGTGGCCATTTTCTCAAGGCGAACTGATCTCTATCGGCTGGAGATCAGTTGCAATAGCAGGAGATCTCCAGCTAGTACCTGGAGGTTGGCAACCCTAACTGGAAGGCAGTGAGAGAGTCCAGAGGGAGACAGAATGGGTTGTGCCACTGCACACTGCAGATGCGGGACTCATATCTTGAATGCGGCTTTATGCTTTAAAAAAATAATACCTAACTTCTTTCAAGCAGACTAGGGTTGCTTACTAATAGAGGGGAAAGCTGGGCTAGAATCCCGTCTCCTTGATTTGCTGGGACTCAACTATTTGAAATGTTGGAGCTTTGTGATTAAAACTCCATGTGTGTAATTCGGTGTTTTTTTTTTGTTTTTTTTAAAAACAGCTGTAGTGGGAATCTGAATTGGGACTGTGATGCTTGGGAAAGGACAGCTTCCATCCCACCCAGTTACCACTCAATCTGGGAGTCTGAGTGGTAACCGCCCCCTTGCGATTTGGCGCTTCCGGGTGTAAACCGGAAGCGACGTGTCGCTGCAAGCAGGCATGCGTGCACACGCGTCACCCGCCAACCCTCAGCTGGTCCACGGGCAGCCAGGTGGATTGGCAGGGGTTTTCCCGCCACCACCTTGCACTTGGCAACCCTGTATATTCACCATCCAGAGATACAATCTGTTTTGTCTTCAACCTTATCTCTCTGCAGTAGAATCTTTCTGAAGGCGTTTTGGACTTCAGTGTCACAAATGCATTGACTTATTTACAATCTGTCGTCTTCAGTCAGGAGAAACAGAAATTGTCTTTTTCTCCTTTATCCCCCCCCCTCCTGACCTTTGACATTATCTGGCTGCTTTATTACTACTTATAACCCGGATAAATTTTTAATTGGAAAATCTATAGGTACCCAAGAGGGCATGGCTGATGAAGAACTGTTGTTGTCTCCAAGAGAGAGAGGCTGAACAGTATTTGTTTAAAGTAAGCACGCCAACACTTTCCCAGCTGCTAAGACTAAAGTTATACTGAAACAAGAATGCTGCTAAATGGTGACAATCTAGGGTTGCCAATCTCCAGTTATTAGCTGGAGATCTGCTATTACAACTGATCTCCAGCCGATAGAGATCAGTTCACCTGGAGAAAATGGCCACTTTGGCAACTGGACTCTATGGCATTGAAGTCCCTCCACTCCCCAAACCCTGCCCTCCTCAGGCTCTTCCCAAAAAACCCTATGACTAGGGTTTCCAAGTCCCCCTTTGCCACCGGCGGGAGGTTTTTGGCTATAAAGCCAATCAAATCTCAAATAGTCATTCAGAAACCTTGCTGGACAAAAGCCCTACCTGGTCCCGCCCATTTCCTAAAAAGACTTGTCAAGCACCAAGTTGGGGACTCCTGTCTTAATTGGTGTCTTAATCCAGCGGTTCCAAAACTCTGCTCCACGGAGCACGTGGTGCTCCGCGAAACATCTCCTAGTGCTCCATGAAGAGATTGGAAAGAAAAATGCTACTGTAATTCGGTTTACTAGACAGGTGCCAGGTGAAAATTAGTGCTCCGTGACGAATTTCTCTCCTGTAAAGTGCTCCATGACTCAAAAAGTTTGGGAACCGCTGCTTAATCAATGCTGCAGCTCCCAGTTGAACAGTGTTACCAACGGCTAGGGGTAAAGCCACCCTATTTTGCTGGTGGGGAAAATCACAACTCTCCGAGTCAGCTTGTTTAACTGGGTAATCACACAAACATGCAAGGCAGGCTTAACCCACTGCTGAAAAACAGGCGAAGAACAGCATTATTGCATAACGGGCCCCACTCCGTTTTTGGAAAGGTTGTCATCAGGGATCTTCTTTTTCAATTACAAGAAGTTAAAATGCATTAAAGGAAATTTCCTTCCAGTTAGCCATTGGGGTTTTCGTAAGCTCGAGTTCTTTGTGCTTTAACTGAAGGCTCACACCAGCGTGCCTCTAACTCAATTTGTACTAGGAAAGCACTTAAGCATTGTTAAAACATTTCCCCAAAAAATACCATTCGGAGATCTGAAACGAGGGAAACAAACCCATATCTCTCTTAACGTAGCTACGTTTATACCATACCACCGGCTGGCCGAATTGACGTTGCTGCTGTACTTTTTGTTCATGAAGCTGTCACTGGGAAATGCTGCAATTGATTTTAATTTGTTTTTTGGTTTTTTAAATATACGGTCTTGCTGGCTTGCACTGTTAGAGCGCCGAGATCCGAGCCTCATAATTGAGCATCAGTTTTTCCCAGCAAGATTTTTTCCCCTGGTGTTTTATTCCACTGTAGTTAGCTTTGTCATCCATCCAGTCGTAAATCTTGTTTATTTTTACCTTGAAAATGGCAGTGGTTCCTTCGGAGACTCGCACTGCAAAGTGGCGAGTGCTATTAACGGATGGCATTTTGTTGTGATACATAGTATCTGGGAAGAACCAATCCCACCTTTTCTGGCTTGGTTCAGATATGATCCCAAATCATAATTTGCAGTTGGGTTGCCAGGTCCCTCTTAGCCACGGGTGGGAAGTTTTTGGGGTGGAGCCTGAGGAGGGCAGGGTTTGGAGAGGGGAGGGACTTCAATGCCATAGAGTTAGGGTTGCCAGGTCCCTCTTAGTAACCGGTGGGAGGTTTTGGGGGCGGATCCTGAGGAGGGTGGGGTTTGGGAAGGAGAGGGACTTCAATGCCATAGAGTCCAATTGCCAAAGTGGCCATTTTTTTCCAGGGGAATTGCTCTCTATTGGCTGGAGATCAGTTGTATTAGTGGGAGATCTCCAGCTAGTACCTGGAGGTTGACAACCCTACATAGAGTCCAATGGCCAAAGCGGCTGTCTTCTCCAGGTGAACTGATCTCTATCAGCTGGAGATCAATTGTAATAGCAGGAGATCTCCAGCTACTACCTGGTGGTGGGCAACCCTAGATTTTATCCTGTTTCTTTAATTTTCGTTCCAATCCGCTGTATCGTTATTTGCAAAAGCAGATTATCCCTGAACGGATATGAAGTTCTTTCCGTTCAATGAAACAGTCTGTGTTTAGCTGATCTCTGAAACACATGCAGAACCTCAGTCATATCTTCAGTTCAGACTTTTCAACCCCCTTATAGGCAATAAGCAAAGAATTCACAGGAATTTGGCTCTTATAGTATTATAATGCCGAGGGGTTTTGAAAGGGGAGGAAAGAGGGTGGCGAGTCGCTGAATGACAAGCAGGATTTGGCTCGCACTGTAACCAGTAATTTTAAAACATGTGAGCAATTTCTCCCCCAATTATAATCTGTTTCAAAGCTTATTTTCCTGAATAGTTGCTTCTATTAATTTCACTCTAGGTAATGATACAATTATACCTAATCATTGACAGAATTCAATATGCAACACATCAGTTGCTTTATTCACAGCCTGGGAAGCACTCTTGACTGCTTGGTTTTTTTGGAAAGCTTCCATCCTACCTCCGTGCGAAGCGGCTCCAGGATTTCTGCCATTTTGCACGAGTCAGAACCAATGCAGCCAAGATCCTTCTCAGCTGTCGGTCTGCCAGATGGGTCCATCTTATAGGTGTCAAGTTGACACATGCAATCGCTTGGACAGCTACCACTAACATTTTGCATTTATTGGTTTGTAGCATACATATAAGGTTCCCTTTAATAGAGGCGTTAGAAGGGTTACTAGATAATGGCCTGTATCCAACTATACTGTTAAGAAAAAAAATTAAGTACCCTTTTCTTAAGAAAAAGAAGAGTTGGTTTTTGTACACCGATTTTCTCTACCTTTTAAGGAGAATCAAACCAGCTTACAATCGCCTTCCCTTCCTTTCCCCACAACAGACACCTTGTGAGGTAGGTGGGGCTGGGAGAGCTCTAAGAGAGCTGTGACTAGGTCACCCAGCTGGCTTCATGCGTAGGAGTGGGGAAGCCAACCGGGTTCACCAGATCAGAGTCTGCCGCTCATGTGGAGGAGTGGGGAATCAAACCCGGTTCTCCAGATTAGAGTCCACCGCCCCTAACCACCACACCATGTAGGGTTGCCAGCCTCCAGGTAGTAGCTGGAGATCTCCTGCTATTACAACTGATCTCCAGCCGATAGAGATTAGCTCACCTGGAGAAAATGGCCACTTTGGCAATTGGACTCTATGACATTGAAGTCCCTCCCCTCCCCAGACCCCACCCTCCTCAGGCTCCACCCCAAAAACCTCCCACTGGTTGCATAGAGGGACCTGTCAACCCTAACACCACGCTGTTTTTTCCTCCTCTGCCTGCCGACCTGCACATGCTTGTCACTGATCCAGCATGGAGGGGGAGGCTGGGAGCTGCATTTCAAGGGGGCAGGGTAGGCTACACTGCCAGGGGGTGGGGGTGAAAAGTTCTGTTCTGCATGCAGAGCTTCATTGACAATACTTTGGATTCAACCTCCTTGTTTCTGGATTAGGATTTCCAGATTTCCCCCGCTCCCCCTTGCCACCGGCAGGAGCTTTGTTGTGGTGGGGCTGGGGAGGTGATAGGTGCAATAACGGTTTTTATGGAAACCATAGAGTTTTTGGAGGAATGTGCTAGAGCATCCCCGTTAATTGCCTCCTCCGTCAGCTGACCTGCTTTGGCCCACTGGCCAGGTGAGGGGCGATGGGCATCCCTCTTAATTGGTGGGCAATTGTTCACCATTACCTGGTATCTGGCAACCTTATTCTCGACCTTTATTTACTGTGGGGAGTCATTCACTGAGTCTTTCAGATACGAGGGATCCATACTATAGAGGGCTCCGTCTAATATATTGTCTCACTTTTCCTCCAAGGAGCTCAGGGTGCTGCATGTGGTCCTCCTTTCCCTGTTTTATCCTCACAACAACCCTGTGAGGTCTATTAGTCTCAGAAAGTAACTGGCCCGAGGTCATAAAATACGCTTCACAGCAAAGTGGGCATTTGAACCCTAGTCTGAGATGCTAAGTACTACACTATGCTGTCTTGAAAGTTCAATAGTAGCATTTTGGGTATTGAGCCAAAGTGGCAACTTTATTTTAATTATTTATAAAAATATTTATACCCTGCCTTTCCTCTTAGTCCAAGATGGTTTACAATTAGGGTTGCCAGGTCCCTCTTTGCCACCAGTGGGAGGTTTTTGGGATGGAGCCTGAGGAGGGCGGGGTTTGGGGAGGGGAAGGACTTCAATGCCATAGAGTCCAATTGCCAAAGCAGCCATTTTCTCCAGGTGAATCGATCTCTATCTGCTGGAGATCAGTTGCAATAGCAGTTGCAATAGCAGGAGATCTCCAGAAAGTACCTGGAGGTTGGCAACCCTACTTACAATACCTTGCAAAGCCACCTCTGAACTGGTTATATATGGCCATATATACCCATCCAGACATAGGGTTGCCAGATTTGGGTTGGGAAATACCTGAAGATTTTGAGGGTGGAACCTGAGGTTTGGGGAGGGACCTCAGCAGGGTATAATGGAGTTCACCTTCCAAAGCAGCCATTTTCTCCAGGGGAACTGACCTCTGTCTTCAGGAAACCAGCTGTAGTTCTGGGAGATCTCCAGATACCACCTGGAGGTTGGCAACCTTATCCAGACAACAGACAGTTTTGTGGTTTTCTGGACAAGTTGAAGAGAAACTCGTCTTTCTTTAAAAAAACAAAAACAAAAGCAGGGAGTGGATCTCTCTATAAAGTGACCAAATATGTTTGATAAATATCTTTGAGTTGCAAACGAAAAAGACACTTCCTTGGTTTTGCAGCAGGGCAGGGCAGAGTTTGATTGGCAGAACCTGTGCTGCACTTGTAGACAGAGTTAGGTTCCATCCTTGGTATCTTCTGTTAAAGAATTTCCAATCACGAAATCTCAGCCTGAGACCCCCAGAGAATGGCTGTCAGTGACTACAGATAGTACTGGCTAAGCATGTGAAAACCCCGTGAGGAATACTGTTTTTTTGACCCCTAGCAGTGGATTTCTGAAGGGGAAAAAATCTGCCTATTTGATCTTGAGCCAGTTCTGTGTGCTATTCCATAAATATAGTCAACGGCTCACTTCAATAACGAAAGGACCCTCAGCTTTTCATGGTTATGCGTTTACTTACAATCACACTGCAACTTGGGTTTTGTAGTTTCAAGGCTACCTAAACGGCTGCCGGTATTCTTGTAGTGTTTTACTCGAAAATTCCGTACAAGGGTGGTCTGGATATTTACAACACAATGTTTCATTTTTGCTCGAGTGAACTATTGGTAAACCTCAGAGAAAAGCACGGTACCGTTGTACTGAATAAATAAACATGAGAATGTAAATGGGCTCGATGGGGGAAAGGTTAAGCTATACAAGAGAGCTGATATTGGGAGAATGCATAATAGCCATTCATATCAGCTTGACTTGTAAACAAAACTCTAGAAGATGTGATTCTATGCAAAATCAGTGAGGAGCTTCAACAGAAGGATACATTTTAATATTTTACCTGTGCACGAAGTTAAGCCTGTCCGGTTTTAGGTCTAATGTCAGTCGTAGTCTCACTGAATGGCTTTGAGTGAGCTACTGTGACTCAGTTCTTTAGGCTGCAAAACGAATCCACAAGTAGGAACATATGTGGTTCACTGCAGACATTTGGGGGTGTGTGTCCAGAATTGTTTAGTGCCTCCCCCCCCATAGAGAAAATAAGCCTTTTGTGTCTGAATGAAGGCACCTTGGGAAGGTATAAAGAGCGGCTCCTCCTATGGTAATGGTCACATGAACACATGAAACTGCCTTATATAAGGTTGCCAGGTCCCTCTTCACCACCAGTGGGAGGTTTTTGAGGCAGAGATTAAGGAGGGCGGGGGTTTGGGGAGGGGACGGACTTCAATGCTACAGAGTCCAATTGCCAAAGCGGCCATTTTCTCCAGGTGAACTGATCACGATTGGCTGGAGATCAGTTGTAATAGGAGGAGATCTCCTACCACCACCTAAAGGTTGAACATAAAAACCAGCAGTAATGCCAAGCATACAATAAATACGTGTTATATTATCAAATCATACACAAAACAATACTGAGTCACCAAACAATATAGGATCATCCCAATGTGACAATTGAATTCAAAAGTTCTGTTTTTCTGGAGAACTGATACTGTGAGTGATCCAAAATAATACGTCACAGTAACTGGTCAGGGAAGGTGTGATGCGGCCAACGTTCTTCTGCAGCGGTGTGATGTGGCCAACGTTCTTCTGCATCCAACTGTTTGTGCTGCAGCCATGTAGTGATCCTTCCAAAAGGTTCTCCTCAGGTTAAGTAACCTTTACCAACCCTGATACCTGCCAGTGGAACGGGGCAAAGCCACAGACTACAGGGGTCCGGATTAGGGCTGTCGATTCGGTTCCATCCGATAAGAAAAACAGCCGAATTTTCCCCAATTCAGTAGTTTCTAGTTCGGATGGAATTCGGTTTCTAGCTGAATTCAAAAAAGGCAGGAAAATGATGAACCAAACTCAGTGAGTTCGGGCGGACGCCGGATAAATTTGTATAAGTCCGGCACCCCCGAAGCAGCATTCTCCCGCGGCCAATCAGTGGCCAAGCTGGATCTTCTTCTGGCCAATCAGTTGTGGATGAGTGCATGAGCCCGGCTACTGCGTGGCCCAGCGAGAGAAAGAGAGAGTGTCTGTTTATGCGTGAGAGAGACCCCCTGGGGGGGTGCGAGTGCACATTCATGCCTTTCCGTGGCTTCAGGGGGGGATTTTTGGAGGTAGAGGTCCCAAACTTTCAGTGTAGCTTGAGGGGACCCTTTTTGCAAGAACCTCCAAGTTTTGTGAAGATTGAGTCAGGGGGTCCCGAATTATGGGGCCCGGAAGGGGTTTCCCCAATCTGCCCATTGGAATAAAGCCATTAAAAACACATTTGTGGCTTTCTGTGGCTCCGGGGGGGCATTTTTGGAGGTAGAGGTCCCAAACCTTCAGGGTAGCTTGGAGGGACCCTATTTGCAAGAACCCCCAGGTTTTGTTAAGATTGGGTCAGGGGCCCCTGAGTTATGGGGTCCCCCAATTGGAATTTAGCCATTAAAAACACATTTGCGGCTTTCCGTGGCTCCGGGGGGGCATTTTTGGAGGTAGAGGTCCCAAACCTTCAGGGTAGCTTGGAGGAACCCTAGTTGCAAGAACCCCCAAGTTTTGTTAAGATTGGATCAGGGGCCCACGAGTTATGGGGTCCCCCCAATTGGAATAAAGCCATTAAAAACACATTTGCGGCTTTCCGTGGCTCTGGAGGGGGGCATTTTTGGAGGTAGAGGTCCCAAACTTTCAGTGTATCTTGAGGGAACCCTTCTTGCAAGAACCCCCAAATTTTGTGAAGATTGGGTCGGGGTCCCGAGTTATGGGGTCCCCCCATCCACCCATTGGAATGATTGGGAGCAGGCAATCCTTAATGTGCATCCAGAGAGTGGCTTTATTCCAATTGAGGGGGGACCCCATAACTCGGGGGCCTCTGACCCAATCTTCACAAAACTTGGGGGCTCTTGCAAGTAGTGTCCCTCCATGCTACCCTGAAGGTTTGGGACCTCTACCTCCAAAAATCCACCCGAGCCGCTGAAAGCCACAAATGTGTTTTTAATGGCTTTATTCCAATGGGCAGATTGGGGGGGACCCCTTCCGGGCCCCATAATTCAGGACCCCCTGACCCAATCTTCACAAAACCTGGGTGGTCTTGCAAGAAGGGACCCCTCAAGCTACACTGAAAGTTTGGGACCTCTACCTCCAAAAATGCCCCCCCAAGCCACGGAAAGGCATTAATGTGCTTTTAATGGCTTTAAATGGCCGAATTTATTCGCGAACTCCGAACTTAGTGCTGAATTCCACGGATCCAAATCGGGGGAGTTTGGACTTCGGCATTATCCAAATAAAAACGGGCCAAATTTTGCCGAATCCAAATTTTACCGAATTTTTTTTCCAACAGCCCTAGTCCGGATACCACCCTGTTTGGACCAAAGTCTTCCTCAGGGGCCACTGTAACATATACTATAAAGTCATACTAATTTCATGTGTATTAGAATTACATTGTATGCTTGGCATTACTGCTGGTTTTTGTGTTCAACATACTGTACAGCAGGCTAACTAGTATTTGCTCCACCACCTGAAGGTTGGCAACCCTAGCCTTACACTGAAACAGAACCTTGGTCCATCAAAGTCTGTATTGTCTACTCAGACTGGCAGCTGCTCTCCAGGGTCTCAGGCAGAGGTCTTTCACACCACTTTCTTGCCTAGTCCCTTTAACTGGAGATGTCGAGGATTGAACCTGGGACCTTCTGCATGCCAAGCAGATGCACTGAGCTACAGCCCTTCCCCACACATGATTATCCCCTTGCTAAATTACTCCATGAAGATCCACACTCATTTTTCTTCTTCTTTCTTGAGAGTAAAAGAAAGCTGGTAATATAGGGTTGCCAACCTCCAGGTAATGCTGAAAAAAACAGCACGAGGACCTTAATGAAAAATGCACCTGTAAGATATAAGAATGACTCAAAGGTGCTGAATGCTAAACATTTACTTATAAAGAGAAAAATGAGCACATAAGCAACCTACCTAACAACAATGTGTCATGAATATAAAATATATACAAAACATTCATATGGGATTGCAATACCTATAACATACAACTGTAAGTTGTGTACTCTGACTGGAGTACAAAAAGTGGGTCACTATTTTACACATTCATAAAAATACAGTCTAATGCATATATTGACATTGAATAGTGGTCCCATCGAAAGGATTGTGAAGTGCTTTTCCTTGCTGCCGCAACTTCCAAGATTTAAAGGGGCAGAGCTCCCAATTGCGTAAGCCCTAAGTGTGGCTTGCAGTTCACGCGATCAGTAGTCCAATTATGAATGAAACGTAAGGATGGCAAGATAGGGCGCGATCCAATTTGCCTATTTCAAAAACCAGCTTCTTCAGTTGCATTTAATTCATAACAGGGATCATTATATCACAATTACAATGCAGAGCTAAAGCTGGAAATAAAGCTGGTACCTCCAGGTAATAGCAGGAGATCTCCTGCTGTTACAACTGATCTCCAGCTGATAGAGATCAGTTCGCCTGGAGAAAACAGCCACTTTGGCCTTTGGACTCTATGGTGCTGAAGTCCCTCCCCTCCCCAAACCCTGCCATCCTCAGGCTCTGCCCCAAAACCTCCCGCCAGTGGCGAAGAGAGACCTGGCAACCCTATGGTAATGATGTGCTAAATCTGCTATTTTTGCTGATGTTTCCACTTTGCCAAAAAAAAAGTGAATCGGCGCGCTTGAGATATTCAAAGATGTGGGTATGGGATTTCCCAAATGGTAGTTTTACCTGTTTGTAATGAGACAGCTTCCTATGTTATATACCATGCAAACTATGAGGCTATGTATATACCCATCATAGTTTACTCCAGGGGTCCCCAACATGACACCCATGGGCACAACAACTTTCTTGGGCCAAAAACGCATGGTCCCTTAACCCACTTTTCCCCCCGTTTCAGCCAGGATCAAATTTACCGGGCTGGGGGGGTGGGGAAACTGTACACATTACCTTGAAAAGCAGGGATGAAACTGGGCCAATCGATCCATGTAAACAGAAAGTGAGGGAGACATGAAGTTCCTATTTAGTTTGGCACACACTGCATGCCCCCGATGATTGGTTGTTTCAAATTGACCAATGAGGGCCTTCCCTGCCCCGGGAAATGACCAATCACGGGGGGCGGGGGTGTTGCAAGCTGAACAGGAACTGTGCACTTCTCCTGCACTTTCTGTTTATATGGATGGATTTTCACAGTTTTGTCCCTGCTTTTCAAGGTAATGCGTACAGTTTCCCCCCAGCCCGGGTCAATTTGATCCTGGCTGAAACGGGGAATAAAATGGGTTAAGGGACCATGCGTTTTTGGCCTTAGTGTTTTTAGAAAGTGGGAGGGACCAGGTGGGCTTTCCCCCAACTCATTTAGAGGGGATAGTCAGGTGAGTTGCCTACAAAATGAAATGAAGAGGGTTTCTGTATAATTTTCTGTGTATGAAACAATATCTTTTTAAACATTATGTTGACTTTAAAAGGCATCCTGTTACAGCTTCTTCATGAAATGTTGAAGAGTTATTATTAGAGTTATGCATAACTAGGGTTGCCAGCGTCCAGGTACTAGCTGACTCCTGACGCAGGAGTTTTGTCCCAAGGGGCTTCCACATTGATTGTGGAATATCGGGTGGCAATACACAGCATTTTGCATGTGATCCAGGAAATGTGACTTTTCTTTTGAAGCTCTGTAAGGCGCTCAGGAGGCAGGGAACCCCATTAGCAAGTTGAGAGCCTCATCAATTGACAGTTTACGCCTAATGGAAGTGCTTCTGTCCCCTGGGGAATCCTAAGCACTGACTGACAGGTGTGGTGGTAACGATTTCCAAACGCCTTTGCAAGAGGCCGTAAAATCCATGCTTTCCCCCTTTCATAAATTCTCTGGTGAGTTTATTTGATTATTAGATTCCACGTGTACTTCCTGGAAGGCTTTCCACTTTAAAAGCTTCCTTTTCATGCAAGGCTCTTGTCTGCTTCATTGAAGTTCCTTGTAAATGGAAGATGTGCCTGGTCAAAATTATCTACTACCTGTCTTCGCCCACAGCCAGAATCCTCCCACCTCCAATCCTTTACAAAGCTACCTAAACCTTTGTTTTACCATTTTGAGAAAAGAAGAAGAAAAGTTTTGATATTCTATTTATATTGTTCCATTGGTCCTCGAAAGATAGGGTCGCCAACCGCCAGGTACTAACTGGAGATCTCCTGCTATTACAACTGTTCTCTAGCCGATAGAGATCAGTTCACCTGGAGAAAATGACCCCTTTGGCAATTGGACTGTATGGCACTGAAGTCCCTCCCATCCCCAAACACCACCCTTCTCAGGCTCCACCGCAAAAACCTCCCGCCGGTGGCAAAGAGGGACCTGGCAACCCTATCTAAAGGGGTCTGATTCTCTATCTCTGATTTGGGAAGGCAGTTACTTTACATATTCATCTGACACTGGTTGGTTTTCTCCTTATATCAAATCCCTGTAGATCACTCTGATGTGGTTTGATGGCTCAGACATTTTTGCTGTCAGCGGGGTGTAGTGGTTAAGAGTGGTGTACTCTAATCTGGAGAACTGGGTTTGATTCCCCACTCCTCCACATGAGCAGCAGACGCTAATCTGGTGAACTGGATTGGTTTCCCCACTCCTCCACATGAAGCCTGCTGGGTGACCTCAGGCTAGTCACAGTTCCGAACTCTCTCAGCTCCACCTACCTCACAAAGTATGGGTATTCGGTGCAGACCCATTGCAAGCATTCATGGGAAGCTGAGTTTTTCCATGGCTCTTTGGAGAGGAAGTGGCCATTACAGATTGTGAAAAGTAAGTCTTTTTAAAATTCTCCCGGGGGGGGGGGCATTTTTTGAGGTAGAGTCACCAAATTCACAGCATAGCTTCAAGGGACTGTCCTTGCATGCACCTCAAAGTTTGATAGATTGGGACAGGGTGTTTGATTTAATGGGGTCCAGAAGGGGTCGCCCCCTCCCTTATAGAGAAGTATGGTAAAGTTTACAATACTTCTCTACGGAGGAGGAGGAGGTCGACCTCTTCCAGACCCCATAAAACCGGACCCCCTGTTCCAATCTTCACCAACCATTGGGGTTCATGCAAGGAAAGTCCCTTGAAGCTACCCTGAAAGTTTGGGACCTCCAAAAATGCCCCTACAGGACTTTTGAAAAAATCCCCATTGACTATAATGGACCTTAATTTTTAGGTAAACTGTGAAATAAAGCCAAAATACAAACTTACTGGTATGGGTATTCAGCTTATTCCGGGTTTACAAAAAAAATTGGGCCCAATAAACCTGAACCTGAAATTTACTGATTTTTGTTTTTTTGCACAATCCTATTCTTAATTTATAGGCGTTGAGCCAAATGTAGGTAATTGAAAGTGGGTTCCAGACTTTTCCTTCCTTCCTTCCTTCCTTCCTTGAAACATTTACCGTATTTTTCGCTCCATAGCACGCACCTGACCATAACACGCCCTCCCCCCCAGCTGGCCGTCGGGGCGGGGAAAGCCGGCTCGCGCTGGAACGACGCTCTGTGCGCCCCAGCTGGGAGGCGAGCGGGGAAAGCCGGCTCGCTGTTCCAGCACGCCCAGCTGGCTCTGTGCATCCCGCCCACCTCCCAGCTGGGAGGCGGGTGGGGAAAGCCGGCTCACGTCGTTCCAGCTGGGAGGCGGGCGGGAAGCACAGAGCCGGCTCGCGTCGTTCCAGCGTGCCCAGCCGGCTCTGTGCGCACATTCGCTCCATAATACGCACAGACATATCCCCTCACTTTTGAGAAGGAAAAAAGTGCGTGTTATGGAGCGAAAAATACGGTATGTTCCACCTTTCCTTGTGGTTCAAAGAGGCTTATAGTTTTAATGATTTGGGAATGCTCCTGGTTTTTTGTTTTGTTTTTCTTCAAATTTTGCATATGGCTCATTGGGTTCCCCTCCTCCTGCTTGATAATTCTCGGTTAAACGCCGCACGTTTGTCAAGAGATCTAAATGAAAAGCTTTGGCCCTTCTAGCACTTCTTTCTCATTCCATTACATACACTTCTTTCTCATTCCATAGACCTTTTTTCACACTAAATGGAGTACAACCATTCATTTATTTTATGCTTCAGTTTGAGAGGTTTTTATTGACATTAGGAGTTCTGCCTGAAACGTTACTTGGCTGCCTTTTTGAGGTTTAGCAGTAGGAAGGCATGCAGTGCTAGCAGAGGATTTATTTCCTTGCCCCCTACTTGAATGCTGTTTTGAGGCATTTTTAAAAAAAATGGGATTATTGCTTAGATTAATGACAAAGAGAAATGCCTTCTCTTTCCTGGCGGCTGTGAAGTGTGATTACGCTAAACGTGTGGTTAAAGGCTGAGGAGGAATGAATAGGTTTTGTCTTTGAAGTACCACCAGGAACATCATGGGCGATGCTGAGACAGAGCACAGCATCTACTAGGCCCTGCCTCATGCCACAGTGACCCCTACTCGGAGTCTAGGTTGGGATTGCAAAATAGAAGCTATTATCCAAAACTGCAGGAAGGAGGAGGCATCATTGAGCTAGTTTGCCCTTTTGCTTAGGGCAGGAACTTGCTGAAGGCCTTCCATACCCTGCAATAAAAAGGTGTGAGAATTCTTTTTTTTTTAAGTTTTCATTTTGTTTGAGGGAATACAGAAGGGAAAGAAGGGGAAGGGAGAAAGATCTGCATCCGTTTGCCGTAAACAATATTGTCTCAATCATTCCTGGACATTTGGGGGGTGGATGGGGAGGGAGGGGAGGGACCTCAGCAAGGTATAGTGCCATAGACACAATCCATCATAGCATCCATTTCTTCTGGGGAATTGATCTCTCTAGTCTGGAGAGCCATTGTAATTCCTGGAGATCTCCAGGCTCCACCTGGAGGTTTGGTAATCAAAATAAGGCAGCAAGTACAAACAGGAGATAGAGAATTCAAAAATAATAGTACAAGCTGAAATAAAGCCCAATTGCACAAGTTGTAGATATGCTAACTGGAAATATATTTAGGAGGAAGAAGACCCCCGCCCACAAGTAAGAGCAGTGACCGGACAAGTCCGGAAAATGAATACAATGCAGTATAATTCAAAACGAGGCGCAGAGCGCTTACAATATCTACATCCAAACAACAGGTAAGAGTATCAAAAAGCAACGGAGAAGGATAAGACGCAATGGGCTTCCGGTAGAGTTCCCATTTCATGGATTTTTTCAAGCTTCAAGTGAGTTCCGTATGCTTGTAATAATCATTCAAAGATTAAGACATATAGTCTTCCATAGTGTTTGGACGGCTAGCTAAGACGTCTCAGGTTTTATTTTAGGCTGAAAGATGGAGAAATTTGTAAAAATAATAATATTGATTTTCATGCTCCACAGTGAGTTAAACAGAATATATTAAAAGTTCAGAGATTACTATATTGATGCTAGGATATCCCCCCCTTTCCCCCCCCTATGTTTTTAAAATCTTACCATTTGCTTTAAAATGTGTACTGAGTTACATTTTTACCCATGCACTCAAGTTTTAAAACCTTGGAAATGTGGGGGGATAGTGGAAAGGAAAATAAAATATTTCAGGATTATAATGTTACATGTCCCTTGATGGTTACTTCATTTTGCTCAGTAGAGCAGTGACTAGAGTTGGCCATAAGCTGCCAATTGGTAACTCTAATTTCAAGGCAAAGTACACTATTTGGGTGAAGCAAATGTTCCATGCTTCGTTTCATTTTAAGTTTCTTTATATTTGTGTTAGCGGTTTCATTTCTTCACCTTCCACCGTTTAGCTGTGAAGGTGCATTTGTATTGTGTGTGTATGTTGTATGGATTCTCACTGGAATTTGTATGACGTTTGGATGCCCCGTGTAATCACTTGTACGTATAAGATATAATTTCTTGACGCACCAGTAATGCTGAAAACGCTTATGTTTTATGGATACAATTTGATGAGAGCCTATAGAAAAGGAGACAAATATAAAGAACTGTAGGTTGTGTTCCCTCAAATGTGAAATCAAAATGAGGTTTGGCTCAGTGGTGAGGTGAGAAATCTGAAACCATCTCTAGATATTATTTCCGTTAATAAATTCCATGTAAATGTTTGTTCGGTGAATTTCTCTCTATGTTCCCCTTGAATGCCCTTCTGATACTTGCTTCTTAAGATCTTTCTGATAATATTTTGTTTTGTTTTAAATCCCAGCCATAAATGTATCACTGCCGCTGTTTGGCTTGACTCACTAAATAAAATCTGACATTTCAGGAGTGAGTTGACACGGAATTACTCCCCGGGTAGTCATTTTGTGGTTGTGGAAATGAGTACCAGCCAGACGTTACCAGAAAATACTTCCTTCTTGACTTTCATCTGTGGTCGAATACATACAGTGAGGTCCTTCCAAGTGATGTGAAATCCAAAGCTTCATAGAGATCACTATTTTCGTAAAGACTAGTCGACTACAATAAGGCCAAGTGGGCTGATTTTGATTTGACTTGCCATCCTCCAGGTGTGGCCCGGAGAGCTCCCAGAATTACAGCTGAGCTCCAGACAATAGAGGTCGATTCCCCTGGAGAAAATGGCTGCTTCGGAGGGTGGGCTGAATGTAGGGTAGCCAACCTCCAGGTGGTGGCTGGAGATCTCCCACTATTACAACCACTGGTTCCCAACCAGGGGTCCGTGGACCCCCAGGGGTCCGCAAGAACTAAATTAAGGTCCGCGAAACAAAGTTATAAACCCATAATAAATTAATATTTTCAATTAAAAGTTCTCTATTATAAAAATATATATTCAAATATTATTCTAAGTTTAATGTTTAACTAACAGTTATGATTAAAGTTTATTTTCAAATTCTCGGAATTTTTATTTTGAATCTTGGGGTCCCTGCTCCGAACAAAAAAGTCCTAGTGGTCCCTGGTCAAAAAAAGGTTGGGAACCACTGATTACAACTGATCTTCAGGTGGTAGAAATCAGTTCCCCTGGAGAAAATGGCCACTTTAGCAATTGGACTGTATGGCATTGAAGTCCCTCCCCACCCAAACCCTGCCCTCCTGAGGCTCCACCCCCAAAATCTCTAGGACCTGGCAACCCTAGTTCAATGGCATCACATATCTGCTGGGTTCCATTCTTTCCCTTAGGCTCCACTAGGGTTGCCAGGCCCTCTTCACCAGGGGCGGGAGTTTTTTTGGGTGGAGCCTGGGGAGGGCGGGTGTTTAGGGAGGGGAGGGACTTCGATGCCATAGAGTCCAATTGCCAAAGCAGCCATTTTCTCCAGGTGAACTGATCTCTATCGGCTGAAGATCAGTTGTAATAGTGGGAGATCTCCAGCTAGTACCGGGAGGTCGGCAACCCTAAATGTTGTGTACAAACAGCATTTGCTTTTGAGTTGGAACAAAAGCTTCCTAGATAAATAAGACAATAATTTGTACATGCAAAGAGATGCATCCAGGAAGAATTATATCCAATATTTATTTAATTATACTTCATTTATGTACCACCTCTCTCCCCAATGGGGGATCCAAAACAGCTTACATTGCTCCCTTCCCCTCATTTTCCCCTCACAACAACCCTGTGAGGGAGGCTGAGGTTCCCTCTTGCCGTGCGTGGGGATTTGATCCTGGATCTTCCAGATGCTAGTCCATCGCTATGACCACTACACCATACTGGAGGAAGCATAAGATGCTCTTAGGTTTCCAAATTTATTTTGCTGAGGGCGTGCTTGTGTTGCAAAGGAAGGATGGAAGACATTTCCCTGAGAACTAGCTGGTCCATCTTGTAATGCTCAGGGATGTTATGTAGGGTTGGCAACCTCCAGGTGGAGCCTGGAGATCTCCCAGTTACAACTGATCTCCAGACTACATCATCAGTTTCCCTGGAGAAAATGGCAGCTTCAGTGGCCACACTATATTGTTTCGTGTTTCCTCTGAGCTCCCACCTCTCCTGTAGCTAGGGCTGCCAGGTCCCCTCTCCCCTCAGGCAGGAGACTACGGGGCTGCGGTTGGGATTGTGCGTGCACGCTGATGCATGCGTGCATGACTTCTGGAAGTGCCGCCTCGCAAGGGGCCTTTTCCTCTTAGTTTGAGTGGTAAAGCAGCCACAGGGCACCGTCCTCCCCAGGTTCCATCCCCAAATAGTTAAATTGTGGTGATGGCTGCCAACTTGGAAGGCTTTGAGAGGGGAGTAGACATGTTCATGGAGGAGGGGGCTATCCATGGCTACTAGTCAAAATGGGTACTAGTCATGATGCATATCTATTTCCTCCAGGATCAGAGGAGCAGGCCTATTATATTAGGTGCCGTGGAACACAGTCAGGATAATGCTGCTGCAGTCGTCTTGCTTGTGGGCTTCCTAGAGACCCCTGGTTGGCCACTGTGTGAACAGACTGCTGGACCTGATGGGCCTTGGTCTGATCCAGCAGGGCCTTTCTTATGTTCTCATGGGGAAGAGCTCCCCACCCCCCACCCCCCGGTAACTGGTTCAATTGTCAAGCTACTGTTATTGCTAGGAAGTCCCAAAACCATGTGATACTAGTCATGATGCATCCCTATTCTCTCTAGGATCAGAGGAGCATGCCTATTATATTAGGTGCTTTGGAACACAGGCAGGATAAGGCTGCTGCAGTCATCTTGCTTGTGGGCTTTCTAAATCTCCAGGAATTGTCCAACTTGAAATTGGCAACCCTGAGTCGAGTATGATTCCCTTTAAAAGCTCTAAAGGAGCGTGCACCATAGAACAAGATTCTGAACAGGGTCAGAATGGGCATTTACTTTATGGGGCACTAACTTCCTTTCAAACTGATATTTAGGGCTCTGTGGGCTGGGAGGAATGCCCCAAGTCACATGCAAAAACAGTTTTGCAATCGCTGGTAGCATCTGATGAAACTCTCACATACTTCTCAGCTCAGTAGGGAATGGTTTCTCCAAAGTCTTTATGTTTTTCTCTACCCCGCCGATCTTTATTTCCTTGACATTTCAGCTTATGGCTTCCAAATGGCTCGGGAAGGATATATATTTTGATACTGTGAATGTGTTTCAGACAGGTTTTTGGAGGCAAATGCGTAGTTGCTCAAACTCTCAGCCCAAGATTTGGGCTAAAAATAAGCCTCACCCACCAGCATGTTCTGCATGACTGCATCTAGATTTGAGTCCAGTAGCACCTCCTCAGGCACCAACCCCCAAATCTCCAGCTGTTTCCGAACCCAGAGATGACAACCCTATGTCCACACGACACCCAACCCTCCTGACTCAGGGCTAGGGTTGCAAGACTCCAGGTACTAGCTGGAGATCTCCTGTTATTACAACTGATCTCCAGCCGATAGAGATCAGTTCATCTGGAGAAAATAGCCATTTTGGCAATTGGACTCTATGGCATTGAAGTCCCTCCCCTTTCCAAACCCCGCCCTCCTCAGGCTCCACCCTGAGAATCTGAAGAACTGAGTTTGATTCTCCACTTCTCCACATGAGGCAAGCTGGGTGACCTTGGATTAGTCACAGTTCTCTTAGAGCTCTCTCAGCCCCACCTACCTCACAGGGTGTCTCTTGTGGGGAGGGGAAGGGAAGGTGATTGTAAGCCGGTTTGATTCTTCCTTAAGTGGTAGAGAAAGTCAGCATATTAAAACCAACTCTTCTTCTTCTTATACCCCATCAAAGTCCTTCCCCTCCTCAAACTCCTCCCTCCTCAGGCTCCACCCCCAAAATCTCCAGGTATTTTCCAACCCGGAGCTGGCAACCCTATGCTTTGAGTCTCAAAAGCTTATACCCCAAAAAATCTTGATGGTTTCTAAGTGGGGTTAGCCAGGTCCCTCTTTGCAACCGGCGGGAGCTTTTTGGGGTGGAGCCTGGGGAGGGTGGGGTTTGGGGAGGGGAGGGACTTCAATGCCATAGAGTCCAATTGCCAAAGCGGCCATTTTCTCCAGGGGAACTGATATCTATCAGCTGGAGATCAGTTGTAATAGCAGGAGATCTCCAGCTAGTGCCTGGAGGTTGGCAACCCTATTTCTATGGTGCTACTGGACTCAAATCTACTTCTTCTACTGCAGACCGACATGGCTACCCTCTGAAACTATCATACAAATGTTCATTGTTATATATTTTTTCTTCTTCTTCTGAAACCCTCCAAAATGGCAGCTATTTAACACATTTTTTAAAAAATAACACAATTTCCTAGAAAATACAGGAGAAGTGGTGAGAAGAGCACGCTTTAAACCAAATGCGAGGTAATTGTACCATTACCCTGAACATCATAAGGAATATTTTGATAACCACTTATTAATCTAAATGGCTTTCTATTCTTCCTGGGTTTGCTCCTGGAGAAGCCCAGGCTCCTCTGTTCCTTCTGTGTCCCCCCTCCGAATTAATTGGCATAATTGGTAGAAATGGGCCATTTGAGAGCAAGAGCCTCTTTAGGGCTTTATGAAAAGGACGGAGTGGTGTTTATCTGCGGGAGCGCCGGTAATTTAAGGTGAAATGGTTGCTTGTAATCTCTCGCTTGTTTCCATTCGGAGTGTTTCATCCCAATCGTCTCTCCGATAGCGCCTGCTGAACTCTTTGCTTTTCTCATTATGTGTTAAAAAGTCTCAGGTTCAAAACAGCTAAGTAGCCTCTGGGCAGTTTCTACTGGCGTAGCACGAGAACGCAGCAGAAATCCCTGTCCATCGCTGTCGTCCCGTTTCGAGACGCTCTTCCCGGCTTCGCTGAACATTTGAATTGTTTCTTTTTTTTTTTTTTTATAAATTTTTTTATTTTCATAGTAAACACAAAAAAAGAAAAAAAGAAAAAAGAAAAGAATTGTTTCTGTGCTGCTTCTCCTTTTACTAGGGTTGCCAGGTCCCTCTTTGTCAACGGTGGGAGGTTTTTGGGGTGGAGCTTGAGGAGGGTGAGGTTTGGGGAGGGGAGGGACACCAATAGGGTTGCCAACTGCCAGGTAGTAGCAGGAGATCTCCTGCTAATTCAACTGATCTCCAGCCAATAGAGATCAGATCGCCTGGAGAAATCAGAGATCAGATCGCTTTGGCCATTGGACTCTATGGCATTGAAGTCCCTCCCCTCCCCAAAACCCACCCTCCTCAGGCTCTGCCCCAAAAATCTCCCGCTGGTGGCGAAGAGGGACCTGGCAACCCTAGATACCAATGCCATAGAGTCCAATGGCCAAAGCTGCCATTTTCTCCAGGTGAACTGATCTCTGTCGGCTGGAGAAAATGGCCACTTTGGCAACGTGGCCCAGATGAAGTGAGCCCCCTTAAACATTAGACAATATGTTTGCCTTTGCCTGGCTCTGCATAGTGACCCTAGACTTCCTAGGTGGTCTCCCATCCAAGTACTGACCAGGGCTAACCCAGCTTCGCTTCTGCGATGTGATGAGATTGAACTAGCCTGTGCCCCCAGGTCAGGGCGCTTAAGCATAATAAATAATTCAAGGAATAATGAAGCCTTAGGGCACTTTCACACATGCCTAATAATGCACTTTCAGTCCACTTTCAATGCACTTTAACAATAGTTTGCTAGTGGATTTTGCCCATTTCATACAGTAAAATCCTGCTCCAAAGTGCATTGAAAGTGGATTGAAAGTGCATTCTTCAGTATGTGTGGAAGTGCCATTACTCAGCAGGATCCGGCCATAAAGCTTTTTCTGAATCGTTCCTATTCAATGTGTAGGGGAGAAGGGGTAGTTGCATGTACAGGAGGTGATCACCTGGCTAAGCAGAAAGCAAGGCTGAACTCTTCTTCCTGACCCGCTAGTTTTCTACCTGCAGGGTGTGTTTTTCCGCTTCAGAGGAAGACCATTGACATCCAACACTCTCTCCTCATTTGCAGACTGAAGCGGTTTGCGCCTGAAATGTTTTGCCACTTAATTCTGCTGACTCTGGCCGAACTTGGTCCTAAGGGTGCCAGAACTTGACATAAAGCACAACTCTTATTGTTCTTCGGGGCAGCTGCTAAAACTTTTCCAGACAATTGCCTGTGATGCTGCCAGGAACGGGCCGATTTGCAGTGAACCGTAGCATTGCAGTTTGGGTAATGTTCCCTTGCTAATTCCGACCCGGCTGTAGCAAAGCTCTCCTCTTTTGCATACCAAATCATTTACACGGCTTGATTGCTTCAAACACTTGCCTGGAGAGGACCCAGTAGAATTAGTCTAATGCGGGGATTCATTTATTCATTTTTGCTGTTGTTGAAGTCATCGTAATCCCGACTAAAAGAGTGTCCTTTGAGCAGACTGCAGACATGTGTAAAGGATAATCCTGTCATGCCTTTCAGCATTAAAATGCTGTCGGCCATTCTTTTGAGGATCCCATGCATGCATAGTATACCATCTTCTTTGCTAGCTGCAAGCAGATATGTATGCTCGATTAGTGCGCTTGCCTTATGCGCAGCCATGCTCCATGTGTTTAATCAGTGTGGGTAAAATTCTACCCCACTGCCTCTCTTCTTGGTTGAACGCAGTGGTGGACCGCCCAGGGTGTCAGCTTGCCCGATAGCAAGTGGGCCCCAGATGAAGTGGGCCCCCTTAAACATTAGACAATATGTTTAAAATGTTAATGGCCTTTTAGTAGCTTGGAAATATAATAGAAGTTCCAATATTATTACTGTATGCAACTAAAATTGACGTTGTATTAGTATTTTAATAAAGTTTTTTTTAATAAAATTATTTTTCGAGGATACTTTATATCAAAAATATCCACCATTTTTTAAAAATTTTAAAAATAAAATTTCAATTATAACAATCTGTATTTACATTTAGTATCTACTGTATACTGCCAGTAATATGTACAATATATGTACACTGTAATTACTAAAAATATACATATTTCGCAAAAAAAATTAATTGTACCTTTTTTCCCAGTTATGTATTTTTTTAAAATTTTATTTATTTCTTATAAAAATTCAATGACAGCCTTATAGTTGTGGGTGGGCCCCCTTTGTCTCCTGGCAACCAATATTTTTAGACCCGGTCCGCCACTGGTTGAACGTATGGTATGCCACCAGTGGCTTTGACCGTTCGATGGGTTTTGTGCTGATGGAGTCTCTGTGCTGCGTTTTGCTTCCTTGTGGGAAATTGTCTTCTCCTGCTCAGGGGCTAGCACCGTGGGTAACCTGCAGGGGCAGCAAGCTGTGGGCTGCTCTTACGTAAGATTGATTTTGCAAGTGATCATGAACGGGATTGTTCTTCTCATGTGCAGTGTCAATCCAGCACTTTGGTGCCCAAAAATACTCTTTCTTCTCTCCTCCTTCATAAGGGTCGTTCTGAAGGTAGGAAATCAGGATTGAAGGACAGCTCTAGAACTGAGTGGCTTGCTAAAGAGAGCCACTGTGGTGTAGTGGTTAAGAGCGGTGGATGCTAATCTGGTGAACTGGGTTGGTTTCCCCACTCCTCCACATGAAGCCTGCTAGGTGAACTTGGGGCCAGTCACAGTTCTCTCTGAACTCTCTCAGCTCCACCTTCCTCACAAGGTGTCTGTTGTGTGGAGAGGAAGGGAAGCTGGTCTCTCATCCAAGTAAGCCGGTTTGAGAGTTCTTAAAGGTAGAAAAAATCGGGGTGTAAAAACCAGCTTTTCTTCTTATATCCTGATGTTTTGAGTTATTCTACAGACTACACGTGTGCACAAGGATCATGTGCCCTTGCAAGTGTGCAACAGTTCAAGACAATATCTATTTCTTTCATGTGTGAGCCGCAAGAAGAAGTAGAAGAAGAGTTTGTTTTTATATGCTGACTTTCTCTACCACTTAAGGGATACTCAAATCCTAAACAGGATTACACTCTTCTTAAGCCCTTGAAGTCAATGCGATTACTCCGCTTAGGACTCCAGGCTTAGCTTTTTTGAATATATACGACATATATCATTTATATGCCTAATGCTGATTTAGTGACACACAAACAAGATTGGAAAAATTGCAGTCATTTACAGCACAGTGTGAGGAAACAAAAAATGGCACAAAAAGGAATTCCACAAAGGTAAAACTGATTTCAGCCAGAAGCAGGTTGGTTGGTCATATGGCAACAGCGGCCCTTGCCGAGGGATAACTAATATTTGGGTGTGCAGCTTGATATGCTTGTCAGCCATGTGGATTTTAATCAGGAGGCATTTGGCTCTCGGGCTGGCCAAGAGCAGACAAGGCCTTTGGCAGGAGTTCCTGAAGTCCAGGTCCCATCTGCATAGCATTATCTACATGACTAGGTTTTTGCCTTTGGAATCGGCAGGACCGTATGGAGATACTCGGATCCGAAAATTATTTCAAATGGATCCCTGTGTCGTAACAACTCCGGTCTTGCAATCTTTGTTGATTGCAATTTGGAAAGTCATCCAAGTGAATAATTTAATGTAGGACTCTCCCTTCTGTTTCCTTTGAGAGGTGACAAACTGCTAAACCAAAAACAAAGAAAAAATGTACTGTGGGCTAGCCTTTACCAACAGCGAAAGGAAGCTGGAAATGGCAGCTGGATGAGTTTTGTGTAACAAATTTAAGATTGATGTATGTGTTGTGAAGTCACAACCGACTTATGGCGACCCCAGCAAGGGGCTTTTAAGGGAAGTGAGAAGCAGGTTTGTCATTGCCTTCCTCTGCAGAGTCTTCCTTGGTGGTCTCTCATCCAAGTATCGACCCTGCTTTGCTTCTGAGATCTGATGATACTGGGACTATCCCACATCATTCCACATTAGGGTTGCCAATCTCCAGGTGGTAGCTGGAGATCTCCGGCTACTACAGCTGATCTCCAGTCGATCGAGATCAGTTCCCCTGGAGAAAATGGCTGCTTTGGCAATTGAACTCTATGGCATTGAAGTCCCTCCCCTCCCCAAACCCTGCCCTCCTCAGGCACGGCCACAAAATCCTCCCGCCAGTGGCGAAGAGGGACCTGGCAACCCTATTCCACATCCAAAAATTGATTTATTGTGGCATAGTGTTTTAGTGCGAGTGGCAGTCTGTGTGCTAACATCTAATATTGCTTGCTTGGAGCAGGAGTTCCCAGCCTTTTTGAGCCTGTGGGCACCTTTGGGATTCTGACATGGGTTGGTGGGCGCAACCACAAAATGGCCCTTGTAGGAGGCAGAGCCAACCACAACATATCATGGAGTGAGGTTAGGTATAACTATTATTGTAGCTCTTCAGTATTTCAGGCAGAAGCTCTGTTTAACTGGATGCTGCTTAAAATGAACATATTGTTTAAAAACATTTTCTTGTATACACAGTTATCTTTTAGATCTGTCCAATCTCCATTGGCCAATAAGAAACTCTGTTCAGCAAAAGCCCCACCTACTTTCTAAAAACCCTTGGTGGGCGCCCGAAAAAGTGTTGGCAGGCTCCATGGTCAGGGTTACTAACCTCCAAGTACTAGCTGGAAATCTTCTGCTATAACAACTGATCTCCAGCTGATAAGAGATCAGCTCACCTGGAGGAATTGGCTGCTTTGGCATTTGGACTCTATGTAGGGTTGCCAGGTCCCTCTTTGCCACCAGCGGGAGGTTTTTGGGGGGGAGCCTGAGGAGGGTAGGGTTTGGGGAGGGGAGGGACTTCAGTGCCATAGAGTCCAATGGCCAAAACAGCCATTTTCTCCAGGGAAATGATCCCTATCAGCTGGAGATCAGTCGCAATAGCATGAGATCTCCAGGTAGTACCTGGAGGTTGGCAACCCTAACTCTATGGCATTGAAGTCCCTCCCCTCCCCAAACCCCACCCTCCTAAGGCTCCTCCCCAAAAACCTCCCAATGATGGTGAAGAGGGACCTTGAAACCCTATCCATGGTGCCCACAACTGCCATGCTGGGGACCCATTTAGCCATGAAGCTGTTCTTCCTTCTTATTTTGAGGCACTAAGACGGAAGAATCTTATTCGCAGATGCTAGTCACTGGCTTTTACAGTAGTTTAAAGATAAAAACATTGGCTAAGGAGTGGGGTTTTTTTAGGGTTTTTTTCTCATTTTATACATGATAAATCATTTTCCATTAATACTTAACAATATAAAATTGAATCCATAGAAATTTTTAATCTAAAAAATAACAAAACATAATTGACTTCCCCTTCACTCTCTTCTGTCCATAATTAAATTGTATATACTTTTGCTAACGGTATAATCCCCCCTCTCAGTTACTATATACGTATCTTATTCTATCTAATTAATATATCTGTAATCATCCAAATATTTTCACTATACCAAATAAATGTGAGGGATTAAATCAAAGAGTATCCTTTAAGTTGACCCATTGAGAAATATTTTTCACAATAGATTCTCCACTCCTCCCACTCCCCCCAAAATTGTACATTATCGATCTGATTAATATAAGCAGTAAGTTTCGCCATCTCCAGGCTAAGGAGTGGTTTCATCATGTGTGTTATTCATGCTACTGACCTGTCCCCATTCATTAGAATGTCTGAACGGTGATGGAACACATGCAGCTTCCTGTATGCATTTACAGGTTCCTGATATAGGGGGTTAGACTAGATGTCCTGTATAGTCTTGTATGTGTGCATGTGCCAACCTTCTCCACATTTACAAATGAGCATGCGTAAGTCGGGAGGTGGGGCTACCTCTGTGAACCCTCTTGTCCCTGCTTACACGTTTCACTATATACCTGAAGAAGCCCTGAAAAGGGTTGTGCATTCTAAGTTGTGTGTGTGTAAAGTGCCGTCAAGCCGCAGCCAACTTATGGTGACCCCTTATGGGGTTTTCTAGGCAAGAGACTAACCAAGGCGGTGTGCCATTGCCTGCCTCTGCATAGCAACCCTGGTATTCCTTGGTAGTCTCTCATCCAAACACTAACCAGAAGAAGAACAAGAAGAGTTGGTTTTTATATGCCGACTTTCTCTACCGTTTAAGGGAGACTCAAACCGGCTTACAATCACCTTCCCTTCCCCTCCCCACAACAGACACCCTGGGAGGTAGGTGGGGCTGAGAGAGCACTAACAGAGCTGTAACTTGCCCAAGGTCACCCAGCTGGCTTTGTGTGTAGGAGAGGGGAAACAGATCCAGTTCACCAGATTAGCCTCCGCCGCTCATGTGGAGGAGTGGGGAATCAAGCCCGGTTCTCCAGATCAGAGTCCACCACTCCAAATCACTGCTCTTAACCACTACACCACGCTAGCTGACCATACTTAGCTTCCGAGATCTGATGAGATCGGGCTGCCTTCCCTCCTGCATTCTAAGTTACTGTAAAGCAAAAAACCAAACAAAAAAACACCCCTAGGTGTTTGTGTGAATGGTGAAACTTTGAGTAAGTCACAATGCTCAACAAAGGGGGCTGTGTTCTGTCTGAAGAAGAGAAGCACTCCCGCAGGGATTTTTTGTTTTGTTTTGTTTAAACCCTCCAAGTCCCTTTGACAGTGCGGCCTTTTGCAATATGCAACTTTGCTCTCCTGTATGAATCATCTAACCTGAGTTCCTTCCAAAGAATCTTCCCTCAGTGCACCTGTTCCCTGTGCTTCTAGGCATTTGATCTGTGGCTCCAGAGGCTGGGAAATGAGACCGAAGCCCTTTCTTCACCGCTCAGGGTTGCCCTCGATGACTTTATGTTCACTTATCAGTCTACATCAAAACCGCACTGCCTGTGATCCACCAAATTGATGGAAAGTGATGTATTATAGCCTCCCAGGTGCCTCATAAATATGTGTTTTGCTTGCTCAGGGCTTCCAAAACAGGCTGGTTTTCGAAGACTTGGATGGCGGGCTGCATTCAATTTGGTGGATTAGAATGCGCACCGTAGTGGTAGAGCATCTGCTTGGCATGCAGGAGGTCCCAGGTTCAATCCCTGGCATCTTCAGTTAAAGCACTGGTTCCTAACCGGGGGTCCGTGGACCCCCAGGGGTCCGCGAGAACTAAATTAAGGTCCGCGAAACAAAGTTACAAACCCATAATAAATTAATATTTTCAATTAAAAGTTCTCTATTATAAAATATATATATTCAAATATTATTCTAAGTTTAATGTTTAACTAACAGTTATGATTAAAGTTTATTTTCAAATTCTCGGAGTTTTTATTTTGAACCTTGGGGTCCCTGCACCGAACAAAAAAGTCCTAGTGGTCCCTGGTCAAAAAAAGGTTGGGAACCACTGAGTTAAAGGGACCAGGCAAGTAGGTGTGAAAGACCTCTGCCTGGGACCCTGGGGAGCCGCTGCTGGTCTGAGTAGACAATACAGACTTTGATGGACCATTGGTCTGATTCAGTATAAGGCAGTTTCATGTGTTCATGTGTATTCTATACAGACTGTTAATGGTGGTTGCTGAGTTACCCTTCCAGGACCCAGTTTCAACAAAGGATGCCCACTTTCCAACTCTTTTTGACATTTTCTGCTTTGAGAACACCTGTTGGAAAACGTTAAGTGCCATCAAGTCACAGCTGACTTATGGCGACCTCAGCAAGGGGCTTTCAAGGCAAGTGAGAAGCAGAGGTGGTCTGCCTTTGCTTTCCTCTGCAGTCTTCCTTGGAGGTCCCCCTTCCAAACACCAACCCTGCTTAGCTTCCAAGATCTGACGAGATCGGGCTATGCCATGCTGCCTCCCCTCCCACCTGTTGGAATACAGTAATTCGATACAGGTAGAGCATCTCTTAAAGAGCCCCAAGGCGCAGAGTGGTAAGCTGCAGTACTACAGTCCAAGCTCTGCTCACGACCTGAGTACCATCCTGACGGAAGTCGGTTTCAGGTAGACGGCTCAAGGTTGACTCAGCCTTCCATCCTTCCAAGGTCAGTGAAAGGAGCACCCAGCTTGCTGGGGGTAAAAGGAAGATGACTGGGGAAGGCAATGGCAAACCACCCCGTAAACAAAGTCTGCCTAGTAAACATCGAGATGTGACATCACCCCATGGGTCAGAAATGACCTGGAGCTTGCACAGGGGACCTTTACCTTTTAGAGCATCTCTTATCCGGACATCCCATATCCAGACTGATCCAAAAACTGGATCCTTTGAGCCAGCATGCAGGCAGATCCATGCTGCCTACTTTCAATGTTTCCTCTCCCCTAAAAAAATAAAAATAAAAAAATACAGTGTACACTTCGTCGTAGGTGGAAACTGAAAGCCTGCCATTGTTGGTTGGTTTGTTGTTGCTCTTGTTTAACAACTGACACAGGTATTCTGGTGAGACAGTTACACCTTTGCTTTCTGATGGTTCAAAATGTACACAGCATTATTTAAAATATTGTTTAAAATTACATTCAGGCCAGGTGTATAAAATGTATATAAAACATTAATGGATTTGGGTCCCATCACCAAGATATCTCATTAAGTATATGCAAAAATTCCAAAATGTTCGGAACAGAAAACTGTGCAGCAAACCAAGCACAAGTTTCCCATGCATAAATGACCTGAGGGTCAGAGTCCTCTAAGAGAAACTGAACCTTTTGCTCCAAAGGTGCTCGAGGAAATGCAAACCATTTGTTAAAACATGGGATAATCCATTTTCTTCCTGGGCCATTTTTACTTCGCCATCCACCCCTGGTGTTAAGATCCCGTAGTTCCCTCGGTGTGGACCCTAAAACATTCCCGTCTCGATCGCTCCCCATTTTCCTGCACCTTTCGCCTGGTCCTCCAGCTTTCGCCTGGTGTGCATTCTTCAGAGAGCATGCGGGAAGGATGCATGTTGACGCCTTTGCTGTGACGCGTTGCAGTTGCTCCAGTTTGCCACTTAGTAGGGCTGGGTGGTTTATGATTTCGATTATTCCCACTTTACGCCTTTTGCAAATGCCTTCCTGTGGGTTCTGAACAGCTAAAAGATTACATTCGCAGCTCATGCTCTGTTGGCTCGCCAGGCTTTTCTCGTCAATGGAAAGAGGCCGCTTTGTATCTGCATGGAATAACCTCGTTTGTTTCCTTAACGGCCACATACATTATCTTAGCAGCGCCGTTCGTTTTGTTAACGGCAATCATTCCGCTCTTCCTCCCTGGCAGCTTCCAGAGAATGATGCTAAAGATGGGGGGGGGGATTTCCATTCCAGAAATGAAACGGAGCAATGCTTCTTTTGGGGGAGCGTAGAATAATGGATAAGGGATAATTATGGGGAGAGATGGCAGCGTGCGAGACAAACAAATATAAAAGTACTGTTATTTATAGGTGTGCCTTAATGTGCAGGTTTGAAAAACAAACACTGTTCCCCAGTGAGTTTCTCTGACATTAGTATTGTGACTGCAGAGATGGATGTTCCTCTAGACTTGCTTCCTACAGGGCAATCCTATGCAGAGTTGCTCACTGAACTTAGACTGAAGTTAACTCTACGTAAGATTGCACTGACATGGGGCTACTGTGGGTAAGAGCTGGGGTTGCCAGCTCCTGGTTGGGAAATAGCTGGAGATTTTGGGGGTGGAGCCTGCGGAGGGTGGGGTTTGAGGAAAGGAGGGACTTCATTGTGGTCTAATGCCACAGAGTTCATCTTCCAGAGTGGCCATTGTCTCCAGCTGAACTGATCTCGGTCACCTGGAGGTCAGTTGTAATAACAGGAGATCTCCAGCCACCACCTGAAGGTTGGCAACCTTAGCAAGAGCCCTGACCCAGAAGAAGTGTGCTTAAAGATCCTGGGTTGGAAAATTCCTGAAGATTTGGGGGCGGAGCCTGGGGGATGGTGGGATCTAGAAAGGGGAGGGACCTTAGTGGGGTTTAATGCAATGGAGTCTATCCTCTGAAGCCAGCATTTTCTCCAGGGGGGCTGATCTCTGTGATCTGGAGATCAGTTGTAATTCTGGGTGATCTCCAGGCCCCATCTGGAGGTTGGTAACCCTACTTTATACATTAACCTGACACTATTGTTAGTGTCGCATATTGTCTTTATATTGTGAAGACCCTTTTGCCCCCCCTTTCCCGCCATGGGTTGTATACGTCCTTCTCCCTTCTTCTCCTGTCAATCAAAGCCTGTTCCCACTTCTTCTTTCAGCCTCTGAATTCAGTTTTAACCCTGTCCTGGGTTCACTGTCCTTTCTCCCCTCTCTGATTTTTAAAGATCAGCACTCCTTTATACTCAGAGCATTTCTACTGCGGTCTTCCTCTAAGGAGTTTGGAGCGGCACCCACGTTTCTCCCTTCTCCAGCCGTAAGGAATTTTTGTCCAACTTAAAGAGGCTCTCGGCTGGTTTGTGATTTTATTGGACAATTAGGTGCTGAAATGCTGGAAGGTATAAGAAATTTCAGAATTGCAGACAGCTAAATTGGTGATTGTGGATGAACAAGCAACATGTTGTGAATCATCGATGGACAATCCAATCCACTAATCATTTAAGCTGAATATAAGCCCATTTACTCCACAAGATAATGAAGCTTCCCACGATCATTGAATGCTGAGAATGTAAAACCAGTCATTCTTCAAAGAAATGTTAAGAGCCCCTTTGATTTCATTAGCTGAGATTCTACAGATGCTGCCCTGCCTGGTGTTGGCTCCTCGTTGCCCCGCCCCAAAAACCTCCACCGGTGGCAAAGAGGGACCTGACAACCCTACTGGTTCTCCAGATAAGAGTCCACCGCTCTTAACCACTACACCACACTTACTTACATACTTACATGAAACTTTATATGACCTGGCTGCAAGCATGGGGACATTGAAACTGTTTGATGTTTGGTTTCCCAAAGCATCCTGCTTCGTAAATCCAGAGCAAGCCAAGCCATTGCGAAGTAAATGGATAAAAAATACAGTTGGCAGAGAAGCACCTTCTGCAGTGTGTAATGGAGGGGTGTTAAGCTCAGGCAGTTCTTTTTATTGTGTCAAGATGCCCAAGAGGGCATCTATTGCTTGCCTAGGGTTAGTATCTAGAGGGTGAGCAACTTAACCTTCGTATTTCTAACAATAAACACTCAGAAACCCAATTTGGAAAATGGCAACGGCCACAACTTTATTTTCTTCAAACAGCTGTAAAGGCATGGTGTAGCATGAGGGCTGGATCCGGGTAAAGAGGCCGACCCCAATGCGGCCTGTTATGAGGAAAACCTCCCAGCGGTCTCACTGGGAGTAATTCAGGATGACACTGCTGGGATACCACTTGGACACGGTATCCCTTAATGGGATACCCAGATGCAGGCCACTTGCCTTCCCAAACGAATCCTGCCCAGATGCCCTATCACCAAAAAGCCGGAAAGACGTCACCGTCTGACCGGCTTCCGCCAAGGCCTACAGCTGCATCCACCCACAAAGGCCGTGCCTAACACTAATGAGCCAGAGATGCATGCCCCATTCTGATAGATGGACCCCGTCTGCACGGAACAAGGCTGGTAAACGAAATGATATATCCCAGTGCCTGATAACAAGGCCACCCACGGTGACTACAACCCTTCCCACGGCGTTGGTAGCTTTTCTCCTGGCCAAGTCTAACTTCTTTGGATTAGAAACATCCCGCCAGCAGTGACATTCCAACATGTCCGACCAGCAAATGACCATTTTTGGGTAATGCCCGATGAGGTAGTGGATATCTGCGCATGCAGCCTCAGATAGCTCTTTTCCACTCCGGATACCCAGGCCGTTCTCACCCAGCTGCAGGACCAGTGCATCAAGTGCCCTGTGCCGTCGAACTTGTCCTTCAAAAATGAATCAAGGAATCCCATCACATCCTGCTTTGGCCAATCCAATATATACACAATGAGTCATTGAGGCCCAGGTTCCTTCCCCAACCAGAAGATTCTGCATAAATGCCAGCCCAATGAACGACGCTATGGCCGAGGATCCATACCCGTTTTGGGCGCTTAGCTGTAACTCAAAAAATTAACAGATTAAACGGCATCCAAATGTGGCCTGTTGTAACCCTTGAACGAAGAAGATCGCCATCTGCCAATTCCCTTAATCTGGCCCTCGTGCAAACCAAGTCTCGCAGCAGAAGTTGCAGCACCAATCCGGAAAGAATGAGCCCCATACTCACGGGCAGGCAAGCCCAGGGCTGACAAGCCCCGTAGTAAAATGCGGGTAAATTGGAAGCGTGTAAGAGGTGATCCATTTTCGTGGATAAACAATGCCCCTGGATATAAAGGCCGAGCCCTGAGAAAACGCCCCATGGCCTTCACTGGGCAAGGGGCACCCCCACCTGATTCATGGAGGTTGAGCCCTGCTCCCCTCCCCGATTAGTCAGTTTTGGAGCGACGAATGAGCACTTGCAGCTGCCCACCTTCCAGCACCACATCCTCCAATTGAATGGCTCGGCCAGATTGAACAGTGGCCGAACTGGCCACCAGCTCCCCTACCCTGAGGGCCACATAAAATGCCAATGTGAATGCTGCTGCGAACAGTGTGGCCTTAAATTCAGACCAGCACATACCTGGCAAACCCAAAAGCAGGTGGCTCACGATACCTTCAATGATGGGCCTCCGCCCATCCTGGCGCCCTGGTGAAGCACGCCTCCACCCCATAAGGGCTCTCCTAACCAGGAAGGAAGCGCCGGGATCCTCGTAGCCATGAGCTTTTGCGAAGAAGCACAAGGGTGCCATATGTACACTCATGATTTTTGCCGATAAACCACAATCTTTAATATGGGCCAAATATTGCAGGGCAATCTGCTGTGGGACTGGCCAAACACTCGGCCCCCCATGGGCTTCAGAGAAGGACAAGTATTTTGATGCTGCAGTTGTATATGAATGGAACGTGGCTGGGGACACCGAATTGTATATGCCTTGCATTATGGTGGTCCTCCAAGTGCCCACAGCTCCTCCAGGAATGGGTCCGCCTCTGGCGCCAAGCTGCAGAATCTCTCCTGCTGCAGGTGAGATAACGAATCCGCAATTTCATTATTACTACCCGGAACGTGACGAGCTTGAAATGTAATGTTGGCCTCTAAACATGTTAATACAAAGTGGTGAACTAAGCGCATAACCCTCTCAGACTTTGAAGATTGCCGGCAGACAACGTGAACAACGGCCTGGTTATCACACCAAAATTGAATTCTTCTGTTCCGAAATTGGTCCTTCCAGATGACCACAGCGACAACAAAGGGAAAAAACTCAAGGAACATGAGATCTTGAAGTATGCCTGTCTCCACCCAATGCTCAGGCCACCTTTTTGCGCACCACTTCCCCTGGAAGTATATTCCAAACCCAATGCTCCCCGATGCGTCAGAGTGCACCTGTAACTCTTGACCCAACGCCAGGCGTTCCTGCCAAAAAACTAACCCATTGAATTTGTTCACGAACTGGAGCCATGTGCAGGCATCCTCTTTGATGCCCTGTGTCAGCCGAATACGATGATGTGGAGCCTTGACCCCCGCAGTGGCTCTAGACATGCGGGCACAAAAGGCCCTGCCTGGGGCAATCACCCTGCAGGCAAAGTTCAAGTGGCCCACGACTGACTGTAACTCCTTTAATGAGCACTTGCTTCTATTCAGTAGAAGGGTCAGTAGAGCTCTTAAGGCCAGCAATTTATCCTCTGGGAGGCATGACGTGCCCGCTTCAGTATCAATCTTGATGCCCAAATAAATCAAATGGGGTGAGGGACCCTCTGTCTTTTTCTTTGCCAGTGGCACTCCCAATTCAGCAGCCAGGGCCTCAAAGGGGAGCAATAAAGAGCTGCATACCCCGGAACCAGCCGGCCCCACAAACAAAAAATCATCTAAATAATGTGTGACAGAAACCCACCCTGGCTGTCCTTCAAAGCCCACTCTAGGAAGGAACTAAAGGCCTCAAAGGCTGCGCATGCCACTGAACAGCCCATGGGCATGGCCTTATCCACAAACCAAGACCCTTGAAATTTGAACCCTACAGGCCGAAATCCTCAGGATGCACTGGCAATAAACGGAAAGCGGACTGAATGTCGCACTTAGCCAGGTGAGCCCCGAGCCCGCAGGAGCGGACCATCCTGATGGCCTGATCAAAAGATGCATACCTGACTGAGCACAAGTCAGCCGGCAATGCCTCATTAACTGATGCTCCTTTTGGGTGGGATAAATGATGTATGAGGCGAAACTCGCCTGGCGCTTTCTTAGGGACCACCCCCAAGGGGGAGACCCTCAAATTGGGCAATGGGCATGACTCAAAGGGGCCGGCCACTCTGCCAGCCGCACATTTCTTTGCTATCTTGGAGGCCACAACATCAGGCATTTCGTGTGCCGATTTAAGGTTACCAGATTCCATGGGGACTCGAGTCTCAAAAAAGGGGATGCGGAAACCTTTAACAAACCCATCCCATAAAAACTTTGCTGTAGGCTTGTGAGGGTATTTGGCCAAAAGAGGGGCCAACTGCTTATCTGGTGTAAAAGCTGGTTCCCCCAGCTCACTGGCCTTGTAGACGCGCTGTTGCCGGGACCTCCGTCTTTGCGGTCATTGGTTGTGGCAAGCTTGCCCCCATGAAAGGAAGATGAGGACCCGGTGCCCTTGTTGCAACGTATTCTGGGGTGCGGGCCGAAGCAAACTTTGCAGCAATGCTCAGAACGGCATATTTTTCAAAAACATTTTCCCTGCCCGTACTCTCAACTTACCCGGCGTGTGGACTCCTTGCGCCCCCCCCCCAATGATTCAACCTGCCTGCCTCCGCTTTTTCTCTGATGTGTGGGCCAACATTGACTAGCCACAACTTATCATTAATCAAATCCCATCAGGACCTCTTGTTTTGGGAAGCATGTTTCCTAAAGTCCTCATCGTACTCTATGGCCATGGCTTCACCCGCCAAAGACTTGGCCTTGAGTACATTTGATAGATGATTGACCAGATGCCAACCCCTGTCAGGGTAAGCTGATGACACAACCCCCATGAATATAGCATATCCAACCATCCATTTTTCAAAGGACCTGACTGTCCACCCCGCCTTGTCCTTTTCCTTCTGCTTCCTTGTGTCCCTTGATGCAGAGTGAGATCTCCGTCCCTCCTCTGTGTCAGACTTGACTAAAGCAAACAGATCGACATAATAGCCATCTAAAATATCTTCCCTCACCCTGCGTGAGAGATGTATGCCCGGTGGATCCTCATCATCACCGAAATGCGGTGGCAAAGCTGCATGAGCTGGTACCCTGTGGCCCTCCCACACAACCTGTGCTCCCTCCTTCTGATTTTTGGGATAATGAAGCGCCCGCCGGCACAGGGCCCATGATGGGAGATCTGGGACATTAGCAGCCACCAGCCAATAATCCCCATCCATTTCTGATGAGCTGGAACTTGAAGAATACTCACTATCAAGGGATGAACCTCTGGGACTGTTATCGCTCCTCCTCCTGGACCTGCCACTCCGACCTTTCTTTCTAGATGGGCCACCTTGCTGGCTTGACCTCCGCTCCTTATCCGGGCTGGGTGAGTGAGATGATGATGGGAACCTGCGCCTCCTTCTTCTGGCACTGCCCCGCCCCTGGGTACCTGATGTGGAGGCAACGCTAGGAACTGCTACTTCTAGGTTCACACTGTGAACTGAAAGGACTATATTTCTTGGAAACTTTGGTATTTTTGTATTTCGTATATGATTCTATTTTGTATACAAACTGTGTCTTGTTACATGTTCATGCACTTTGCTGCACTTTTTTTGATAAACTGACAACAACGCTCACCCTTGCATTTCGTTTGTTGTTTGGCCATTCTGTTGTTTCTTATTTACAACCTCTCCTGCTATTACAACTGATCTCCAACCGATAGAGATCAGTTCATCTGGACAAAATGGCCGCTTTGTCAATTGGACTCTATGGCATTGAAGTCCCTACCCTCCCTAAACCCCTCCCTCCTCAGGCTCCGCCCCCAAAACCTCCCACCAGTGGTGAAGAGGGACCTAGCAATCCTACATGAGTCAAAGGTCTATCCTAATGGTGATAATGAAGAAGAAGAGTTGGGTTTTATAAACAGGTTTCTATACCAAAAGGAGTCTCAAAGTGGCTTACAATAACCTTCCCTCCCTCCCCAAGAGGCACCTTGGTGGGGCTGAGAGAGTTCTGAGAGAACTGTGACCAGCCCAAGGTCACCCAGCAGGCTGCATTTGGAGGAGCGGGGAATCGAACTCAGTTCTCCAGCTTAGAGTCTGCTGCTCTTAACCACTACACCACACAGGTTCTCCACATTGTTGGATTAAACACTGGAGCCTAATTTGATTGACAGTGGGCTATGTGCTCCTCTAGAATCAGCCCCTCCCTTCTGGTGACAGTTACTTATAACCAACTGAGGCTGGCAACTGTCTGTGTCTCTCTCTGCCTCACACTCTCTCAAGATGTCACACTGTTTCAGTTAAAATGAGGTAAATGTTATGGAAACCTCTAAAGGAAAATGTTGCTTGTTTTAAAAGACTTTATGGACATTTATTAAACACCGTTTTCTTCCATTTTAATACATGTGCTGTCATATTCCTCCACATTTATAGTATTGGATGTTTTGCAACTCTGCTGCTTGAAACAGGTGGATATATCCTGCACCGAGTGAGTGCTGGGATATTGCCGCACATAAGGGATTGGATTAATCCATTTCTCCCTCTACAGACATAAGAAGAAGAGTTGGTTTTTATATGCCAACTTTCTCTACCACTTAAGGGAGACTCAAACCGACTTACAATCACCTTCCCTTCCCCTTCCCACAACAGACACCCTGTGAGGTAGGTGAGGCTGAGAGAGCTGTGACTAGCCCAAGGTCATCCAGCTGGCTTCATGTGGAGGAGCGGGGAAACAAATCCAGTTCACCAGATTAGCCTCCCCCGCTCATGTGGAGGAGGTGAGGAATCAAACCCGGTTCTCCAGATCAGAATCCATCGCTCCAAACCACCGCTCTTAACCACTACACCACACTGGCAATCTCCTGTTGGGAATATTGCCCTCCTGTTGGGAATATTGTTCTCAAAGAACCATAAATTGCTCCTGAACTAAAACTACAGGCTTCCAGAGGTGTGATAGAAGATCTGTGTGGTCTTTTTTGCATCATATAGCAGGTGGTCGGCTTAGAACTAGCTAACCTTGCAAAGCGGAGGCTGTGCTGGCTCATCCCATCTCATCTCCCTTGTGCAAACATCCCCAGGAAAAACAGCCGTGTGCAATTTGTCCGTGGACCATTTAGATAATTGATATTTATTAGTCTCCTTTGTAATTTTCCGCTTTTTGTTTTTGGATGTTGGGGATAAATCACGCCCACAACAGGCGCTGCAGATGCGCTTGGGGGTCTATTATGTTGTCTCGATAAGGGTAGCCGCAGTTGTACACCTTCCCAACGTGATTCATTGAGATTGATTGAAGCGCCTGCCTGGTCCTAGCTGAGACGTGGTGTAATTAATGTTGCCTTATGCTAATGTATGCAAATTTCAGAGCGTACATTGGATCGGGAGGAGAGGGGGGAACAGAAAGGGATTAGAGAGTTCAGTCTGGAGTACACATAAATTTATTGCCTCGCTGAATGGCCAGTTAGAAAGGAAAGAAAACAAAGGAAAGAATTGGGGTGAGAGGGGAAACAAGGGAAAGAGTATAAAAATCTTTGCAGATGGAAAATTCTTCTTCATTTCTTTCTGGATGGGGAGTATAGTTTGGGATTCCATAGCACCATTGCACTGTTGAGCAACCAGTATGTTTATGTGCCCTAAAAGTGGAAAGTCTGAGTTACTGGGAAGATCACTGCTTAGGGAGAAAGCAAGGTCCTTTGAGGAAAGGTTGAAGGAGCTGGGCATGTTTAGCCTGAAGAGGAGAAGATCGAGAGGTGATATGATAACCATCTTCAAGTACTTGAAGGGCTGTCACATAGAAAAGGGTGCTTTCTGTTGCCCCAGAAGCTTGGACCAGAACCAACAGGTTGAAATTAAATCAAAAGAGTTTCCGTCTAGACATCAGGAGGAATTTTCTAACAGTTAGAGCGGTTCCTCAGTGGAGCAGGCTTCCTCGGGAGGTGGTGAGCTCTCCTTCCCTGGGGGTTTTTAAGCAGAGGTTAGATGGCCAGCAAAGCTGATTCTATGACCTTAGGCAGATCGTGAGAGGGAGGGCATCATGGCCATCTTCTGGGCATGGAGTAGGGGTCACTGGGTGTGTGTGGGGGAGGTAGTTGTGAATTTCCTGCATTGTGCAATGGCGGCTTTAGCCATTGGACTCTCTGGCATTGAAGTCCCTCTCTTCCCCAAATCCTCATCAGGCTTCATCCCCAAAAATCTCCAGGTATTTCCCAACCTGGAGCTTGCAACCCTACTTCCGAGGAATACCAGCATTATGACACAGAGGCAGGTAATGGGAAATCACCTCAATACATCTCATGCCTTAAAAAACCCCATGGGGTCAGCAGAAACTAGCTGTGATGCTGGAAAAAGTAAATAAATAAATATGTTAAAAATCTATGGGGAGAGGCTGTGGCTCAGTGGTAGAGCCTTTGCTTGGCATGCAGAAGGTCCCAGGTTCAATCCCCGGCATCTCCAGTTAAAGACTCCAGGCAAGTGGGTGATGTGAAAGACCTCAGCCTGAGACCCTGGAGAACCGCTGCCAGTCTAAGTAGACAATGCTGACATTGTTGGACCGAGAGTCTGATTCAGTTTACGGCAGCTTCATGTGTTCATGTATACTACTGTTCATCAAACTAGCTGGATAAATAAGCTGATCCTTGCTATTGCCCTCAAACATCCAAGATACACACAAACATTCAAGTAAAACCTTGTGTGTTTTATTATGCTCACTGATGGTGTGAATTGGCTCATAGGGTTACGTTATCAGAGACGGGACTCATTCGTTTGTTGAATTGTACCACTTTCCTATGGGCCTTTATCTAGCTAGTCCTAAGGCTGCAGTTAGGGTTGGTTTTCTTTTCTTTTTTCCAGCCATGTTTTTTCGAACAAACTATTTTGATCTCACTTCTCCCTTGTGTAAGTTAAACCTGTGATTCTCTCTTTTTGCACCCTTTTATATTTGCTCACATCAGTTTTGTTTTTTTATTTTTAAACGGGAAACGTCTTTTTAATGAGAAATTATTCTTTTGATTTAATTGTGCATCAGCGCATTAGTGTTACACTTATGTATGATGTGCATGTTATAAATGCCATATAAATTATATATACAATGTTATGACATAAACAAATTTATAAAACTAAACGTCAAAAAGTGGGGAACAGCGATCATTGACACACGCACACAATGAAATGTGAAAAGGCATTAAATTGGGAACCATCTCTAACTTGGGTACATAAAGCTGTTGGTTTTTTTAAAGTGAAAAATAAGAAATAAAAACTGGATTATAAAATTAGAAAATAATAACCCCTGCATAATGCATGTAACAAGCAATGCAATTATAATTGCCTAAAATGTCCAAAGACATGAAAACAACTACTTTTTGCCTTCTGTTTCCCTTGCATGTGTGCTTTTCTATACATTTCCTTGCTCTTTTTCACTAGATTGGTGTGTTTTCCTTCCTCCACCATAGTGCTAGAATGCAGGGGCACCCATTGAAGCTGATGGGCAAAAGTTAGCCAGGTCCCTCTTTGCTACCAGCAGGAGGTTTTGGGGGCAGAGCCTGAGGAGAACAGGGTTTGGGGAGGGGAGGGACTTAGATGCCATTGTATCCTGGGGTTTCGTATCTATGACATTTCTGTTGGTTACTAAAGCTTATTTGCTTTTTAAAAGGAGGAAATAGGAATCCAGAAAGATGTGGATTTTGTAATAGTAATTTGTATTAGTAAAATTTGCATACCAAAGAATTGAAATGGTAAAGACTTCTCCAATATTCAAAATATGGTTTAAAATAAACTCTTATACATTAAAAATATGAAGTTCAACTCCAAGTTCCTCTGATGAACGTTATTTCATAACACAAAAGGCCTTTTCCCCCTCTTTTTTTGACTTTATCACGTATTATCAAGAAGAAAGTGCGCCCAACTGTACACAATATAGGGCTGTATTTTCTACCCTCCGTTTCTTTCTGGTGACACATTTATACTGCTGGAGTATCGATCGCATGGCTTATACCGCCGTCAATAAAGAGGCAGCCTTATGTTCCAGAATTGAGCATAGTTTATGGTCTCGATAGCCTTTGAAAATAGGCAATGACTCATTAAAACTTGGAGCTGTGCTACTTTCATTCTTCAGCACAGAAAACATATATAGGATCAGTGCAATCAAACAGATATAAGCAGATTAGTCTTTCGTATGTTTTTTATAAATGGCCCAGCTGCATACAGAGCCTAAGCTGAGGAGAAGAATACACTTATTTGTATATTTGGTTTTTATCCTGCCTTCCTCTTCACAACAACCTAGTGAAATAGGTCAAGCAGCTAAACGATTGCATATTTGCCCAAGGTGGCACAATGTACTTCATGGCTGAGTGGTAGGATTGCCAATCTGCTGGTGGTAGCTGGAGATCTCCCAATATTACAACTGATCTCCAGCCAACAGAGATCAGTTCCCCTGGAGAAAATGGCCACTTTGGCAATTGGACTCTATGGCATTGAAGTCCCCCCCAACCCCCCCTCCTCAGGCTCCATCCCCCAAATTTCCAGGTATTTCCCAACCCGGAGCTGGTAACCCTACTGAATGGGGATTTGAGCCACAGTCTAGGGCTGACAACCTCCAGGTACCAGTTGGAGATCTCCCGCTATTACAACTGATTTCCAGGCAACAGAGATCAGTTCCCCTGGAGAAAATGGCCATTTTGGCAATTGGACTCTATGGCATTGAAGTCCCTCCCCTCCCCAAACCCCACCCTCCTCAGGCTCCTCCCCAAAAATCTCCAGGTATTTCACAACCTGGAGCTGTACAGAGATCCTATTTGGGAGTGGGAAGTGCCATCAAGTAACAGCTGACTTATGGCAATCCCCTAGGGTTTTCAAGGGATCTCCGTGGGGTACAGTGCCACAGAGTCCAATTGCCAAAGCAGCCATTTTCTCCAGGTGAACTGATCTCTATCAGCTGGAGATCAGTTGTAATAGCAGAAGATCTCCAGCTAGTACCTGGAGGCTGGCACCCCATCAGGAATGCACTGTTATAGTTATAGCCTGGAGATGAGCTGTAATTCCAGGGGACTCCCAGGTCCCACCTGCAGGCTAGCATCCCTACTTGAAAGCCCATTGCTGCGGTCGCCATGAGTCACTTGCCTGTTGGCTTCCACACAAGATCCTAGATGAGAGAGAGGAGTGTTGGTTTGATCCAGCCAGACTTTTATTACATTCTGAACTCGCTGGCTCTTTTGAGCAAGCTGGGGATTCGGCTCCCGCTGCTAGCTGTAAATTGCAGTTTGCCTTAACCCCAGGAGTAGGGTCTGACACATGTTCGGAATAAGCAGAGGCCTGGTGCATTTGCAGGCTTACATCTCTGACAGCGAACTTGTTTTAAAAAAACAAAAACAGAGTATCTTTATTTTGCAGCTTTTAAAAATTCTATCAGCCGTTTTCAGTTGTCGGAAGAGTTAGGGGCTGGGTTCCCCCCCCCCCGCCCGCCCGCTCGCTCAGGAGAGCATTGCAATAGACTAAATGGAAAAAAAAAACTGTCAAGTGCAGAGAAAACAAACCCAGAAATATTTGTCTCTTCCTCTTTCTTCTTTTCATCTCGGGCGTTGCTTCTTCTGGCGGGTGTGGATATATATGTATACTTTGACAGGGCTATGGTGGTCAAAACTGCAGCATGCCTTAACTGGAAACCTTGCTTGTTAACACCATAGGGCTCAGTTGCTGGGGAGGGGCCGTGGCTCAGTGGTAGAGCCTCTGCTGGGCATGCGGAAGGTCCCAGGTTCAATCCCTGCATCTCCAGTTAAAGGGACCAGGCAGGTAGGTGATGTGAATGACCCCTGCCTGAGACCCTGGGGAGCCGCTTCCAGTCTGAGGAGACAATACTGACTTTGATGGACCGAGGGTCTGATTCAGTAGAAGGCAGCTTCATGTGTTCATGTCTTTGGCATGCTACTTTTGCTTCCAACACATGCTAGCGGCAGGCTGCAGATGCAAACTAATGTCCCAGGTGTTTGAAATAAGTGCAAAACTTGGGTGACAGTCAGACAGCCCTTTAAGCTGCTGCAGAGCATAGGTTAGGGTCAGGGTCAGGATGGTGTAGTCGGTTAGAGAGTCGGAGTTGGTGCTGGTGGAAAGGGCCGCCAAGACACAGATGACTTATGGCGACCCCGTAGGGTTTTCAAGGCTAGAGATGTTCAGAGATGGTTTGCCATTGCCTGCCCCAGTGTGGGCTGAGAGTGTTCTGAGAGGACTGTGACTGGCCCAAAGTCACCTAGCAGGGTTCATGTGGAGGAGCGGGGAATCAAACCCGGTTCTCCAGATTACAGTTTGCTGCTCTTAACGCTGGCTCTCAGGATCAGAGTTAGGGTCTTGGAAACTCTGGTTTCCCACTTTGTGGCAAATCTAGAAGGAAAGACAGAGCGTTTCAGAAGAATCCCTTTTTCATCAAGCACATAAAGAGGGTGTGCTTAGTTGTTTCCCTGCTGGCTGCTTTTCCTCTGAGTCGCTCCTCTCTCAAGCTGTGGTCCCTCCTTTGAAGACCCCTAGGGTTGCTAGCTCTTGCTTGGGAAATTTCTGGAGATTTGGGGGCAGTGCCTAAGGAGGATGAAGTTTATGGTGTGGAGGGAGCAGGGATGTGATGTCATAGACTTCATCTGCCAACACTGCCACTTACTCTATGGGAACTGTTCTCTGTAGTCTGGAGATCAGTTGTAATTCCAGGAGAACTCTGGGCTCAGCTGTGTGGTTGGTAACCATAAACCTGGCACAGAAGAACCCTATTTCCCTCCACAGAGAGAAGAAGTAGCTTGCTGGGGAATAGGGTTGCCAGCTCTGGGTTGGGAAATACCTGGAGATTTGACGGTGGAGCCTTGGGATAGTGGGGTTTGGGGAGGGAGTAGGGTTGCCAGCCTCCAAGTACTAGCTGGAGATCTCCTGCTATTACAACTATTATTAACTCTGCATGGGATTGAAGCCCCTCCCCAAACCCCGCCCTCCTCAGGCTCCACCCCAAAAACCTCCTGCCGGTGGTGAAGAGGGACCTGGCAACCCTGGGAGGGAGGGACCTCAGCAGGGTATGACACCATACACTACACCTTCCAAAGCAGACATTTTCTCCAGGGGAATGGATTTCTGTCATCTGGAGACCAGTTCTAATTCCAGGAGATCTCCAGCTGCCACCTGGAGGTTGTCAACCCTATGGGAAAATGCTGCTGCTCTTCCTCACCTGCCTGTCCGCTATTCTGTGGTTACTTTTTATTTAAACAAAACAAAGAAGAAGAGTTGGTTTTTATATGCCGACTTTCTCTACCACTTAAGGGAGAATCAAACCGGCTTAGAATCACCTTCCCCTCCCTACAGCAGACACCCTGTGAGGTAGGTGGGGCTGAGAGAGCTGTAAGAGAGCTGTGACTGGCCCAAGGTCACCCAGCTGGCTTCATGTGTAGGAGTGGGGAAACAAATCCAGTTCACCAGATTAGAGTAGAGGAGTGGGGAATCAAACCTGGTTCTCCAGATCAGAGTCCACCGCTCCAAACCACTGCTTCAAACCACCATTTTTAACCGCTACACCACACCTATCGGGATGGTGAAGCCCAGAACTGGCTGTCTTGTATAGTTTGGCTTTTTTGAATGCTTAAAAAAAGTAGGAAGAAGAGAAGCCTTGACCTAATGAGTCTTCTATTTTTTAAAAAAAGTATCCGGCGTAGTTCAAGTGTTCTCTCAGCAACTCCTGGGATAGGTTTTACACCATCCTTCTTGGATATAACCCAAATGACTCTTGCCTTATGGTTTCTTCACCGTTGGACTGTGATGGAGTCTCCAGGCACAATAGTTCAGAGATGGCTGCAATTTCTTTCACAATCCCCAAAAAATCTTCCCCGGTTATTCAAGCTGTTAAGCGCCATATTACCCAAGCAATTTCCAGCTAACGATAGCTTTTGGAGTGAATATGAATCGCTGAAATTGTGACTCAATGGCGGGGGTAATTGCATGAAAAGAGAGTAAATCTTTGTTTAACTCTTGTGACTTGATGTACTCAGTGCATTGGAAGCTGACAAAGCACCACTGTTTCAAAATACAGGGACTGTTTTGCCGGAGGAGATAGATCACTAACGTGAGATTTTAAACGGTCTCGCTAAAATGAATGGCGTAGTCTAGAAAATGTCCATCTGAAAAACAAGGGGAGAGAGACCACAATGAGATGGTGTGTGTGTGTGGAGGGGAGATAAATAATTTTGATTTCTTCTATAACCTAACACTGGACCTCCACAGCTACTGGTCTGGCTATCAGTGGGGCCAGGCAGAAGAAGAAGAAGTAGAGTTGTTTTTTATATGCGGACTTTCTCTCCCACTTAAGGAAGAATCAAACCGGCTTACAATCACCTTCCCTTCCCCTCCCCACAACAGACACCCTGTGAGGTAGGTGGGGCTTCGAGAGCTTGGAGAGAACTGTGACTAGCCCAAGGTCACCCAGCTGGCTTCATGTGTAGGAGTGGGGAAACAAATCCCGTTCACCAGATTAGCCTCGGCCGCTCATGTGGAGGAGTGGGGAAGCAAACCCGGTTCTCCAGATCAGAATAGCAGGCGATCTCCAGCTATTACCTGGAGGATGGCAACCCTAATTGCAGGTAGCATTGAGATCCTGGCTGCATTTTGTCGGTGGTGGAAGTGGCTTGATGGCACTCAGAATTTTTTCATTCATCTTCCCTAGGAATTTGTTCACGGGGAAAAGCTCTGTCGAATAACAGCACAGCTATGGGAGCAAAATTCATCTCTGTGCAGAGGGCTGGCACTGAAGCAATAAAGCACTTAGATCAAATCCTGGCTAAGCTCTACCAATAAGAAATAAGTAGATCTACTGGGCCTCAGTTTTTGGCTGAATTTGATGTTAGCGACTTCTTTTTCAATATGCGATCAGACTGAAAATGGGGGCCTTGGAGAGATAGGGTTGCTTTCTTAGGGCATTAACGCATGGGCAGAATGTTCCTGATTCGCTCCTCTGTTATCCCACAATATTTTAATCCCACAATATTTAAGTCTGGATAATCAAACGCATGATGCCAGCCTATCCCACATTAAGTCTGAAACAAGTAGCTGCTGGAGGCTCCCCGTGCGTTTGAACCAACCATATAATGTGGGATAGTTCGCAATGCGGGATAGCAGGGGAGTGACATCGCCCAAGGATTGGCTGAGGAGTTATCCAATCAAAGGGCGATTCTCCCCCTTTTTTTTCTTCTTTGAACGCCAGCGTTCCGGTATACCATCGTCTCAACCTGTCAATTAAAAAAAGGCGGGACGGGAGACCGGAAGCAGCAATTGCTCGCACAGGAAAGGGGGCGGGACGGGAAGCGGCAATTGCTCGCGCAGGGAAGGGGGCGGGACGGGGGACGGGAAGCGGCAATTGCTCGCGCAGGGAAGGGGGCGGGACGGAGGAGACCGGTAAGGAGCATTAGTAGCGAGCTAGCCAAGTAATTACACGCACGTCGGCGTTCCGGTAATGTAGCGGAATTAAAAAAAAGTAGCGGATTAGAACCGAAAAGATCGCTATAAACCAGGGATTGATTAACCCGGGGTTTTTTGCCTTAATTCGCGACTAAGGTGGGTCCGATGCGCAGCCCTTGGACGGTCGTGCGTGTGGACCATGGAGATTCGCTACTATTAAGGCACAAAAGCGAGACAAATTGGCCGTGCGTTAAGCCCCATGGATTGCATATCTCTCACCTCTCACAATTTCGTTTGCACCACTTCATAAGGTACTAATATGTCCTCTCCTGAGTCCGCTCAGCAAATGCTTTTAACTTAATTTAATTTTTTATGAATCCCCCCCATCCTTGTATCTACACTGCTGAGAGTTGTGTAACAACACATAATTCTGCAGGTGATGTTTCTCCTATCACTATATCTCCATGCTGGGAAAATACATGTTTAGGGTTACCAGCACTGGGTTGGGATACACCTGGCGATTTTGGGAGTGGAGCCTGAGGAGGGCGGGGTTTGGAGAGGGGAGGGGCTTCAATGCCATAGAGTCCAATTGCCTAAGCCACCATTTTCTTCAGGGGAACTGATCACTATCGGCTGGAGGTCAATTGTAATAGCAGGAGATCGCTAGCCACCACCTGGAGAATGACAACCCTATACATGTTGTGTGTGTCATGCACCTTCTACAGTGTAATCCTAAACAGGTCTATTCAGTGGGGATTACTCTCAGGAAAGTGCTCTTTGGATTACACTTCTAAAATTGCAGGGGTCCTGACAAAAAAGTGACAACTGAAGTTCTGAAGATGGAAAGTTCCTCACAATTGCCTTGTAACTGCTGTAACAGGTGATCCCTTAACTGTAGGCTTGCCAGGTCCCTCTTCACCATCGGCGGGAGGTTTTTGGGGCAGAGCCTGAGTAGAGCAGGGTTTGGGCCAAAGCAGCCATTTTCTCCAGGTGAACTGATCTCTATCGCCTGGAGATTAGTTGTAATAACAGGAGATCTCCAACTAGTACCTGGAGGTTGGCAACCCTACTTAACTGTCATTTGGTTTTATTAACTGGAGCCTGTATGGTTGCCACCAAACCTTTCCAAAACCAAAATGATTGGGAGGTCCCTCTTCAGGTGGAACCACTAACCAAAGGATTAGTGCTCTGTCTCTGCTCTAGTTTGGATTTCTTACATTGAGCAAGACTAGATAGCCAATAAAGCGCCGTCAAACTCTATGGTTTTGTGAATCATTGGTGAGATTTTTGAGTTGGGTCCAAATAATTTCTTGGAAAATTTAACACAATCCTCAGGGGAGGGGCTGTGGCTTAGTGATAGAGTATCTGTTTTGAATGCAGAAGGTCTATGTGCAATCTCCAGCTATAGGCACCAGGTGATGTGAAAGACCTCTCTATCTGAGACCCTGGAGGGTTGTTACCAAACAGATTAGATACTATGACTAGGGTTGCCAGGTCCCTCTTTGTAACCAGTGGGAGGTTTTGGGGCGGATCCTGAAGAGGGCGGGGTTTGGGGAGGGACTTCAATGCCATAGAGTCCAATTGCCAAAGTGGCCATTTTCTCCAGGTGAACTGATCTCTATCGGCTGGAGATCAGTTGTAATAGCAGGAGATCTCCAGCTAGTACCTGGTGGTTGGCAACCCTATCTATGACCTTGACTGAGCAATGGTCCAACTCATTATAAGGCAGGTTCTTGTTTGTTCATACTGCTGTAATTTGCCTAAAACAATGTATGAGGTTGATTTGGATGTTCCTGCTCAGTTGTGGGTTTTTCAAGAGCTGTTAAAGGAATTTCTCTTAGCTTTTGTGATCTCACTGTGGTAATGAAGTAAATCTCTGTACTCATGAGTTGCAGAATGAAACACAACTTCTTTATTGCAACTAAATTCAGACAAACACAGAAACTGAAAGCAAGAAAACAGAACAGTCCAGGGGGTGGAGTTTTCCTCCAACTCATAATCAGGTTCCAGTTAACTCTTTACTCATTTTATTACACTAGCATTTTTTATGGGTTTTTGCATGACTTGATGTTCTTCAAACACAACAACGGGGAATGTGCTGAACTAACTGGATGGTTCTTGACTGTTCATCTTGACAGGCACACAAATCAAAGGATTTACGACGCTGCGGTTCCTCATCGAGCCTTCGGATGCTGTCACCATGCGAGGAGGTAACATTTTGCTGAACTGCACTGCGGAGTCGGATCAAGGGCTTCCGGCCATCAAATGGAAGAAGGATGGCATCTTTTTAAACTTGGCAGTGGATGAGAGAAGGCAGCAGTTTTCCAATGGATCTCTTTTGATACAAAATATAGTCCACTCCAGACATCATAAACCTGACGAGGGCCTTTATCAATGTGAAGCTTCTCTAGAAGGAATTGGAGCCATCGTCAGTCGGACGGCCAAAGTCTCAGTTGCAGGTAAGAGGTTACTCTTTATTCATCAACAAGTGACTGTTCTCATACTAATTTAACATGGGTTGCTTTCACCGGGACATGTTTGAACTATTTTATTTGCTCACAGGATGAATTGTTTTCCTATTGTTTACCAGGGCTTGAGAATGAAGTGGGCCCTTATCTATAGGGTTGCCAGGTGCCTCTTCGCCACTGGCGGGAGGTTTTTTGGGGCGGAGCTTGAAGAGGGTGGGATTTGGGGAGGGACTTCAGTGCCATAGAGTCCAATTGCCAAAGCGGCCATTTTCTCCAAGTGAACTGATCTCTATTGGCTGGAGATCAGTTGTAATAGCAGGAGATCTCCAGCTAGTACCTGGAGGTTGGTAACCCTACTTATATAACACAGGGTTGCCAGCTCCAGGTTCTGAAATACCTGGATATTTTTGGGGTGGAGCCTGAGGAGGGCAGGGTTTGGGGAGGGGAGGGTCTACAATGAGGTATAATGTCACAAAGTCCACCTTTCAAAGGAGCCATGTTCTCCAGGTGAACTGCTCTCTGTCCCCTGGAGATCAGTTGTAATAGTGGGAGATCTCCAGCCACCACCTGAAGGATACCAAACCTACCCTGGGGGAGTCTGAATACTAGTGGTTGAGGGGAAAACATAAGGGTTGCTCAAAACCATCTGAATTCGAACCTGGGTCTCCATAGTCCTAGTGAAGACACTCTAACCCAGGGGTTTCAAACATACGGTCCATGGGCTGGATCCAGCCCCTTGAGAGCTCTTATCCAGCCCCCGAGGCAGCCACACACACACACCATCCCAATCTGGGCCGGAAAGGCATGGCCCAGCCTGACCAAGTGACATTTATGTCATATCCGGCCCTTGTAACAAATGAGCTTGACACCCCTGCTCTAACCACTACACCACAGTGGCTCTCCCTTTTGTAGTGTTAAGGTCCAAAGTGTATCTCTTCAGATGATCCGCATAAAATGATGAGCTGCGAGACCATGTAGCCATGGGGAAGATGAGACCAGCTATGCAAGCACAGTGGGAGGGGCTATGGCTCAGTTTGTAGAGCATCTGCTTGTAGAGCACCTTCTGCTTGGCATGCAGAAGGTCCCAGGTTCAATCCCCTGCATCTCCAGTTAAAGGGACTGGGCAAGTAGGTGATGTGAAAGACCTCTATCTGAGACCTGGAGAGCTGCTGCCGGTCTAAGAAGACAATACTGACCTTGATGGACCAAGGGTCTGATTCAGTAGAAGGCAGCTTCATTTGATCATGTGATTTTGCCCCGCAAAATCTGGTCTTGGGTGAACAACTTTTAATTTTAAATAAACCTTAAGGGACAACTTTTTCCCCCTTTCCTCAAATCATGTTGTTTCTCCTCCAGAGAAATGAAGTTCGGCATGACATTCCTTCCACAGTAATTTGTTTCTGACAAGCCACTATTCAAGCTTAAATACGTCTAATCAACCGTTTGTTGCCGTGTGATATTTGCAGCGTGTTTATTATCTTCAAAGACAAGTGGCAGCTTTTGAAGCTAGAAATTAACTGGTTTCCAGATTAATTCTGGGTCAAAAAATAAAATAACATACCACACTTTCCGCAAGATGCGAAATGTATTTCTAACGCATTTTTCTCCCACTAAGTTTTTCTTCGGCTGACAGGAATTCATTAGACAACTGATTGGATTGTGAAGCCTCCGTTTTTGTGCCTCATTTTTTTTTTAAGTGCCTCTTCTGCAGAGGTGACGCAAATTGGCCACTTCTAGAATCACAAGATGATTTGAGGTGTTTAACAAATACTTGTCTCGGGATTCGTGACCCCTTCTGACGGCTGTAAAATCTGACAATTTGCCACATTATCGTGTTTGTGTTCTGCCATTCATGTCTGGTACTTAGCTGTCGTGTATTTTAGCAATTTGCTCTTTTCTGTTTATCTTTGGCTTAACCGATCAATAGGTTGCAGAACTTTGAAGAAAATCTCCAAATAACAAATTAAGGCTCCACAAAATGAATGGCAAAGATTCACAATGAATCTCAGCTTTCTCCCAGGAGCTCAGGGTGGGTCTGTATGGTTCTCCCTTCCTCCCCTTTGGGGAGGGGCCATGGCTCATGGGTAGAGCATCTGTTTGGCATGCAGAAGGTCCCAGGTTCAATCCCTGGCATGTCTAGTTAAAGGGACTAAGCAAGGCGGTGATGTGAAAGACCTCTGCTGAGACCCTGGAGAGCCACTGCCGGTGTGAATAGACAATACTGATTTTGATGGACCAAGGGTCTGATCATTCAGTATAAGGCGGATTCATGTGTATTCTCTCAGGGGAGGGGCTGTGGCTCAGTGGGAGAGCCTCTGCTTGGCATGCAGAAGGTCCCAGGTTCAATCTCTGGCATCTCCAGTTAAAGGGACTAGGCAGGTAGGTGATGTGAAAGACCCCTGCCTGAGACCCTGGAGAGCCGCTGCCAGTGTGAATAGACAATACTGACTTTGATGGACCACGGGTCTGATTCAGTAGAAAGCAGCTTCATGTGTTCACGTGTTTAATTCATCCTTACAACAACCCTGTGATGCAGGTTAGGCTGGGGGACGGTGACTGGCCCAAGATCACTCAGTGAACTTTATTACTGAACAGGGATTTGAACCTGGGTCTCCAGAGTCCTGGTGAAGGGTGAAGACACTCTGTAACCACTACACCACAATGGCTCTTTGATTTGAGGAATATGGTCTGAAGTGTATCTTCTCAAATGGTCCCCATGAAATGATGAGCTTAGAGCAGGGGTGGGAAACGTCAGGCCTGGGGACCATATAAGCCCCACTAAATCATTTGGTCTGGCCCTTTGTGGGTCCTGGCAGATCTCTAGCTCAGAAGGATCTAAGACTGGAAATCCGCCCCCTCCCACGGTCAGGAATATCCTCTATTCAATGCAGATGTGAGTTTGTTTTGTTCAGAAAATGAACCTTTTTTCCCCCTTGCAGAAGAGTCGTTAGCTATGGAGCTGCTAGGACCGCCCAAGAAACTGTGTTAACCCTTTCTCACCTGGGCCGTGGAGAAACGTATTCCCCTCTGTACTACAAGAGGGCTGGAGGTGGAAGTGGCAACAATGGAAGGGTTAAAGGGGGCAGGGCCAGAATGCGCGTGGGGGGTGAGTTCTTAGCCAGTGTGTTCTCATTTCATCCCTGCAGGCGGAGGTAGCAGGAGCCCCACCTACCCCGCAGGGTGTCTATTGTGGGGAGGGGAAGGGATGGTGATTGTAAGCCAGTTTGATTCTTCTTAAGTGGTAGAGAAAGTCAGCGTATAAAAACCAACTGTTCTTCTTTTGCTGCTGCTGCTTCTAATTCTGCTTCTATAAATCATTTAGTGTGAAACTTTGTAGAAAGTTTGTGGCTACATCTATCTGGATGCCCATCTCCCCTGACCCTGTTTACACCAAAATCACCCATCTAAACCTCTTCCCTTTTAGCTATCTCTGGTTTCATAAATTCATATATTTCCCCCCATCCATCTCTTCTCTTTCTGAACTCTTGCATAACCTGCATGGCTACTTCCTCAACTTCTTCTTTTCTTCTTTACCATTATCTGCCACATCTCAGCATCCTGGAACAACCTGCAGATCTAGTACAGGAGATAAAGAGCCCATGAATTCAGTAACCGGTCCCAAGCTATTTATCCTGCATGGGTTATGCGTGTTGTCGCCCTGTTTCTAGCGAATAGTCCCGGTCCTGTTCAAGTCACGGCACCAGTGTCGGAGAGACAGAAGGATGGATTTTAAAAAGGCTGAAGGATTTTGATATGGTGGAAGGCAATGTTCTTCTGGAGGTTAGGTTGGGGTCAGAGGGAGGAATTTCTCAATTTGGCTGAAGGTAGAGAAATGTTTGCACGTGTCAGGGACATAAATATTGCTGACTGCATGGGAAATGTGCTAGCCGTGACCCTCATTAACATATTGGCAGCACATCACTGACTTAAGGCACTGGGCAGATGGAAGATACAGAATAAAAAAAAGAAGTGCAGGCCTGATAAGTAGGAGGCAAAGCAGAGAAGGTTGGGAGGATATTGCTCGCAGAGGAAGGCCGTGGCTGCAGGTGAATTTATGCAGCAACTGCGGGAGAGCACGATAAAGGTTTATAAGATTATGCACGGCGTGGAGAAAATGGATAGGGAGGGATTTTTTTTTCTTCCCTGCCTCTCTCATAACCTTAGATCTTGGAGGCACCCGATAAAATAACCAGCAGAGTCAGGACAGATAAAAGAGAGCTTGCCAGCCCAGCTGATCAGGTGCAAACGGATCCGTTTCTCTTCTGAACTGCCATGGATCTCAAGAGTCGGAATTGGTGAATGCTTCTTCTTTTGTTTGTGTGTGTGTTCTTTTGTCAATTGTTTGCTACTAGTTCTGCTGTAAACCAGCATACATGCTGTGGAGAGCCAGCGTGGTGTAGTGGTGAAGAGCAGCGCTTTGGAGCGGTGGGCTCTAATCTGGAGAACCGGCTTTGATTCCCCCTTCTTCCACATGAACAGCGGAGGCTAATCTGGTGAACCGGGTTGGTTTCTCCACTCCTACACACGAAGCCAGCTAGGGGACCTTGGACGAGTGACAGCTCTCCCAGAACTCTCCCAGCCCCACCTACCTCACGGGGTGTCTGTTGTGGGGAGGGGAAGGGAAGGTGATTGTAAGCTGGTTTGATTTTTCCTTAAGTGGTAGAGAAAGTCGGCATATAAAAACCAACTCTTCTTCGTCTTCTGGGTGTTAAGTGGAGCTCTATGTGTTATGCGGGGAGGGACTTCAATACCAGAGTGTCTAATTGCCAAAGTGACAATTTTTCTCCAGGTGAACTGATCTCTATTGGCTGGAGATCCGTTGCAATAGCAGGAGATATCCAGCTAGTACCTGGAGGTTGGCAACCCTACTATGATGGCTAACCCAGAAAATAAAAATAAAAATGTTGTTATTTCCATCTTGGGACTTCTAGGAAATGGATGAGGCTGGGAAGGGCTTCAATTAACAACTCTCCAATTGTAATTTCGGGTGCACGCTTACTTTGGGAGCGGGTCCTGCTGGCGAATGGCTGTGGCTCCGTTTGCAGAGCATCTGCCCGACATGCAGAAGGACCCAGATTCAATCCCCCGGCATCTCTAGTTAAAGGGACCAGGCAAGTAGGTGATGGGAAAGACCCCTGCCTGAGACCCTGGAGAGCCACCACCGGTCTGAGTAGCCAAAACTGACTTTGATGGACCGAGGGTCTGATTCAGTGTAAGGCAGCTTCATGTGTTCAACACCTGAGCTTTAAGCAGCAGTAGAAGTGTGCCCTTTTAATCCTGAATGTATCCAAGAGTTGGCCTTTGAAGCGCGTTGGGAGTCCGCCCCGCCTTCCTGAAATCTCCCCCCCCCCCATTAGAAGTCTACATAGTAAGCCTTTGGAGGTACGATGCACGACTGGAATTGTACAACCACTGTTGCATCTTTCAGAGACTCCCTCAGCAGCCTGTTTCTAGTCAACCTTTTCTAAACTGCTTCCATCAAAAGTAATGACGGTGTTTTATGTTGGGTTTTTCTTGATGGATGGCATCGACGGCTTTTGCGCTGCCACGCAAGTTAAATTCCTTTTGATTCATTTACTTGTTCGTACAGGTTCTCCCCCCCCCCTTTGCTCGCCGGATAAAATTCTAGCAAAGATATTAAAGTAAATGACCTGCTCTTTAATATTTCATGTGGTGGCTTGGGATAGATTTGGTCATTGAATTGTTGCAATCTAATATTAGACTCCGTCACTGGGAGACAATATGGCTGTTCGCAGGATTTTAAGACCTTGCTTGTTCGGCACGGTAGCGTAGCGTCTCTTGCAGTTATGCACGACAAACCGCAGAAATGCATTGGATCAGACATATTTTCTTGCAGCGGAGGCTCTCCGCCGGATTTCATATAATTTTCAAAGCATTAGAGGTTTGTAAACTAGTCCCTGTCAAAAGCAGTCGATTTTACTTAGTGCAAGACTCATAAATAAAACGGGAGCTGCGGCTGGAATTTTGCCCAGAGCAAAACTTGACGTGAATTTTGACGTTCTTCTTCAGGCAGAACTTTTGAGGGGTTGTGGAGGAAACTGGCAGTGCAATTGCAAACGATGTTACACCCTTCTAAGTCCATTGATGTCAGTAGGATTAGAAGTAGGGTTTCCAACCTCCATGTGGGGCCTGGAGTTCTCCCAGAATTACAACTGTTCTCCAGACTACAGAGATAGGTTCCCCTGAAAGAAATGGCAGCTTCAGAGGGTGAACTTCATAGTATGCCATAAGTTCTAGGTGGAATTCCTCCCCCCTCCAAATCTTTAAGGATCTTCCAAGCCAGAATTGGCAACCTGATTTAGAAGGGTGTAACTCTGTTTAGGATTGCACTGTGGCTGCTCTGATAGGTAGGCGGTGAACACAGATTCTTATGATTATTATGATGAGATCTCACTTGAAGTGAAATATGGATGTTTCTTCTTGGTCAAGCTCTGAGGATTTCTGGAGGAACACAAAAATGTTTTGATGAGGAAGGCACAACAAGTGCTCAGGTTAGGGTTCATATATAGCAGACATCCCCAGCGTGTTACCGGTGGGTACCGTGGCTCCTGCCAACACCTTTCCTGGTGCCTACCAAGTGTTTTTAGAAAGTAGGCAGGGCCAGATAGAGCTTTTTTCCAGCAGGGCTTTTATTCGGCAAATGAAGATCTGGTTGGCTATGGAGATCTTTACAAACATTGCTTTGGCAGCAGCTGCCACCACAACACAATGATTGTCACTGCATGAAGGAAAGTTGCTTGGTATTCGAGAAAATATTTATTCATTTAAAAGGCATCCTGTTAAACCAATCTCCTGCCTGAAATGTTGAACAGCTACTAGTAGATTTATGCATAACTAACTTCCTAACATTTTGTGTTTGGCTCCGCCTCCTGCGGCAGCCATTTGGTGCTTGCGCACACTACCCTGTGTTAAAACTCCAAAGGTGCTCGAAGGCTCAAAACGTTTGGGGACCCCGATCTATAGAATACAATATGATCTTGAAAGTTAGACAGGCAGATCCTTGCTTCAAATGTACTCCAGTTAGGATTGCCAAGTCTTCCAGTAGAGAGCTGATCTCAGCGCCATGTTCCTGATCTCTATAGTTTGGAGATGAGCTGTAATTCCAGGAATCTCCAGGTCCCATCTGGGGGCTGGCATCCCTAACTCTAGTCCATGTGCACCTTGGTTCCACATTAGAAAGCACCTTTTGATAAGATAGAATAGAGTAAATGGCATCTGTGTCTCTAACCGGCTGAGACCTCTTTGGCCGAGGGCTTTCAGTGACCACACGAGCGATATTTTCCCAGGACTTTCTCAAGGGCTCTCAAGGTCTTAACAATCGCCATGTGTGAAAGCGTTCTTGGCTTGAGAGGGAAGGGAAGCAGTGAAGAGAAACTAAGAGGCTGCCTCCTACTCGAACATCTTATTAAAAGTCCCAATTTAACAGGCTACTGATTATTGGTATTTCCAGTAATTGGTAGGTCTGAAGATGGAGACGTTCTGGTGAACCGTTTGGTTTCCCTTTTCATCAACAATTCCTGGGTCAATGCGCTGAGGTTCCCGGGGCATGATTTGCTTGCATAAGCTTCAGTCATTGGGGTGGATGTGGGGAGGGAGGGAGGGCATTTTTCTTCATGTATCAGTCACACGTGTGGGTGATAATGAGAAGTGTAATTGCGGAGGTTATCCAGCTCTGTTAATTTCATTGAATAAGGCAAGGGTTTCGCTAGGATTCAGCTTTGTTGTGCGTGTGTTGTTGTGCTGTTGTTTCGTCACAATCGGAGCCTACGGTTGACTGGCGCATTGACACAGTTCTCCCCATGTTCTTCCAATGGCACACTTACGTTTGAAAACATACTAAAAATGTAATGTAGAAGGGGGCGGAATAAAGAGGACGCTGAAAGACATGCTCCTCTCTAAGGTGTAGCGCTTATTTTTTAAACACACACAAAAAAGGAAGAAAACTCAAAACCCCGGTATCTATTTTTTTAAAAAGACAAAAAGGGGGGAAAAACAGATTTCTGTTCCTACTTGTAGCTGACGAAACTTATCCCCCCCCCCATCTTTTTAGTCTCTAAGTAGGATTGCCAGGTCCCTCTTTGCCACCAGCGGGAGGTTTTTGGGGCAGAGCCTGAGGAGGGCTGGGTTTGGGGAGGGGAGGGACTTCAGTGCCATAGAGTCCAATTGCCAAAGTGGCCATTTTCTCCAGGTGAACTGATCTCTATCGGCTGGAGTCAGTTGTAATAGCAGGAGATCTCCAGCTAGTACCTGGAGGCTGGCAGCCCTGTCTCTAAGGTGCTGCTGGACTTGAATCTAGATCTTCTACTGCAGACCAATACAGCTACCATCCTAAAACTAAGTTGGAAGAAAGTCAGATTTTTTTTTTTTTGGCTTTGTGGAATAGGCAAGTGGAAACCAGGAAGCTAATTGGTGAGTATCATGGCGGAGACTACAATTCCAGTTCCCCCCTACCGCATATAGTGAGAGATTGGGGGGGAAAGTGTACTCATTGGTAGCAACTGGCATTCATTCTTGAATAACAGTCATAATCCTTTCAGTTTCTGCTTCAAGGATGGCTAGAATTACTCATCATTGAGGTTTACAAGGGCGTTTTTTAATATGATTTGATTAGGATTGCGAGGTCCCTCTTCGCCACCGGTGGGAGGTTTGGGGGTGGAGCCTGAGGAGAGCAAGGTTTGAGGAGGGGAGGGACCTCAATGGGCTATAATGCCATAGAGACCATCTTCCAAAGCAGCCATTTTCTCCTGGTGTACTGATCTCTGTTGCCTGGAGATCAGCTATAAATAGGGTTGCCAGGTCCCTCTTCGCCACCAGTAGAAGGTTTTGGGGGCGGAGCCTGAGGAAGGTGGGGTTTGGGGAGGGGAGGGACTTCAATGCCATAGACTCCAATTGCCAAAGCAGCCATTTTCTCCAGATCTCTATCAGCTGGAGATCAGTTGTAATACCAGGAGATCTCCAGCTAGTACCTGGAGGTTGGCAACCCTAGATTTGACCATTGCTTGCCATCTATAGATCTTTTTCAGTATCAGCCCTGTTAAATATGGTCAGACACTCATCTGCAGACTTCCTCAGTGATTGCTTCTCTTTTATGGAACGGCCTCCCCAAAGAGTTGAGAAAGGCCTCCATTCTGCTGTCTTTCCTTCGGGACCGTACAACTGAACATTTCAAGAGGGTTTGGTGGGCTTCTATCTATTAGATAATGTAGGTTGTGTTTTTTTTTTTTTGCTAAATACTGCATGTGTTTTAACTTTGCCGTCTCCTTGGGTCCCAGTTCTTGTGAAAGGGTAGGTTTATAAATATTTGAATTTAAAACACAAATAAATTGGCTTGCTTTTAACTGCGAATCCATATTTCCTTTATTTACGACTTCAGGGCTTTGGCTGTCCACATTGCAGTTCTTTCTGTTAGCCATATTGAAGGTGGCTCGAACGATTCATCACTGAGGTTTGGAAAGGTCCAATTTTCATCAGCCTTGACCACTGCTTGGCAAGTAATTAAACGACCTGAAGCAATTTCAGAATCTTGATAGTCGATTCTTCCAGGGCGCATATAGATGTTCTAATCCCCTCTCCTCCTTGCAATGGAATATATAGTTGTTCCACTAGATGATGCATTCTGAACTTTGCCTTGAGTGGGCAGGTTAATCTATCAAGCTCATTAAAATCAGCTTCAGACCATTTAATTATACCCGTGGAATAAGCGAAAGCGGGGACTGCCCAGGTGTTAATTACGTGTATTTTATTCTTCGTTTGTAAGCTGACTTTTGAAGACTCTCTGTCCACAGAGATGCTGTTAAGAGGATTATGAACTTGAGTAGATGATCTGGCAGTTCTGATTGATCCCCGGGTATTTGTAGGTGTTAGTATTATCAACTTAGACGAAGTCTTAGCGCTTGATGGATATTTCCATTGCATGCGATGCTTGCTTTCTATCATGTGGAGAGTTGTGTGATTGTCATGACCAATCAACACTTTAATATATTTGCTGAAAATGCCTTTGGTCGTTACGAGGCTGTTAAGGCTGGTTGGAGAATTAGCAATTTTATGCCATCCATGTACAAAAAGATACGCAGATTCTTCAGTTCATTGCAGTTGATCCCTAGAGGTAGGTCACTTGAATGAAGCTGAGAATTTTGTATTCTGGGCTCAGGGACTTCCCTTCGAAAAAGGCCCTTCTTGATGTGAGTATTATCTAAGTTCATATTCTCCAGCTATGAATTAGTGACTCAGTTTGTCTTTGGAATTCATATAGGGTTGCCAGCCTCCAGGGACTAGCTGGAGATCTCCTGCTATTACAACTGATCTCCAGCCGATAGAGATCAGTTCCCCTGGATAAAATGGCCACTTTGGCTGTTGGACTCTATGGCATTGAAGTCCCTCCCCTCCCCAAACGCCACCCTCCTCAGGCTCCGCCCCAAAAACCTCCCACTGGTGGCGGAGAGGGACCTGGCAACCCTAAGTTCATAGCAGGGCTTACTTAACAGGCCTTACAACTGGGATGTCAACAGCTGGGGAAGCAATAAAAGAGAGAGGAAAGAGAAGCAAAGGAGGCTGTGTGATATATTGGTTAGTGTCAGACTAGGAGACCAGGGTTTAGGTTTGCCAGACTCCAGATGGGTCGTGGAGATCTCCCAGAATTACAGCTCATCTCCAGACAAGAGAGTTCAGTTCCCCTTGAGAAAATGGCTGCTTTGTAGGGTAGACTCTATGGCGTTATAGCCCACTGAGCTCCGGTCCTTTTCCAAACCCTGCCCTCTCAGGCTCCACCCCAAAATCACAAGGAATTCCCCAACCAAGAGTTGGGACTCCTAGCTGGATTTCAATCCCCAGTTGGCCAAGAAACTTGCTAGATGACCTTGGTCCAGTTAGTTTCCCCCATCCTAACCAACCTCATAGCATTGCTGTAAGAATAAACTAGGGAGAGAGAGCCATGGACACCATCTTGGAGTAGGGAAGGCTATATATGTAAAACTTGAAACATTTCTGGGTTGCCTTTCTACCCAAATAGGGTTTCCAAGGCAGCAACATTAAAACATTTCAACTTTTCAAAGTACATATACAATAATTCAATGAAAAACATATAAACAGACATAATGCGAAAAAACAGGGAGGCCAATTACAGTTATTGGCAGTAGGCCAATTAGAATAAAAATATATACCAGATAGAAAGTTTGGAAGTGGCGTTAACGATCTTCAGGCTAGGTTTTCAAGGTTGATGAAAAAGTCAAAGGTTTGTTGGAGCAGGTGGTTTTTAAGAAGCGATTTGAAACAAAAGAGGAAAGTAACTCTGTGAAGGTGCTGTGTTGTGCAGCGTCTTCAAAGAAGAGACCAGCAAGAGAGGATAACCAGAGCTATTTAGAATCATAGAGTCATAGAGTTGGAAGGGGCCGTACAGGCCATCTTGTCCAATCCCCCTGCTTAATGCAGGATTAGCCCAGAGCATCTCTGACAAGTGTTTGTCCAGCCGCTACTTGAAGACTGCCAGTAAGGGGAGCTCACCACCTCCCTAGGTAGCTGATTCCACAGTTGAACAACTCTTACTGTAAAACTTTTTTTCCTAATATCCAGCCGGTACCTTTCCGCCCGCAGTTTAAACCCATTATTGCCAGTCCTATCCTCTGCTGCCAACAGGAGCAGCTCCCAAGTAACAGCCCTTCAAATACTTAAAGAGAGCAATCATGTCCTCCCTCAACCTCCTCTTCTCCAGACTAAACATTCCCAACTCTTTCAGCCTTTCCTTGTAGGGCTTGGTCCCCAGGCCCCTGATCATCCTCATTGCTCTCCTCTGCACCCGCTCAATTCTGTCCACACCCTTTTTGAAGTGAGGCATCCAGAATTTAAGACTGCTTCAGAAGATAACTGTGTTGGTCTGCAATAGAACAGCTGCATTCAAGTCCAGTAGCTCAGACAGAGACCAACAAGATTTTCTGGCTATGAGCTTTTGAGAGTTAAAGCTCCCTTCACCAGATACGAAGCAATGATACAAAGCAGTTCTCTGACGAAGGGAGCTTTGACTCTCGAAAGCTTAAACCCAGATAATCTTGTTAGTCTCTAAGGTGCTACTGGACTTGAATCTAGCGGTTTAAGAGTGGAGATCTGTTGGTTCCTTGGAGTGGAAGAGCTGAAGCAATCTGATGCTTTAAAACTGAGTTCACAGCCCGCAGTTTGTGCCGTGGCCTCTAAAATGGCATCGTATGCTTGGAGAAAGTTGCACGTTTGCATTCATGACCAACTTGTTCCCCTATGGTTGTCTATTAACTGCCCAATCTCAAGTACACTATTTGGGACACTGTTATTCAACTAAGGATATTTGGATATTTTGGGTTCTGTGCTGCTCTTTGTCAGGTCCCGGGCTGGGCTAGGAGGCTGGGTAGTCGTGCGGTCCAAGGTCAAGTCAGTGGAGATCAAAACAGGAGTCCAAACGTGTCCGGAAGAAGAGTCGTGAATCAAGCCGAGGGTCGGAGTTCCAGGAATTCAAGCCGGTCAGGAGCCTAAGTGGATGCGAAGCAGTCCGGAAACTGAATTGTTGCTTCCACAGAGAAACCTCCCAACAGCCTGGAATATATGGTTCTCTGGTGGTGCACTCCTTTGCCCCACTCATTACCTAGCCTGGCTCCTGTCAGTATTCAGGGCTTTGTGTTCGCCTATACTCCCGTGCATTCCTGCGGCGGGTGTCTAAATCTTTGCGTAGTCTTTCCCTCAGCCTAGCTACAGGCGGGGGTGATTCTACCAGCTGCAGCTGTCTCTCCTCCTCATTACTCATGCTAGGAGCGGAAGCTTCAGCCTTTGATAGAGACCATTTGCTAACTTCCGAGGAGGTAGAGGGCCCAGCCTCTGCCTCTGCTTCTGCTGCCAACTCATCCGGGAGCTCTGTCTGTTCAGTGTCCTGGTCCCTGCTGACCACGACACTCTTGCAAAGGCAGCTATGTCAGGTGTCCAGTGGACACGCTTGAAAACATGGTGGTGTTTTCATCCTAGGTGTCTTTACTTTTGATTGTGTCTAGGGCCGTTTATGCATGGGAGTTTTATCTGAGGTTCGTTGCTCGCTGGACCCACACTTTCCTGTTGGGAGTCTATGCACCAGCAGTCGCCAAGCTCAAATCAGGAAGTATTTGAATCCCTGCCCCTTGGAATGCTGCTTTGTAATTGGCTGTAGGGAGAGAATAGGCCCCTCCTGAAACCCAACTGCCACATAAAAAAGCATTTTAAGAAAACAAAAAATGGAGTTATTTGAAAGGAGGGGGGTGGAGACACCCAAGCTTTGTTTTTAAAAGCCTTCTGCTCAGAAAGAACTCAGAGGCAGCAGGAAGAATTTGAATCCCCGCCCCTTGACATGCAGCTTTGTAATTGGCTGTCTGCCTGCTGTGAGAGAAACCAAGCTTCCGTGTCCCACGCTTTGCCTTATCCATGGGGATTTCAAGCAGGCTGAGCTCAGCGAAGAGGGAAGAATTGAGTTAACAGAGGGACTGGAAGTCCCGAGATTTGTGAGGGCTGGCAGCGAGGTCATCTCTAATGGAGGGAAAACTCATGCATAACTCCAAGGAACAACTGAGACAGATGGGGGGTGGGTGGAGGTGAGTGAAAGTACTCTTGCGTAAACAACCTAGGTGAGTGAAAGTACCCATGCGTAAATGACCTAGGTATCTGCATTTGCAGCTGATAGTGCCCAGAGTGGAGGCAAAGAAGCTGAAGGGACCTGGGACATACACTTAAGGAGACAGTGTAATAGATCAAGCATTGTGAAATTGGCAAATAGATGATCTACCTAGTTTTTCCTCACCTGAAGGGTATTGCTGCTTCAGCCCATTTTCTAATATTTTCTCTACACTGGCTTCTTTTTTTTGTAATGACAAGGGACGAGATTTCTATCTTTTCTGTAGAGAAAATGTTTCTCCTACCCAGTTGATCAGTCAGGACAATCTGATCTCTGTTATCTCTCCTTTTTAAATCCTTTTTATCGTAAATTAATCTTAAGTCAATTTTCTGATTCCCCATTCTCTTTGTTTCTGGAAATTGTATGTAAGATGGTTTGTTCGTTTTTTACTTCCCCCTTTCTCTTCTTCCTATTTGGGAACTGAATGTTCTGGGTGGCCAGGTTTCTGGGTGGCCAAACTTAAATCTGTAGCAGCCCCAATAGCCCAGGCTGGCCTGATAATGTCAGAACTCAGAAGCTAAGCAGGGTAAGTTTATGGATGGGAGACCATCAAGGAAGACTGCAGAGGCAGGCAATGGCAAACCACCTCATCTTATCACTTGCCTTGAAAACCCTATGAGGTAGAACTTCATGGGGTCGCCTCAAGTTGGTTTTGACTTGACTACACACTTTACCTTTACATCTGTATCTAAACCTGCACTGGTGGTTGATCCTTCCTGTCTGCTTGGAGAGCCAGCACAGTGTAGTGGTTAAGAGCTGTGGTATGGAGCAGTGGACTTTAATCTGGAGAACCGGGTTTGATTCCCCACTCCTCCACATGAGTGGTGGACGCTAATCTGGTGAACTGGGTTGGTTTCCCCACTCCTCCGCATGAAGCCAGCTGGGTGACCTTGGGCTAGTCACAGGCCCACCTGCTTCACAGGGTGTCTGTTGTGGGGAGGGGAAGGGAAGGTGATTTTAAGCCGGTTTCAATCTTCAGTAAGTGGTAGCGAAAGTCAGCATATAAAAACCAACTCCTCCTCCTTCTTCCTCTTTCTCTTCTTCTTCCTCTTCTCCTCCTCCTCCTCCTCCTCCTCCTCAGTTCTTGGAGGACCTGAAGTCATACTTGGGTGGTCACTAGGGGAAGCCATTTCATTTTGCAACAAGGGTATTTTGATTTCCTTCTCCTTGTACAAATAGTTTGGCTCTTAGATGAGCAAGAAAATGCACGCATGTTTGTCAGGCTGCTGTCTCACCCAGGTCTTGGTGTCTGCTTGCTAACTTCTACAGTCCATCAGCCCCTGGGCCATTTGCTCCGCTGTCATCTGCCAGATGGGGAAGCCAGGCTGTGAGAGGTTCAGTCAAGTACAGGATCACAGTGTCCCAAAAGGTCACTTTGGAGCTGCCGCGAGCCTAAAGCTGTTGCAGCTTATTGCATAACCTTAAGTATCCAAGAGCTGAAAGTGCATTTATTGTGTCTCAGCCTAGCCAAGTCCTCGCTGTTCTTTGTTTCTAGGCCAGAAAAGAAAGAAACATCATTGGGTGATAGCAGGATGCCGTGGGCAGAAGAGGGGGTACAGCGTAAGTTGGGGTGTGAGTCCCCAGGGTTAGGCCTGAGCGGGGTAACCCACTCAACAGAGCAAGCCTGCGAGGAATTTGGAGCTATACATGTTATCCCAGTCTTCCTCCAAGGAGCTCAGTACATGATTCTTTCCCTCATTTTGTCCTCACAACAATGCCTGAACATTGGAGCTATAAGTCTCCAAGGCCACCCAGACCTTGAATGTTTTATTGTTGTTGTTGTTAATTCAATTTGTACCCCACCCTCCCTGGCCACTGCCGGGCTCAGGGTGGCTTCCAGCAACAAATATACAAGTATAAATACATAGGTTAAAACATATCATATTAAAACTATAAAACTAACACAGCTTTACAAAGAAGGCACGCTAAATCCATAGCTCCTGTAAAATACCTGCCGAGGAGGTTGACGTGAGTAGAACAGCAAGGCCAATCATCCAAGGTCAGGAAGGCAAACAGTGACAGGGGTGGAGAAGACACTGAAAGAGGGGCTCGGATAGGGGAGGGGAGGGAATATGGGGGAAAGGGAAAAAGGAAAGGGCAGGGAGGCCAGCGGATCTACAACCCGTTGCTGTCCTCAGCCATATGCCTGGTGGAACATCTCCATCTTACATGCCCTGAGGAACTGAGCTAGGTCCAGCAGGGCATAGGTCTCACTCATATTTATATATATTTATTTTATTACAGCCAAAGGCCACCATAAAATATAAAATATACATCTTATGAAAAAATTATACAGCTCCCATTTACAGCATCTTGTCTGTACTAATTAATCTGAAGGTTTGCCCATAAGGTCTTTGTTCTTCATAATAGGGCTGTTGAAAAAAAAATTCGGTATAATTCAGATTCGGCAAAATTCGGCCCCTTTTTATTCGGGAAATGCCAAAGTCCGAACTCCCCCACTTCGGGCCCGTGCAATTTGGCATGAGATCCGGCGTTTGGGGAAAAATTCGGCCGAATAAAGCCATTAAAAACACAATCGCGCCTTTCCGCGGCTCCGGGGGGGGGGGACATTTTTTGGGGTAGAGGTCCGAAATTTTCAGCGTAGCTTCAGAGGACCCGTCTTGCAAGAACCTCCAAGTTTTGTAAAGATTGGGTCAGGGGGGGCTGAGATATGGGCCCCGAAAGGGGTCCCCCCTCCTTAATGTGCATCTCTGACAATGGGGGTTTGCAATTAGCAGAGCTTGCCGCCCACACCCAAAGCTCCCAGCCCCGACAAACAGCTGAGCTGTGGGGAGCAAGGGCGGGGCATGTGCGAAGAAGTTTGCAAACGATGCAAAGCAACACGTTTGCAGCCATTAAAACCATGGAAACCATGCAAAGCAACACATTTGCAACCATACAAACCATGCAAAGTAACATGTTTGCAACCATGCAAATCATGCAAAGCAACATGTTTGCAACCATCAAAGCAACACCTGGGAGTTTGCAAACCATGGAAAGGGACAGAGGCAGCTAGCTATGCATAAGGAGCAGGAGGGGGTGGAATTTCCCCTTTTGCATCGGACTAAGGACCAGGAAAATGCATTCTTTAAGTCACAATTTGAAAACCCGTTTTGAGCAAGCATCAAAATAGACCTAACCGATCTTATGAATGAGGGAAAACCTGAGGACACACAATGAAGCTACCCCCCTCAAACCAGGGGGAGAGAGACTCAGGGGGCATCCCCCCACAGAACAGGCAAAAGCCCCCTTTGGCTCCCCCCCCACCCACAGAAACTGCTCCCTCCCCACACACACACAGACTCTGCTCCCCCCCACACACACACACAGGAGAAAAATTATAGAGAAAACCCCCAAAATGGGTCTTACTGTGGATGTCTTCTGTTCCATCAGGGGGCACCCTCCCCCGCAGAACAGGCAAAAGCCCCCTTTGGCTTCCCCCACCCACCCACAGAAACTGCTCCCTCCCCACACACACACAGACTCTGCTTCCCCCCCCACACACACACAGGAGAAAAATTATAGAGAAAAGCCCCCAAATGGGTCTTACTGTGGATGTCTTCTGTTCCATCAGGGGGCACCCCCCCCACAGAACAGGCGAAAGCTCCCTTTGCCTTCCCCCCCCACCCACAGAAACTTCTCCCTCCCCACACACCCACAGACTCTGCTTTCCCCCCCCACACACACACACAGGAGAAAAATTATAGAGAAAAGCCCCAAAATGGGTCTTACTGTGGATATCTTCTGTTCCATCTTCTTCGCACCTGCCCCGCCCTTGCTCCCCGCAGCTCATCTGTTTGTCGGGGCTGGGAGCTTTGGGCGTGGGTGGCAAGCTCTGCTAATTGCAAACCCCCATTGTCATAGATGCACATTAAGGTTGGGGAAGAAGACCCAGCTTGGTCACCGATTGGCCGCAGGAGAATGCTGCTTACTAACTGACGGTTATGCTGCTGCGTGGAACCCCGAATTTGCTGAATTTATTCACCGAACACCCCGAACTCACTGAATTCGGGTCCCCGTTTTCCCACCTTTTTTGAGTTCGGTTCCATCTGAACTAAAAACCGCCGAATCAGGGGAAATTCGGCTGTTTTTCAGTTCGGGACGAACCGAATCGACAGCCCTACTTCATAAATGCCTTCCGTTTCCAGCAAACATAAGAGCAAAAAGCATAAGCCTTGTACTGAATCTGACCACTGATTTAGGTCAATCTAGTCTACTCTGACTGGCAGCAGCTCTCCAGGGTCTCAGGTGGGGTCTTTCACATCATCAGTACCTGATACTGGAGAAGTTGGGGATTGAACTTGGACATTCTATATGCTAAGCAGATGCTTTACCCATGAGCCTGAAATAGAAGGAGGGAAGGTGTTATAATGGAAGCTTATTGCATAGAACAGCTTTTCATTAAAGCAGTCCTGACTTAAGCCTGATGTTCAATCCTCCCGTTTTCCTTCTGGGGTGTGGAGACAATGCTTCAACATGGGGACTAATCCTAGGGCACTTCATGTTAATAGCTCAACCCCAAGAAGTGGTGCACAGTAATCAGAATCTGATAGATGTCCATTGTTATAGAAAGTGATTTTTGTGGTGGAAAAAGAAATATGAACCTGAGAATCCACTCTCCTTCTAAGCAAAGGCTAAGAAATAACCACCGCTGGGGAGTTAGAAGGTTAATTTAATTGTGTTGGGTGGAATGTTCTTCTGACCTTCTCACATCCTCTCTTGGTTTTCATTCAACCTCCGTGACATCATGACCTTCCGTACTAGAAATCTATTCAGGCTTCAAAGATAAAGCTTAATAAGATAAGATGCACTGTTTACAAGCTTTCTGGTTATCTTTTTATGAATAACAATAGGCTTTCTGGATCCTACATAATATAGAGATTATAAAAACAGCATTCAGGTTTTCGAAAGTTAAGAAGAAGAAGAGTTAGTTTTTATATGCTGACTTTCTCTACCACTTCAGGAAGAATCAGACCGGCTTACAATCACCTTCCCTTCCACTCCCCACAACAGACACCTTGTGAGGTAGGTGGGGCTGAGAGAGTTCTGAGAGAACTGTGACTAGCCCAAGGTTACCCAGCTAGCTTCATATGTAGGAGCAGGGAAACCAACCCGGATCACCAGATTAGAATCTGCCGCTCATGTGTAGGAGTGGGGAATCAAACCCTATTAGAGTCCAGATTAGAGTCCACCGCTCCTAACCACTGCTCTTAACCACTACACAAGCTATACTCAGGAATGGATGACTTCTGCCTTACCAAATTCAGCCTGCTGTGCAACAAGGTCTTGTTCTGCAGATAATTTTTCAAAAGTTTTGCAGGGTTTACTTTTAGGAAAGTTTTGTGTGTGTGTGTGTGTGTGTGAAATATTTGTGGATTTAGACTTGCTGCTTTTTGGAGATGGCCATTTTCTCCAGGTGAACTGATCTCTATTGGCTGGAGACCAGTTGTAATAGCAGGAGATCTCCAGCTACTACCTGGAGGTTGGCAACCGTATTCACTGGGTATGCCACGTTTTATTTTTATATAGCCACCTACCTTAGTTCCTAAGTGGGTGAAATATTTGTTCCCAGACTACAATCAAGCATGCCAGACTTCAGCGCAGTGAGTTTTTACAGAATAGTTATCAGCCTAGGAAAATAGAGTTTATAATGGGAATTTCAGAGAAACTCTTAACTGCAGGTATGCCAGTGGGAACCACTGCAATAAAATGAAGTCCCTGACTCACTTCATTTTGCCAAATTGTATCGTAATTAAGGAAATTAAAAGAAAAAAAATCTTGCAGTCTACAAAATTGCCCTTTATTTCCTTCCCCTCCGGAAGCACTTACTTTTTAAATTTTCCCAATATTTTTTGCCTCTTGTGCAGTTAAATAAAGGCAAGGAGACCAATTTAAATTATGAATTTGATTCCAGTTAATATGAACGTGGGAAGCGAAGGGCTGCATCTTCAATTCAGAAGTTGGAGCAGGGTCCATTTATTATTTCTTTTATCATTTTATTTAAAACTATTTTTTTTAAATTCTGCCTTTCCCCCTAGTTCAGGGCTCCAAGGCTTAGGTTTGCCTGCTCCAGCCTGGGAAATTCATGGAGATCTGGGGAAGAATTTCACCTAGAATCTATGGCATACTATATAGAGCTCTCTGAAGCTGGCATTTTCTCCAAGAAACTGAGAGCCAGTGTGGTGTAGTGGTTAAGAGTGGTGGTCCGGAGAGGTGGACTCTGATCTGGAGAACCGGGTTTGAGTCCCCACTCCTCCACATGAGCAGTGGAGGGTAATCTGGTGAGCTGGATTTGTTTCCCTGTTCCTCCCCACTCCTCCACATGAAGCCAGCTGGGTGACCTTGGGCTAGTCACAGCTCTCTTAGAGCTTTCTCAGCCCCACCTACCTCACAGGGTGTCTGTTGAGGGGGAGGGAACGGGACTGTAAGCCGGTTTGATTCTTCCTTAAGTGGTAGAGAAAGTCGGCATATAAAAACCAACTCTCTTTCTTTCTTTCTTTCTTTCTTTCTTTCTTTCTTTCTTTCTTTCTTTCTTTCTTCTCTTCCTCCTCCTTCTCCTCTTTCAATGCACTTTGCAGATGGATTTTTCTTTCTTTCTTTCTTTCTTTCTTTCTTTCTTTCTTTCTTTCTTTCTTTCTTTCTTTCTTTCTTTCTTTCTTTCTTTCTTTCTTTCTTTCTTCTTCTCCTCCTCCTCCTCCTCCTCCTCCTCTTTCAATGCACTTTGCAGATGGATTTTACTGTGTGCATTTCACCTAGAATCTATGGCATACTGTATAGAATCTGCTCTCTGAAGCTGCCATTTTCTCCAAGGAACTGATCTGTTGTCTGGAGACGGACATAATCGGGTTCTATAGGATTTCGTAACTTCACAGATATGCAAAATTCAGTATAGTATTTTTAAGATACTGTATCACACTCAAATAGAATACTTCTTAATATTTATATTCAAGCAAATTCTAACATTATACATAAATTAACCACACTAAATGCAAAACAAAAAGGATCCAATTTGATTACATACAAATTTCACATATAGTCCCGGTGAGGCCTGGAGATCTCCAAGAATTACAACTTCTCCAGATGACAGCGATCATTTCCCCTGGAGGAAAGGGCAGCTTCGGAGGGCAGACACTATAGCATTATACCTCTCTGGGGTCCCCCCCTCCCCAAACCCCACCTTCCCTCGGTTCCACCCCCAAATATCCAGGAATTTCCCAACCCAGACTTGGCAATCCAATTGCCAGTTTGGACTGCATGGCTACTCTTCTGTTAGAATCATAGAGTTGGAAAAATGGTTAGTGCTAAAATAGTTCACTACTAAGCATGGCCAGTCTCATCAGATCTTGGAAGCCAAGCAGGGTCAGCCCTGCTTGGGAGACTGCAAGTAAGTCATAGAATCATAGAGTTGGAAGGGGCCATACAGGCCATCTAGTCCAACCCCCTGCCCAATGCAGGATCAGCCAAGAGCATCCCTGACAAGTGTTTGTCCAGCCTCTGCTTAAAGATGGCCAGTGAGGGGGAGCTCACCACCTCCCTAGGTAGCTGAATTAACAACAGTTAATGTAAAAACATTTCCCCCTATTATCCAGCCGGTACCTTTCTGCTCGCAATTGAAAACCCATTATTGCGCGTCTTATCCTCTGCTGCCAACAGAAACAGTTCTCTGCCCTCCTCTAAGTGACAGCCCTTCAGATACTTAAAGAGAGCAATCCTGTCCCCACTCAACTTCCTCCTCTCCAGACTGAACATTCCCAACTCCCTCACCCTTTCCTCGTAGGGCTTGGTCTCCAGGCCCCTGATCATCCTCGTCGCTCTCCTCTGCACCCGCTCGATTCTGCCCACATCCTTTTTGAAGCGAGGCCTCCAGAAGTGCACACCATACTCCAGGTGCGGCCTGACCAATGCAGTGTACAGCGGAACGATGACATCTTGCGATTTGGATGTTATGCCTCTGTTGATGTGCCCCGAGATCGCATTAGCATTTTTTGTTGCTGCATCACACTGTTCTTAATGGTCTCATGAAAGCTGAAATTTGTGGAATACTCGGCCCGTGTTCAAATGTGGGAATCTGGAGTCTGAAATAGCAATGCATGAATGAGCTTTTTTGCTTTTGAATGTTTTTGTTGCGACCCTTTTTTGTTTTGGTTGCTCATTTGTTTTTCTGGTCTTCCTGATTAACATGTGTGTCTTTCACAGTTTTTACACTAGTTGATGCAAAAACTGGCATTCATGTTTACTACAGTCAATCTATTAGATTTTTTTTTATGTATGCGGATAGAAGGGGAAGGCAACTGCTGTTTTGTTCCAAATGGACCCCCAAACCCTGGGATTTTCAATTTGAGGTTGTGTATTCACAGCAAGTTTTAACGTCCCTGGGCTGAAGATCTCTTCTGGGTCAAAATTCTAAGTGAGTTGACTGGCAGATTGTATAATATCCTCAAGGACTTTGTATAGTCCATGGTCTTGCTGGGGGAAAAAATGATTTAAATTCTACAGTCATGAATTTTGCCAAGTTCATGCAGAGAAAGCAAAAATACACACTATGATTTATATCACCTTCTGATCTGCTATGCATTTCTGTCTTTTTTAAAATAACGAAACAGAAGCAAGTTGTCCTTTGTTGCCGCCACCTTATCTAATTTTCTCCTGGGTATTTTTTTAACTCTTCACTTGCCTTTGGCCTGTGCAAGCAGTTTCTAGACTCTATAAGACTCGGGGAAGGTTTTATGTACCTCGTGTAACTCCTCATGGTGGTTTTGCATTCTAGTAGAGATCTTCTGGCCCTAGGGTTGTCACCTCTGGGTTGGGGAATACCTGGAGATTTTGGGGGTGGAGTCTGAGGAGGGCAGGGTTTGGAGAGGGGAGGGACTTCAGTGCCATAGAGTCCAATTGCCAAAGCGGCCATTTTCTTCTGGGGAACTGATTTCTATCACCTGGAGATCAGTTCATATATATAAACTTAGAGCTGGAAGGGACCTCAAGGGTCATCTAGTCCAACCCCCTGCACAATGCAGAAAATTCACAACCACCTCCCCCCCACACACCCCTAGTGACCTCCATGCCCAGAAGATAGCAAAACAAAAAACCCCTCCAGGATCTCTGGCTAATCTGGCCTGGAGGAAAATTGCTTCCTGATCCCAAAGTGGTGATCTGCATTTCCCTGAACATGTAAGAAAGGGCCACGAGAGCCAAGCACTGACGCAACCCTCTTTCAGGGAGGTGAGCTTTGGCGCTTAAAAACCTCCAGGGAAAGAGAGCCCACTACCTCTCTTTTAAGGGGCTACAGACCTCTCCTTTGTTGAGAGGGCCAGCAAAAAGTGTTATGCTTAGAAAGAGGGTTTCTGAGCAAAGGTAGAGCAAAGGTTTTCTGTCCCCAGTTGTAATAGTGGGAGAGCTCCAGCCACCACCTGGAAGTTGGCAACCCTATTTGGCCCTGACCTGGATGGCCCAGGGTAGCCTGATGTCATCAGATCTCAGAAGCCAAGCAGGGTCAGCTTGGATGGGAGATCACCAAGGTTGTCTAGGGTTGATAGGCAATGGCAAACCACCTCTGTTCATTTCTTGCTCTTAAAACCCTGTGGGATTGCCATAAGTTGGCTGTGACTTGACTGCACTTTCCTCCACACAGGTCTTCTTTTTAAGGGGGGGGGACGTCATTATCACAGATAATATTTTGGGCCAAGAACCATTATGCCAAGATGTACTAAACACTTCACGGTTTATCAGTTTTCATGTACACAATTGTTCTTTCAAGACGATTCCAGCGTACCATAGTTTTAAAATAATCTCTGAACAATGGATATCTGAAAGATAACATCCATAAGCCTGGAAGTGTACATTGCGAGGAGTGTTTCCCCCCCTATAGAACCCGGTTATGTCCATCTCTGAGGATTTCGTAACTTTTTAATCTTTTAAGTGATTCAGTGAATTCATTTGCTGGGTAATTAGCTTTTTGTTCGAAGATGCTTCCCCCATTGAAATACGGACCAGAATAAACACATGCTAAGCAACATCAAAAGCATATCAAGCCAACATAACCTATCAGGGGGATTTCTCTAAAGAGTTAGATTTGTTAAGGTCAATTTGCTTTTCCCAAATGAGGAGGCTCAAGATCAATGTGAGTATATGGTTAAATTCAGGCTGGGACAAATGTTCCCCTGTTCATTTCCCCCACCAAACTAGCAACTACAGAGATGGGGAAGCATCCATGCCCTGAAAACTTGCTTAATTCTACCAGGTTTGTGGCTTTTTACAACTGGAATGGTGCTGGGGGGACCTGGCTACCCCTTGACCAAAGAACGGTACACTCCTTCTATCTGGGATGGTCTTCCTCTTCCACCGAGTGCGCAGCTTCGGGAGGGATGCACATGGAGCGGTGAGGGAGGGAGGGGACACCCACCTACCCAGCCAGATCAGATGAATCAACCCTGGCGATCAATGGGGTGACAGATGTCGCAGCCAGATCGCCCTCACATCCTGGATACCCTATCTGAAAGCCAGCTGGGCCTGCTGTTCTTGAGAGAGGATGAGTCATCACTGGAACTTCCAGATGGGGGGGTCAGGTAATTTTGATGGTCTATGGACTGCCCCCAAAAACAAATCATTGGGTTCTAGATCAAATCAAGCTTGGACTGACCCTAGAAGCTAAAATGACTAAACTGAAGCTGTTGTACGTTAGTCACATCATGAGAAGACAAGAGTCACTGGAAAAGACAATCATGCTAGGAAAAGTTGAAGGCAGCAGGAAAAGAGGAAGACCCAACAAGAGATGGATTGACTCTATAAAGGAAGCCACAGGCCTCAATCTGCAAGATCTGAGAAAGGCTGTTAAAGATAGGACATTTCGAGGAAATTGATTCATAGGGTCGCCATGAGTCGGAAGCGACTTAACGGCACTTAACACACACACGAAATAAGCACTGGGACATGAGCCAAAGTATAGGCATGTAAAGGTTGGGAGCTGGAGACACCTCATGACAGTGGTTCCATTCCTACCTACCTGGAAGTACTGAATCAGACCCTTGATCCATCAAAGTCAGTATTGTGTACTCAGACGGCCAGCAGCTCTCCAGGATCTCAGGCTGAGGTCTTTCACATCACCTACTTCCCTGGTCCCTTTAACTGGAGATGTTGGGGATTGAACCTGGGACCTTCTGCATGCCAAGCAGATGCTCTACCACTGAGCCATGGCCCTTCCTCAAAAGAGGTGAAGCCTTGAAGATACCCCTCCTTCCCTTCCCTGCAAGGGATCACACTCTCTCATTAGGCTGCCTTATACACATTAAGCTGCCTTATACTGAATCAGACCCTTGGTCCATCAAAGTCAGTATTGTCTCCTCAGACCTGCAGCGGCTCTCCAGGGTCTCAGGCAGAGGTCTTTCACATCTCCTACTTGCCTAGTCCCGTTAACTGGAGATGCTGGGGATTGAACCTGGGACCTTCTGCATGCCAAGCAGATGCTCTACCACTGAGCCATGGCATCTCCCCTAAGTCATATCTTCTTCCAGATAAAGATGTATTGATAAGGACTGTCATCTATATCTTAGTAAACTAATATCTACGACAGATTACTGTAATGGGCTGTACACTGGACTTTCTTGGGAAGAACACCAAAGAAGAACTACAGATGGTTCAGAAAGTGGCAGCCGGGGTTTTTGACTGGAACTCACTTCTTAAATATTTGTACAGTAAATGGCTCAAAGTTTTGCACCGGCTTCTAGTTTGTTTCTGGGAGAAATTGAAAGTGATGGTCTTGACCTTTAAACCTTAACCAGTCAGTGAAGACCACCTTTTCCCACATGCTGGGATAATCAAGAGAGCCTTTTTGATAACTGTGACCACGCTCAGGAACTGAGAGTTCGCTCTGTTTCCTGCTCTTCCGTCTTTCAGGTATCACGTTCAACCTGTTGTGTTCATCATGGTGAATTTGGAGAGTCCTGTTCAAGTGCATCATCTTTCAGAATTTAAAGGGATGTCAAAAGGCACCAAGTAATTTTTGTTTGTGGGTCCATGTATTGCCTTTTTTTTCAGGACTGGTGCTGCTAAGGTTATCCAATCAGACCGGAGAGCATCTTTATTGATTCTTAAGGTCTCCTGCCTTCCATTCTGTTGAACCTGTGGACCCAGCCAGATCCCTGAGTAAACAATTAATCAAAGCAAATTACATATTTGAAATAGCTGGCAGTGCAGATGGTGATTCTTAAATACAAAGAAAGAGACAGTAATTGCTCTCAGCGTGTCAGATGCCTCTGAAATTAGCACAGTATTAGAACGACGACAACCTGAGTTGACTTTTCCATGCTCCGTATGCTGCAGGAGATGCACGTGCTTCGTTTACTGTAGGCGCTCGCAGGCTGATGAGCTGCGTCGCAAGATACACAAGGTGTCAACCCGAAAAGCAGCTTTTTCTCAGCGTCTCACAGTTTGCGCGCTGCTGTTCAGCGGAATCCTTTCCTCGTGATGGCGGGTTGGCATATGGAGCAGCTGGTGGACAGTGGAGAGTTTCCAGATTGTTGTTAGAGTTGGCTGTCCTTGCGCTGAATGAGCTCCCAGCAATCATGGTGATTGCTGCACAGAGCTCCTTCATGCAACAAATCTCACATCTCTCGTGCGCACTCGTGCTCTTGCATGTGCCCTTGCATGTGCACACACACAGTTCTGCAAATCGGTATGAAGCTTCCTGCAGAATGTATGTGCAATGTATGAAACATAGGGTTTCCAACCTCCAGGTACTAGCTGGAGATCTGCTGTTACAACTGATCTCCAGCCAATAGAGATCTGTTCACCTGGAGAAAATGGCCACTTTGGCAATTGGACTCTATGGCATTGAAGTCCCTCCCCAAACCCCGCCCTCCTCAGGCTCCACCCCAGAAACCTTTGGCAATTAAACTCTATGGTGTTGAAGTCCCTCCCCTCCCCCGCCCCTAATTGGAGTATTAAATTGGCCATGGCAATGCAGCCGCCCACCAAAAATACCCACCTGGCAACCGTAGTTGGGAAATACCTAGAGATTTTGTGGGCACAGTTTGGGGAGAGGAGGGATTTCAGTGGGGTATAATGCCACAAGATCGCCAAGGAATACCAGGATTGCTATGCAGAGGCAGGCAATGGCAAACCACCTCTGTTAGTCTCTTGCCTTGAAAACTCCATAAGGGGTCGCCATAGTCGGCTGTGTCTAAGCAAAGTCTAAGCAAAAAAATTTTTTAATCTATGAACCAAATCACAACCATGTGTCAAAGAATACTAGCACCATTCTCCAAATAGTGAATATGCAAAAAACTAAACACTAAAAGCTATAAAGTCCAATAAATATGCAGAAACCTAAACACTAAGAACTACAAGTAAAAAGTCCACAATTATAATTGGCACTTGGCCCAATGTCATGATTCCAAACGATTTCAGTAGCCTAGTCGAGGGCTGAAAATGAATCGTTTCTTCTTCACCAAAGAGTTCTTCCAGATACCAAGTTGCTCAGAAAAGCCAGGGAAATATGTAGGATATGCAGGGTCAAATTGCTCAGAAAAGCCAGGGAAATATGCAGGATATGCAGGGTATTTGCTGGTTGTTCTCCTGCCATTCCCAGATACAGAAGAGGTGTTTTTAGTTGTGTTAGACCGCCTGGAGACTGGCAACCCTATTACATACTGAATCTCAAGCCAAATGGGAATGGTTCTCTCTGTTGCTAGTAGACCACTGGAAAAGTGTTAAAAAATAGATCTAAAGGTTCCGGGAAGAAGGGATTTTCGGTTTAATATTGTGATGTGTTCACATTGGAGGTCAACAACAACCTACCTGCTTCCTTTATACCAGTGGTTCTCAAAGTGGGCAGTACCACCCCCTGAGGGGTGATGCGATTACCTAGGGGGTACTAAGAGGCAAGGGGGCAGCAGGGGGGCGCTAGAGGTGGGCCCCTTCAACTGTGTTGTTCACCAGTTTACAATGGATCAAGCTATGGCACCATGCTGGCAAATTCGGTGGAAACTCCGAATTTCCCCCCCAGACTTTGAAGAGCTGGGACCACTGGATCAAGTTCATAAGTTTTGCTGAATAAATTTCAGCTAAAAAGTTTTAATTTGATTTTGAATAGATGTGCAATTGTTACTGTTTTGAAATTTTATTGGAATTACCTTCTTTAGTGCGTCATGCAAACCCCTATTTTGAATAATGCTTTTTATAGGATAGGGTAGAGGGAGTTTGGGTTGAGTTTGTGGAACCAAGGGGGCGGCGGCCCGACAAGTTTGGGAACCACTGATCTACATCAACTCCAAAGAAATCTCAGGGAAATGATATTCCCTGGGTGGGGTGGGGGAGATGAGGTAAATGGTGACTGGTAAAGTTCATTACACCCCTTCATGCTACATGCTTCAAATTAAATGTCGGGAAAACTGAGCGGAGAGCTGCAGCGTATATTATTTTTGTGTTCTGAGCAAGCAAGCAAGAGGCCTATTAAATAGCTTTTATTAAATGCAGAGCATTTCTGGCTGATAGGGGGAAATAGTGTAGATGAGGAAGTAGTAATGTGTTTGACAGCCAGTGAGTCAAAGATATTACGAAATTCTCATAAAAACGCTATCAGTCCCCAGAGGATTGAACTCCACTATGCCTTTGAGCCATGCAGACCTTATTTCCTGTGGATTTTTTTTAATAGTTATCATTCGCAGACAGTTAGGAATCATTAACATGTAGGGTTGCCAACCTCCAGGTACTAGCTGGAGATCTCCTGCTATTACAACTGATCTCCAGCTAAAAGAAATCAGTTCATCTGGAGAAAATGGCCGCTTTCCCAATTGGACTCTATGGCATTGAAGTCCCTCCCCTCCACAAACCCTGCCCTCCTCAAGCTCCACCCCAAAACCTCCCGCGTGTGGCGAAGAGGAACCTGGCAACCCTATTAACATGGGAAGGATCCCCCCCAATGCTGTAAAAAACATGGGGAAGTCACAGTTTGGATGAGAAGGGTTGAACTGGAGGTAGGGTTGCGAGGTCCCTCTTCACAACCGGTGGGAGGTTTTTGGGGTGGAGCCTGAGGAGGGTGGGGTTTGGGGAGGGGAGGGACTTCAATGCCATAGAGTCCAATGGCCAAAGCGGCCATTTTCTCCAGGTGAACTGATCTCTATCGGCTGGAGATCAGTTGTAATAGCAGGAGATCTCCAGCTACTACCTGGAGGTTGGCAACCCTAACTGGAGGAGAGATGAGCTGATCAGACTGGCTTTGCTTTTGATTTGTACCTTATTTTTGTAATCATTTTGGTTTGCCTCACATTTGTTGCTGCTGTCGATCTTTCTTTTGTGCTGTTTATGGGGAAATCAGGAAGCCCAGGGAAGGGGCAGTTTTGGGGAAAGAGTGTAATGCTAGATTCTCCAGGGCATAGCCCTGATCCATATTATCCCTTTCCTATTTTCCCAGGGCCAAGCAACTAATCTAGGGTTTCAGTGAAAGAAATCACACGCATAGTGCTCTTCCATTCTTCACACAACGCTTAGTTAACTGTGGTACTCTCTGTCCCAGGATGTGGTGATGGCTGCCAATTTGGAAGTCTTTAAGAGGGGAGTGGACATGTTCATGGAGGAGAGGGCTATCCATATCTGCTAGTCAAAATGAATTCTAACCATGATGCATTCCTATTATCTCCAGGATCAGAGGAGCATGCCTGTTACATTAGGTGCTGTGGAACACAGGCAGGAAAACGCTGCTGCAGTCGTCTTGTTTGTGGGCTTCCTAGAGACACCTGGTTGGCCACTGTGTGAACAGACTGCTGGACTTGATGGGCCTTGGTCTGATCCAGCATGGCTTTTCTTACGTTCTTATGACCACAGGTCTGATCCAGCAGGACTCTTCTTATGTTCTTGTGATGCATACTTATTCTCTCCAGGATCAGAGTAGCATGCCTATTATATTAGGTGCCGTGGAACCCAGGCAGGATAATGCTGCTGCAGTCGTCTTGTTTGTGGGCTTCCTAGAGGCACCTGGTTGGCCATTGTATGAACAGACTGCTGGACTTGATGGGCCTCGGTCTGATCCAGCGTAGGTTTTCTTATGTTCTTAAATGCCCAATATATGATCCAAAAATATGGATGTGTGTTTAAAGCACATAATGCTTGGTTCCTGTTGCAATATATCTCACATTTGCATATGATTTATTAATGTGCCAGATATTAGTGTCTGGTCAGGCAATCCCAGAGAGTAGACCTTCATCCATATGTACGTTATGTTTTTGCTGCCTGGATATCTACAGAGAGCATATGTGATTATCCTGGTATTCGACATAGGTAAATTATACAGTGTGTCCGCGCGGATGTTATAGATTGAGTACAAATTGCTGCTTTTCCTACTGTCAAGCTAACAGCGCGGATCTTTGATCTTCGTCTGACATGATATGGCTGTAATGATGTGTTGGGAAATCATATGTATGCCAAAGAAGCAAGCTTTAGTGGGGAGGGGGGGTAGAAAATAACATCAGAGAGCAGCTTGGAGTTTAGGAAGATATGCCAAAAAGAAGAAGAGGAAGAGGAAGAAGAGGAGGAGCTGGAGTTGGTTTTTAATATGCTGACTTTCTCTACCACTTAAGGGAGACTCAAACTGGCTTACAATCACCTTCCCTTCCCCTCCCTACAACAGACATCCTGTGAGGAAGGTGGGACTGAGAGAGCTCTAACAGAGTTGTGATTTCCCCAAGGTCATCAGCTGGCTTCGTGTGTGGGGGAACAAATCCAGTTCACCAGATTAGCCTTCTCCGCTCATGTGGAGGAGTGGGGGAATCAACCCCAATTCTCCAGAGTCCACTGCTCCAAACCACCGCTCTTAACCACTACACCACACTGGCTTCAAGCCACAGTGAAAAGTGGGGACATCAAAGTAACGTTGTCTCCAAAATCCGTTTTTTTTTTCCATTTAAAGCCGTCGGAGAAAGTAAATTCTGCTGTAATCCCATCCTCTGCCTCTGAAGTTCTTTTGACAAGATCCATCATAATCTCGGAACATTGTGTAATTTTTTCTCTCAAGCTTATACACAAACAACTGCTTATCCTGGTATTTGCATGCCATGGTTCATTTTAATGGAGGGACAGCATGAAAGTCATAATATGATATTTTTTTCCTATTAGTTTCCCAAGAGAGATCATCCTATTGCGTAACAGCCACTTCTAATCTTTCTTAGGGTCAGTATGAAAAATATATATTTTATTCTTCCCTCCAACAATAATCTTCTGCAGTAGTGGGTGGCGATGTTGCCTGAAACTCTAGTGGAATGGTTAAAATGGCATCGAGGCTGGTTTAAATTTATGTATTCAATTTGAAATTTACATTTTCCCCAGATGTTCACGATGACTTAGAACTGGCTTGTTGACGTTTGTTTCCTTTAGCTCAGAGTGTGAACTCCAGCTGCTTCAAATTGTAACTCTCAGCTAGGGTTCCCAGCTCCGGGTTGGGAAATTCCTGGAGATTTGGGTGTGGAGCCTGGGGAGAGCAGGATTTGGGGAGGGAAGTAACCTCAAGGGAAGTCTAATGCCGTAAAGTTACCTTCCAAACAAGGCATTTGCTCTGAGAGAACTGGTCATTGTAGTCTGGAGATCAGTTGTAATTTTGGGAGATTGCCAGGTAATCATAGGTGATGGCTCTGATTAGGGTTGCCAGGCAGTACATGGCAACCACTAGGAGGGCTGTGGGCAGATTACTAAGGAAAGTGTGATGCTGGCTGCAGCATAATGTTGTTTTCAGTTTAAAAATGGCATTGGTATCTCTAGGAATCGTCAGAAACTCTACGGTTAAAACCACAGAGTTTCCAGCAATTGCTAGAGCTACCATTTGCCACTTTCAGGGTTTTTTTTATAGGAAGTGATAATATATCACAACTTGCATTGCAGGGGTTTTTTCCCCCTCCTACCACCACTCTGAGCAGCAGAAGGCAATGGGAGCAGGGAGCAGGAGATCCCCTGCCCCAACCAGGGGCTATTCAGCCCTATAGCTGATAGACCCACGAATGGCAAATCCACCTTCTGCTCATGCACATGAACACATGAAGCTGCCTTACACTGAATCAGACCCTTGGTCCATCAAAGTCAGTATTGTCTACTCAGACTGGCAGTGGCTCTCCAGGGTCTCAGGCGAGTCCTTTCACATCACCTTCTTGCCTAGTCCCTTTAACTGGAGATGCCGGGGATTGAAACTGGGACCTTCTGCATGCAAACTGGATGCTCTACCACTAAGCCACAGCTCAGCATTTTCTGCTGTGCTGAAGCTGCGCTGCGCTGAAAAGGCATCTTGTCTTTGTTTTCTCGCCGAGATAAATGATCAACAGAAATGCAGCGGGTGCCCCTTTTGCTAAGATGTAACACTTTGTCTTGTGAGTGGGAAGATCGCATGCATTAAAAAAAAAATTGTTTCTCCCCCCCTTTCAAATACGGTTCAGTTTTTCTGTTCCAAACACATGGTGTACAGCGTTTGTGCTTCACTGTGTGGGAGTGCGGGGGTTAAAAATATTGTCTCCACAGTCTCGGTGTCGAACAAATGCAGGCCCGCTGCTTAATCAGTTGGGTGTCAGCCAAATCCATCATGCTAAATCAGAGTTTCTCCTAACACTCTCCCAGTTCGGTCACCCATCGCTGCCCTTTTCTCCCATCAGGCTATATTGATATTCTAATGACTTCCCAATCAAGTCTGCCTGGAATAAGTGGGGCCATATTAAACAGACTATCAAGATCAGGTGTTGTGTTCTTGGTTTTTTCTCCAAGGGAAGATGCAAAAGCCAAGGTGCTGGAATGAGGGGCGTTGCCTCCTCCAGCTAAAATAGCGACACGTTCCCTTGTGTGTTTTTTTTTTTATAAAGAAAAATCCTGTACACTGCTATCAAAGTTAACTGTCCATTACCTACTAGCTTCAGATGTTCCGGGCCAGGGAAATATATGGGGCTTGTTTGGGGAAATGTGCGGGGATAATAATGCCATAAAATAACCCAGCTCAAGGTTGTAAAAGAGCGGCCTGCCTGCCTGATTTCAATTTGATCCCCACTGCTAGCAGCCTAGGACAGGCTCCGTGTGGACAGACAAATCTACACAGCGGGGCCGGCCCTAACAATGATACAGGGTTCTGCAAACCTAAGGGAAATCGGCCCCCCTGAAGTTTGGAGAAACATCTTCGGTTAAAAAAAAAAAAGGCACACCGACACATATCTGAGTTTGGGGTTCGAAATCTCACAGACGTTAATGGCAACATCTGCAGGTTTGAAATAAAGAATGTCATAGGGTTTACACCAGCATGGTGTAGTGGTTTGGAGCAGTGGAGTCCGATCTGGAGAACCGGGTTTGATTCCCCACTCCTCCACAAGAGCGGTGGAGGCTAATCTGGGGAACTGGATTTGTTTCTCCACTCCTACATATGAAGCCTGCTGGGTGACGTTGGGCTAGTCACACTCTCTCAGCCCCACCCACCTCACAGGGTGTGTGCTATGGAGAGGGGAAGGTGATTGCAAGCCAGTTTGATTCTGGCTTAAGTGGTAGAGAAAGTCAGCATATAAAAAACAACTCTTCTTCTTCTTCTTACTTCTTCTTGTGGTTCTGTCCAATTTACAGCCCATTCATGAGAGCTGCAGCAGCTGAGGATGACGTCACCGTGGTGCCACCATGGCGCCTCCAAAGAGGTTTTGCCACTGCAACGGGGGGGGGGGGGGGAAGAGCTATTTTAAAATAAAAAAAATAGGAAATGGGGGGGGAAGCCCCACTGAATACAGCAATGATGCACGAGCAAAAATGTGGTGCAGCACCACCATTGCCTCAGGGGCCATTCACGGGCTGAAAGGGGTTATGAAGCTGCCTAACAGCAGCTCTGCTCCCCCCCCCCCAGAACACCCCAGGAAGGCCTCCTGGGATGCTGGCGTGAAGACTTGCACTGGGAGGATGCCGGCAGGAGGCGTCTTGAGGGCCGCGCTGCTGCTGCAGTCCAAGGGGGGCGGCATAAGTGCCCTTACGCCAGCGTCCATGCCAGTTTAGACGGCGCAAGTGGCATGACTGCCAGTGTAGGGGCCACGCCGCCTCCTAAGCCCATTCGGCCCCCAACCTCAGGAATGGGCTGCTAGTTTCAAAGCACTTAATATTAATGGCTGCCAAATTGTCTTAGGGGAGGGGCTGTGGCTCAGTGGTAGAACATCCGCTTGGCATGCGGGAGGTCCCAGGTTCAATCTCCAGCTAGAAGGATCAGGCAGCAGGTGATGCGGAAGATCTCAGACTGAAACACTGCAGAGCTGCTGGCAGCCTGTGTAGGCAATACTGAAGATCTCAGCCTGGAGAGTTGCTGCCAGCCCAAGTAGACAATACTGACCTTGATAGACCAGTCTGATTCAGCGTAAGGCAGCTTCAGTGTGGTATACTGGTTAAAGTGTCGGACTAGGATCTGGGAGACCCCGGTTCGAATTACCACCTGTGCCAAAGAACCTTGCTGGCTGACCTTGGGCCAGCCACATGCTCTCAGCCTAACCTACATCACAGGGTTGTTGTGACAATAAAATGAAGGAGAGGAGAATGATGTAATCCACTTCGGGCCCCCATCAGGTCGAAAGGTGGGTTATAAATAAAGTAAATAACTAAATGTGTCTAGATCCAGAGCACATTTGCACATGAACATTCTTGCACAGCCTGTTTGCAGTCTAGGGTCAATAAAACCAAAGACTGGAGTGGAAAAAAGCAATAGTTTTTTATTTACGGCCGTGAACAAAACCAGACACAAGAGGCTCTTGCCTCAAAGCCTGTGTAAAGAGACAATAGATGTTCATTACATTTTATACCTTGGTCAATTTACCATTTAATTGGTTTGACAATACATAAGGTAACACATTGCATCTCATCTCCAACACACCTCTTAATCCATGGTTGGTCAATAGTTCCGCTCATTGACCTGATCTCTTATACCTGGGTCATCTCGACTTTGTTATCTGCCTAGCTGACCCATTCCCTTTGAAGTACCCATTACACAGTGACTGGTACGCATTTCTTTTTTAAACAGGGCCCCTCGGTTATCTCGTCCTGTTCTTTCTTCCTAGCCTGAACAGAGCCCTTGGCAATCACTAACCAATTCTAGCATATATTGGTAAACATCACATTTATGCATACAGCATTGACGTTTATAATAGAGAGCCAGCGTGGTGTAGTGGTTAAGAGCAGTGGTTTGGAGCTGTGGACTCTGATCTGGAGAACCAGGTTTGATTCCCCACTCCTCCACATGAGTGGCAGACTCTAATCTGGTGAACCAGGTTGGTTTCCCCACTTCTTCACATGAAGCCAGCTGGGTGACCTTGGGCTATTCACAGCTCTCTTAGAGCTCTCTTAGCCCCACCTACCTCACAGGGTGTGTGTTGTGAGGAGAAGGGCAGGGAAGGTGATTGTAAGCTGGTTTGATTCTCTCTTAAATGGTAGAGAAAGTCGGCATATAAACAACAACAACTCCTACCATCTTACTACATGTACTGTATTTTCTTTTACCATCATAAGCCACTTCGGGTCCCCGGTTGGGAGAAAGGTGGGGGTATAAATAAAATGAAGACATAATTGTGTTTAGATAAAGACAAACTTGCACATGAACATTCTCACACAGCCTCATGGGGTTGATTCCCTGTATGCAGAGCCTGCACCGAAAGGGATAAATTATTTGATGCAGTCAGTAGTTGCCACTGAGGTCATTTATATTATGAAACCTACACACATAAACCAAATTGTTATCTCATATACAAGTAAAAAAGGAAAGAAACGGAAGGCGGGAGATACATGAAACAAGAAGATAGCGCCTTCCATTTCTTTTCTTTTTTACTTGTACATGAGATTACAATTTGGTTTATGTGTGTAGGTTTCACATAGTGAGAGACTTGTTATTTCTGTAACCATTTGTGTAACCTTCCTTGAGGATTTGAGTTTTGTTTTTGTTTGAGCCTCCAAGCTCAAATCCGGAAGTATTTGAACCTCTGCCCCTTGAAATGCTGCTTTGTAATTGGCTGTAGTGAGAGAAAAGTTCCTTCCCCCAAAAAAACCCAATTGCCACATACAAAAGCAATTTAAGAACATAAAAAAAGGGAGCAATCTGAAAAGAAAGGAGGGGAGAAATCCAAGCCTCGGTTTTAAAAAGCCTTTCTTCTGCTCAGAAGGAGCTCCAAAAAAGCAGGAAGTATTAGAATCCCACCTCTTTACACTCTGCTTTGTAATTGACTGTGAGTGAAACTAAGCTTGTGTGTCCCGCACTTTGCCTTATGCATGGAGATTTCACCCGGGCTGAGCTCAGGGGAGAGTGAAGAATCGGATTAACGGAAAAACGAGAAGGTCCAGGATTTGTGGGGGTTGGCAGCGATGTCATCTCTAATGGGCAGAAAATTCATGCATAACCCCAAGGAACAACCAAGACAGATGGGGAGTAAAGGTGAATGAAAGTACCCATGCATAAATGACCTAACCAAACAACTGCCTGTACCACCCAGTGTCTCCAAAACAAAAGGCAAACAGGGGTTCTACTGAATGATATGTTATTTGCTCACTTTAATAGCCTGACCCAACCTTGTCCCTGGGCAGGTGCAGAAGTGACGAAGCAACGTTGTTCTATTTAGCCACCTTCTTTGGCGCAAGGGTCATCTTAGTGATATTGGGACCCTGGGCAAAAGTCAAGGATGGAGCCACCGTTGCATACCTCAGTCATCTGTGACTTGGTTGCTGCCAAGAAGATGGAGCATGGGATGCGCTTACACATGTGTTTGTGCATGCTGCCTTCTTCCTGCACGGCTGCAGCCTGGTGGGCCAGATGTTCAGATAGCGAGGGGGCTGACTGCGCATTTAGCCTGAACAGGAGAAGACTGAGAGGGGGTATGATAACCATCTTCAAGTACTTGAAGGGCTGTCATATAGAGGACGGTGCCGAGTTGTTTTCTGTTGCCCCAAAAGGTTGGACCAGAACCAATGGGTTGAAAGTCAATCAAAAGAGTTTCATTCTAGACATTAGGAAGAACTTTCTAACAGTTAGAGCGGTTCCTCAGTGGAACAGGCTTCCTTGGGAGGTGGTGAGCTCTCTTTCCCTGGGGGTTTTTAAGCAGAGGCTAGATGGCCATCTGTCAGCAGTGCTGATTCTGTGACCCTAGGCAGATTGAGAGGGAGGGTATCTTGCATCTTCTGGGCATGGAGTAAGGTGTGTGTGGGGGAGGTAGTTGTGAATTTCCTGCATTGTGCAGGGGGTTGGACTAGATGACCCTGTGGTCCCTTCCAACTCTATGATTCGGTGACTCTATGAGGAGGAGGAGGAGTTGGTTTTTATATGCCAATTTTCTCTACCTTTTAAGGAAAATCAAACTGGCTTACAATCTCCTTCCCTTCCTCTCCCTACAACAGACACCCTGTGAGGTAGGAGGGCTGAGAGAGTTTTGCAAGAACTGTGAGTGGCCCAAGGTCACCCAGCAGGCTTCATGTGTAGGAGTGGGGAAACCAACCCGATTCTCCAGATTAGAGTCCACCGCTCTTAACCAACACACCACACTGGCTCTTTCTCAGCAAAGTGGCTCAGGAGGCCAAAGAGGACAAAGATATGTGTCACATTGTGATGTATTTCCCCATGATACACTGTATTACCTATTCTTTGAGTCAGTCAGCATTAACCTCTGGCTCCTGGGTTTCTGTCTGGTTTTGTTTTAAAGAATTTACAGTTCAGCGACAGATCTGATTGTTTACTGATCATTTGCTTGTGGGATAATGCAGCGTTTTGCAGGAGGTGAGAAAAACCCAGAGGCCTCCCTTTGGCAGAATTCAAACTTTGTGAGTGAGATCTCATATTCTTTCTTAAGAAGTGTGAATCTTGCCAAAGGATGGAAAAGCTATTTTCCATCACATCACTGGAATACTCCGTGATTCACCTTACATGCCCCTTCTATATCTTTTAAATGATTTTAACAAAGTTGTCTTCCAGAGAACACAGTATAGAAAGGGAAGAAGAAGTGATAGCTGGATATGCAAAGCAAACCCTGAGAAAGCAACCCTTTCTGGCAGCCTTCAAGCAGGGGCTGCACAAATACTTCTCAGGGATGCTGTAGGCCAGGGATGTCAAACACATGGCCCACAGGCCGGGTCTGGCCCCTTGAGAGCTCTTATGCAAACATATGGCCCGCGAGACAGCCGAGGCAGCCACCCTCTGATCTGGGCTGACGAGGCATGGCCTGGCTGGACCAAGTGACATTTATGTTATATCCAGCCCTTGTGACAAATGAGTTTGACACTTCTGCTCTAGGCTGAACCTGCGCTGAGCAGGGGATTGGACTACATAGCCTCTATGGCCCCTTCCAACTCTGTGATTCTATGATTCTACATTTGACAAGTCTTACTGAAATTCTTTTGTTGGTTCACTGTGGACTTTTGCAGATGTGGAGGGACTTCAAAGTTGCTGCAGAATTTTACAGGAGGTGACATCTAGTGACACTGTAGCGATGGGTTGAACTATTTTGAGGATTTCCTGGTCTTGGTGGCATTTTTCCACCTTCCCCTCAAATCTCCTGAGATGTTTTCCCCGAAAAAAGCAAAATCCCTGCCTATCTTTAAATTTTTACTTAAGGAGAAATTGTAGTGGCACTGGTAAAAATTAAGAGCGCAATCCTGAAGGGGAGGGTAGATCTGCGGAGGCCGGGAGCGGTGGAGCCGCGCCACCTCCTCAGAGGCTTCCTGGCCACCATGGAGGCAAAAAAGGGAGATTTTAAAAAGAAATACAAAAGGGGGAAATGCCCCATTGAACAAAGTGAGGTTGCGCCACCAAAAAGGGTAGCGCAGCCCCGCCGTCACTCAAGGGGCCGTTCTCGGGGTGAACCGAGTTAGGAAGTGACCCAAAGGCAGCTCCGCCCCCAAGAATGCCCTGGGAACACCCTCCCCCACGCCAGCACGGGCATTCCCTTCTGGGAAAGCCCTGCCAGTGTGGCTGTGCTGGCGGCGGGGGCCGGCGGCTCCTGGACGCTGGTGTGTTTGCCCCTGCGCTGTCGTAGATGCCAAGTGATAAGGTGGCACCTACGCCGGCCTGGGGCCATGCTGTTTCCTAAGGAGCTTCGCCCCCACCTTCAGGAATGGGCTGTAATTCTCTCGATCCCATCTTGTAATAGTTCATTGCTGACTTGCATTGTTAACTCAATTCCAGCTCGGTAGTCATGTCGGTCTGTAGCAGCAAAATGAAACAGTAGTCCAGTGGTATGTGAAAGATGCTTAAAGTTTATTCTAGCTTACGTTTTTTGTGAGCCAAAGCTTGTTTTATCAGGTATGTTATCTTAGGCTCCAAGACAGCAAAAACAAACAAACAAACAAAAAAACTTCTTGTTACTGCTCACTTATGAAGAATACTTGTAATTAGGGAATAGTTACTCAAGACCCAACAACATGTTACATTGTGGATCAAAGCAACTGGATCCCCTTCCCAAGCCACACCCTCTCCAGCTTCTACCCCCAAACATCCAGGAACTTCCCAGTGAGGCAACCCTATGCTTATAACAACCTTGTATGATTGTGTGGACTAAAAGAGAATGAGTAGTCTGAAAGCACTGAGTGGTAGGGTTGCCAGGTCCCTCTTCACCACTGGTGGGAGGTGTTTAGGATGGAGCTTGAGAAAGGCAGGGTTTGGGGAGGGGAGGGACTTCAATGCCATGGAGTTCAATTGCAAAGTGACCATTTTCTCCAGGGGAACTGATCTCTATCGGCTGGAGATCAGTTGTAATAACAGGAGATCTCCAGCTAGTACCTGGAGGTTGGCAACCCTACTCAGTGGTTGAGGAGGAATTTGAACCCTGGTCTATCTGGTACAGGTCTGGCACTCTAACCACCAAACCACACCAGGCCTCCAACATGTCACTCTGGGAAGGGTTCCCTGAAGGCAGAACGTTTTGAAGCTGCATCTTTAATTTCATCAATGGGTTACAACTCAGTGGTTCCCAAAGTGGGCAGTACCACTCCCTGGGGGGCGGTGGGATTACCTAGAGGGGCACTAAGAGGCAAGGGGGCAGCAGGGGGCGCTAGAGGTGGGCCCCTTCAACTGTGTTGTTGGATAGGGTAGGGGGCGCTGGGGTTGAGTTTGTGGAACATAGGGGGCGGTGGCCCGAAAAGTTTGGGAACCACTGGGTACATCAAAAACTGTAAGCAAAATGGAATAGCTTGCTTCGGATCCCAACCCTCTCCCCCTTTTCCTTTGCCTCTGGGCAGATCTGTGGCTGACCTTGCAATAGAGAATATCGCAGTACGGTTAACCTCCTCCAACTCTGTCATTCCGTGATACAGATATTACAGTTCTCTCTTTCCCTTTTCTGTGGTATAGTCGGACAGGAGGGACAATTCTCAGGAGCTCACCTGTACCTTTTTGAAACAGGAGATGAAATGCCTTCCTCAGATGCAAACAATGACAGGTTGATCATAGCAGAGGACCTTTTTCTTCTTCTTCTCTAGCAGCAGGAAGGGCGGCGGCCCTGCTGCCTGTCTAATGATTTGCTTGAATGGAAGGGAAATCTATGCAAAAAAAACCTGAACAAATGAAAACCAAGTCAGCCTTAGGCAAAACTCTGTTCCAGCGGTCTCTTCGTTTGTCTCTCTGCCGAAGTCTCGGCACTGCCTTTTTTCCTCCTCGCAGCCTCGGTGCGATGGGATGCCGTTCTGTTCCCCCCAAGGTTCCTTCCCTGACCTTTTGTTCCAAAACTCCTGGAATTAAAAACGCAACAGTGATCTAAGAGCTGGTTTCAAGCACTCAGAGGGCTTCGTGCTCCACTGCCTCTGTTGCATGGGAGGGATTCCCCCCCCCCCTGGAAGTAGGGCTGCCGCCAAATTTCACAGCCCGGTTATTTCGGTGCGAAAATCCCGCTTTTGGTTTTATTTCTCCCTGGTGTCTGTCAATTGATTTTGAACCTTGGTTCCTTGCATCCAGTTTGAACCATTGAAATCTGTGCTTTTGCTCAATTCAATGAGGGAGTGATTTTGGCCTTTAATAATAATAATAATAATAATAATAATAATAATAATAATAATAAATAAATAATATTTATTGGTACAGTCAATTAGACCAGTAAAAACTATACAACAATACATCTCTCATGAACAATATAAAAGAGCATTAAAAAAGAGAGACATATTTATATACATTTTAAGAACACTTTACATAAAAGTGGATGGAGTAGAAAAAAGTGCAACAAGTACCAATAGCATCATTCTAGCAGGAGTCTACAAAGCTTTATAGAGACAGCACAGAATTTGGTAATGTGAGTTGTAACCTGAGGTTTCTCGCCGCTTAACAATTTCGTGACCCTGTCTGCTGAGTCGCCCTGACCTGGATGGCCCAGGCTAGCCTGATTTCATCAGATCTCAGAAGCTAAGCAGGGTCAGCCCTGGTTAGTATTTGGATGGGAGACCACCAAGGAATACCAAGGTTGCTGTGCAGAGGAAGGCACTGGCAAACCACCTCTGTTAGTCTCTTGCCATGAAAACCCCAAAAGGGGTCGCCATAAGTTGGCTGCGACTTGAAGGCGCTTCACACACACACACATCGGCTGTGTCCCGGCCTGGGAATCTTACCAACAATGGGTAAATCATTTGAGCACGAGCATTTTCATGAAGAGGGCAGAATAGTAAGATGTATTCTGTGGTATCAACTTGCCCACCGCCACGCAGACAAAATCTTTGAGCCCTGGGGATTTTTTTATAACGACCCTCTAGTAAGGCTGAGGGCAATGCTGAACATTTGGCAAGTGTGAATGCTCTTCTATGTCTATTTGCTTCAAGGGAAAGCAAATATGTGGCTGGTGCCATCAGGTATCTAGTTGTGGCTGAGGCAATAAAGGATGCTGTTGGCCTTTAATATATAAATGCTGTTAAAGAAACAAACCCATCAGGAGCTCTCCAACAAAAAAGGGGTGAATCTCAAAGGCTCCTGAGAGAAACATGCCCAAAGAAGAAATTAACAATGGTATATTTATTAGGGTTGCCATCCTCCTAGTACTAGCTGGAGATCTGCTATTACAACTGATCTCCAGCCGACAGAGATCAGTTCACCGGGAGAAAAGGGCCGCTTTGGCCATTGGACTCTATGGCATTGAAGCCCCTCCCCTCCCCAAACCCCACCCTCACCAGGCTCCACCCCAAAAAACCTCCCACCGGTGGCAAAGAGGGACCTGGCAACCCTAGTCCTTGGAGAGCTGCTGCCTATCAGAGTGGACAGTACCAACCTTGATAGACCAATAGCTTTACTCAGTATAAAGCTGTTCCATGTGATTAAAAAAAAATGTATCACATGATTCCGTGGCATATTTAAATGGGTTCTTGCTTCCCTGGGCAGTTAAAGCAGGAGGGATTGTTCAGGAGAGGAAGGGTATGAATTTATAATCAGCATTCGTCAAATCTTGCATTGTTCAGTTGGATAACTTCTGGGAAAAGGTACTGATTGTAGTCACGATAATTCCTTAAGGTACTAATGAAATAATAAAGAGAACACACAGCTGTGCAACACATTTTGCTTCTTACTGGTTGGCATTGGCAATAGCTCTCAGCTACATTTTTCTGAGCGGTGTAATTTTTTTTCCCCTGTTGAATTGATTTTTACAATTGTAGGATTTTTTTTTTCACCTTTTGCCTCAGATCAAATGGTACTTGCAGCTTGGCTGGTAACTTCTACTTTCTGTGAATGTTAAATGCTTTAAAAAAAATCATCTGAGCCCTATCTTGCTTAGGCTGTAGAGCAGAATATTCTGCTCTGTCTACATAGAAACCCTGTGTGAAGCAAACCAGATGCTCCCAGAATGCTGTCTATCACTCTCATCTTGAATTGCAGAGTCCAAAATCATGACCTTCTATCTTGGGGATCTATTTCACCCACCTGGCCTGCAAGCTATATTTTATCCTCACCATTTCTCCCCAAGAGGTAGGATTGCTACCCTCCAGATGGCACCTGGAGATCTCCCACTATTACAATTGATTTCCAGATGACCAAGATCATTTTCCCTGGAGAAAATGGCTGCTTTGGAGGATGGACTCTGTGGTATTATACCCTTCTGAGATCCCCCCTTCCCCAACCCTGCCTTCCCCAGGCTCCACCCCCCAATTTTAACGTATTTCCCAACCCAGAGGGGGCAACTCTGCCCAGAGCGCATAATCCAGAATGGAAATTTTCTCTGTCACGGTCACATGTTTTCCTCCACTCCATAATAACAATGGAGCTTCAGAGAAGGCTAACCAGAACTCTTTCGTATCCTGCTCCTCAAAGCCCACCATAATATCTGCATCACTAGATCATGGAGCATGTTCATTCCTCTCACTTAGGGATGAAACCAAATCTCTTTGAAACTTTGCATAACCCTATTTCAATTTTGTTTCTCCCACCTGATCAACAAACCTGTGAGCTTTGATTATTGCATCATTTGCCTTCGTCCATATATGAAATTAAGAGCCGATCTCCCAGTGTCAAGGCCCCACAAAAACCATGTGAGGAGGAGGTGTGGCTTAGGGCTGTCAATTCGGTTCGGCCCGAACGGAAAATCAGCCGAATTTCCCTTGATTCAGCGGTTTTTAGTTCGGGAGGAACCGAACTCAAAACTGGCGGGCAACCAGGGGGGCCGAATTCAGCGAGTTCGGGAGTTCGCGAATAAATTCGGCCAATTCGGGGCCGTCAGTAAGCAGCATAACCTTCAGTAAGCAGCATTCTCCTCCCCCGGCCAATCGGTGGCCAACCTGGGTCTTCTTCTGGCCATTCAGTCAGGATCGAGTACTGGAGGAATCAGCTGATGTGCGGCCGGCCGGGGAAAGAGATAGAGAGAGGGAAATCCTCATGTGTGTGTGAGGGGGTGCTTGTGCACATTCGCTCCTTTCCGTGGCTGCAGGGGGCGCATTTTTTGGGGTACAGACCCCAAACTTTCAGGGGATATTCAGACAAGTTTTCTTAAGAAACCACCCAAGTTTTGTAAACATTGGGTCAGGGGGTCCCGAGATATGGGCTCCCCCCTTTTTCTTTCCATGGCTGCAGAGGGCGCATTTTTGGGTGTGCCGACCCCAAACTTTCAGCGGAGCATCAGACAAGGCTTCTTAAGATACCCCCCAAGTTTTGTAAACATTGGGTCAGGGGGTCCCGAGATATGGGCTCCACCCCTTTTTCCTCTCCCCCCTTTTCCATTTTCGTGGCTGCAGGGGGCGCTTTTTTGGGGGTGCAGCCCCCAAACTTTTATCATAGCTTCAGAGAATCCCTCTTAAGAGACCACCCAAGTTTTGTAAAGATAGGTTCAGTGGGGGCTGAAATATCGGCTCCCCCCTTTTCTCTTTCCGTGGCTGCAGGGGGCGCATTTTTGGGTGTGCCGACCCCAAACTTTCAGCGGAGCTTCAGACAAGGCTTTTTAAGAGACCACCCAAGTTTTGTAAACATTGGGTCAGGGCCCCCCGAGATATGGGCTTTCCCCTTTTCCCTATTGGGATGAATGGATCACCCTCGAGAGATGCATACATATGGATCTCATATTGGATACAAATGGAATCATATTGGATTACCCAGCCTCCCAGCCCCTCCTGCTGGAACAGAAGACAGCCACAGTAAGACCCCTTTGGGGGCTTTAATCTATATTTTTTCTTTTCTGTGTGTGTGTGTGGGGGGGAAGCAGAGTCTGTGTGTGTGTGTGGGGAGGGAGCAGTTTCTGTGGGTGGGTGGGGAAGCCAAAGGGGGCTTTTGCCGGTTCTGCCTGGGGTGTGTGTTCCCCCTCCAGTCTCTCTCTCCCTGGTTTGAGGGGGGGCTTCATTTTTATTCTTCAGGTTTTTCCTCATTCATAAAATCAATTAGGTTATTTTGATGCTTGCTCAAAACTGGTTTTCAAATGGTGACTTAAAGAATGCATCTGCCTGGTCCCAAGTCCAATGCAAAAGGAGAAATTCCACCCCCTCCTGCTCATTATGCATAGCTAGCTGCCTCTGTCCCTTTCCATGGTATGCAAACTCCCAGGTGTCAGGTGTTGCTTTGCACTGTTGCAAAGGTGTTGCATTGCGTGCTTGTGTTGCTTTGCAGTTGTGTTGTTTTGCAAAATTCTTCACACCTGCCCCGCCCTTTGCATGTTTGCAAAGGTGTTGCTTTTCAGTTGTGTTGCTTTGCAAAGTTCTTAGCACCGGCCCGCCCTTGCTTTCATCAGCTGTTTGTCGGGGCTGGGAGCTTTGTGCGTGGGCGGCAAGCTCTGCTGAGAGATACACATTAAGGGTGGGGGACCCCTTTCAGGGCCCATATCTCAGCCCCCCCTGACCCAATCTTTACAAAACTTGGGGAGTCTTTCAATATACGTCCTTTGAAGCTCTGCTGAAAGTTTGGGACCTCTAAGCCCAAAAATGCCCCCTCCAGAGCCGCGGAAAGGCACAATTGTGTTTTTAATGGCTTTATTCGGCCGAATTTTTTTCCCGAACTTTGAATTCCCGCCGAATTGAACGGATCCGAAGTGGGGGAGTTCGGACTTCGGCACGTACCGAACCCACAAGGGCCAAATTCGGCCGAATCCGAACTGTACCGAATTTTTTTTTTTTGACAGCCCTAGTGTGGCTCAGTGGTAGAACATCCCCTGTGCATGCAGAAGTTCCCAAGTTCAACCCATGGCATCCCATGTTAAAAGGACCAAGTAGTCAATGATATGAAAGACCTCTACCCAATATCTTGGAGAGCCACTGCCAGTCTGAGTAGGCAATACTGACCTTGATGGACCAGTGGCCTGATTCACTCTAAGCCAGCCTCATGACTGACATTGAAATAGCAGGGACCAGAAATTCATGGGTAAGTGCCTCGTACAAGTTAATGCATTAGCATAAATATCTATTATTAGCCAGAGTGGTGTAGTGGTTAAGAGTGGTAGTTTGGAGCGCTACAGTCTGATCTGGAGAGCCGGGTTTGATTCCCCACTCCTTCACATGAGCGGCCGAGGCTAATCTGGTGAAATGGATTTGTTTCCCCACTCCTACACATGAAGCCGGCAGCTGGGCAACCTTAGGCTAGTTACAGCTCTCTCAGCTGCACCTACCTCACAAGGTGTCTGTTGTGGGGGGGGGAAGGGAAGGTGATTGTAAGCCAGTTTGATTCTCCTTAAAAGGTAGAGAAAATTGGTATATAAAAACCAACATTTCTTCACGATCCAATCTCTGGTGTTTCCTGTTCAAAAATTTTAAAAGGACCTGAGGTAATGGAGCAAAGACAGATTTCTGCTTGAGACCTTTGAGAAACAGTTAGCTTATTCAAACATTCAATGATGTAGATATACATGATGGATGGAAAGAGGCCGTGGTTCAGTGGTTGAGCATCTGCTTTGGATTCAGAAGGTTCCAGGTTCAATTTCTAGCATCTTCAGTTTGAAAAGAATCAAATAGTAGGTGATGTGAAAGAACTCAGCTAGAGGCTCTGGAGAGCCACTGCCTGCCAGAGTAGACAATACTGACCTTGATAGACAAAGGGTCTGATACAGAATAAGGCAACTTCGTATGATCTTCTGTTTATCATTATTCCAGTAAGGTTCCATCCATTCTGCATTTTTGCACAAACTAAGATAGAATCATAGAATGACAGAGTTGGAAGGGCCCATGCAGGCCATCTAGTCCAACCCCCTGCTTAATGCAGGATCAGCCTAGGGCATCCCTGACAAGTGTTTGTCCAGCCTCTGCTTAAAGACTGCCAGTGCGGGAGAACTCACCACTTCCCTAAGTAGCTGATTCCTATCCTCTGCTGACAACAGGAACAGCTCTCTGCCCTCCTCTAAGTGACAGCCCTTCAGATACTTAAAGAGAGCAATCATGTCCCCCCTCAACCTCCTCTTCTCCAGATCGAGCATTCCCAACTCCCTCAGCTTTCTTTATAGGGCTTGGTCTCCAGGCCCCTGATCATCCTCATCACTCTCCTCTGTACCCGCTCAGTTCTGTCCACATCCTTTTTGATGCCTCCAGAACTGCATGCAATACTCCAGGTGCGGCCTGACCAATGCTGTGTACAGTGGAACTATGACATCTTGTGATTTGGATGTTATGCCTCTATTGATGCACCCCAAGATCACATTAGCTTTTTTTGTCGCTGCATCACACTGGTTGCTCATATTTAGCTTATGGTCCACTGACTCCATCCATACCCCAAGATCTTGTTCACACACACTGCTACCCAGAAGTGTATCCTCCATTCAGTATGCATGTCCTTCATTTTGGATAAAAAGGCATATTTTCCCCCTCCTCTTTCTTAATGGTCTGGAACATGAGCTCCACAATCACAGCTGGAAAGTTATATTGATATGAATAATAGCTGTCATTCCCATGAAGATGCCAGTAATAACAAAATACGCAGCAAACGGAAAACATGATCAAATCTGGCTATACGGCGTTGCAAAATTGTCATATGTATCTGCCAGCAGAAGCCGGGAAATGTTCTTGCTTGATTTTCCACAATGATGATTGAGGATGTACAGGTTAAACAAAATATCCTTAAATGTTTTCCCCCCCTAACCTGTCCAAAATCATTAGTTAGCCCAAATGAATAGGCTAGTGGGGTTTTTCAAGGCTACAATAATATTCCATGCATTGATTTATTTTTCAGAATGGTTTCTCTTTCTCTAAGGATTGCCTTCAAAGCTGATTATCAAATATGACACTGACATTATTTGTATGTTATGTAGCATAGTTTAGGGGCTGAGAGTAATACAAGAACTTGCCAGACATTTTTGGGGGCGTGGGCGTGATTGGGTTCATTCTCGTCCCTGAAACCATATGGGACCCATCTGTAGTCTGAAAAAGATCCCCTTTCCTTGACCCTGTAGGGACAAATAGAATTCTTAGCTGTAGATGACTTTGGATTTAGGATCAACAAAACAAGTATAAAATATTTGACAGACTTGCAGTTTCAAATGTTTCCGTTAATATTCATCAGGAAGAATTAACATTTAATGTTTAACTTCACAACTGAAGTTTGGGGTGGGAAAATGAAACCTTTGGAATTATAGCCTTGGAAATTTTGGCAGACTTAAGATTTGGTCTACCTTTAAAAAAAAAAAAAATTACATTTTTATCCCATCACTTTCTCCAAGATTCTCCAGGTGTGATACATAGTTCTCATCTCCTTCATTTTATCCTCACAACGACCCTGTGAGGGAGCTAAGGTATGTGAAGAACTAAGGAATGTGTGATAGGCCCAAGGTCATCTATAGGCTTGCCAGGTCCCTCTTCGCCACCGGCGGGAGGTTTTTGGGGTGGAGCCTGAGAAGGGGGGGTTTGGGGAGGGGGGGGACTTCAATGCCATAGAGTCCAATTGCCAAAGCGGCCATTTTCTCCAGGTGAACTGATCTCTATTGGCTGGAGATCAGTCGTAATAGCAGGAAATCTCCAGCTAGTGTTGAAATTTGAACTTGGGTTTCCAAGATCCTAGCCTGTCTGTTATTGCCCCACAGACTATCTTGTATACAGGTTTTTGTTATTTTAATTGTTGTGGGCAGCTTTGGAAGCCCAAAGTTTGGCAGAAAAGTGAGATATAAGTAGGAAACATCTAATCTGTCAAATATCTGAAGCACATGTGCCCTTTTCATGTTCACGCAGAGCATGTGGATTTTCCAGGAATTGTAAGAAGAGGCATTTAATGGAATTGACATGTATTGCAACCAGATTGGAACTCCATGTGTTCTGAAATTCCTTTATTAAATAATGGATATTTAGTGATATGTGCTGCAGTAAACAAGTCTGGATATGTACTGAATCAAATCATAAATATGTTTTACCATACTCTCATTTACTGGGGGGAAAAGCTATCCATGCTTTATTTGCAATATGTTTTTAAAAGCTTTTTTAAAAAATCAGTTTCCACATTCTCACAACTAGAGTTGCCACTGGTGAAGCTGCCAAGTTTCAAAACTGCGTTGTGTAGTGGTTAGGAGCGGTGGAGGACCTAATCTGGAGGACCGGATTGGTTTGCTCGTTCCAACATGTGAAGCCTGCTGGGTGACCTTGGGCTAGTCACAGTTCTCCGTGAACTCTTCCCAGCCCCACCTACCTCACAAAGTGTCTGTTGTGGGTAGAGGAAGGGAAGGAGATTGTAAGCCGGTTTGATTCTCCTTTTAAAAAGGTAGAGAAAATCGGTATATGAAAACTAACTCTTCTACTTTTTTCACTCTGCCCGGTCTCCAAAGCTCGGTCCACTATGCATGTTTGTTTTCACAATGTTCTCACAATGACCCTGTGAGGGAGGTGGAGCTGAGACAGAATGAGTATCAACCCTAGATTACCCAGCAAGCTTTGAGGCAGAGAGACGGGATTCCAAAACTTGCCTTCATCGTTTAAAATTACTTGAACCCAAATCCATTTCAAATTCAGCTCATCTTGTAAATGAGCTTGAGACCATTCCAAGTTGGCCCTACCACCATGCTCCATGTATGGACTCAGAAACTTCGGCAAACTGCGGTTGCCTAGGGTTGCCAGGCCTCCTTCTATGGCAGGAGGCGTCCCGCCGATTGCTGCTGTTGCCTGACGCAGCTCTGAGCTGTGGCGAGAGGAAGCTGGAAATAAAAATAGAGTTGACATGAGTTCTAGGTACAATAGAGTTTCCGGTGATTCCTAGAGCTGCCCATTATCACATCCCAATTGCGCCTGGGAGTGATGCAGTGACATCAGCAACATCACGTGCCCCCCATGTCCCCCCCCAACACTCCCACTGGTTGCCACATTCTGTCTGGTAATTCTGTGCTGGAAAGATAAGTTAGGGACAGAAAGGAAGGTGTGGGGGTTGCAAAGGGGATCAGGGTGGCAGAGACCCAAAGCCTTGTCTTTTATGGTGGCACAAGGGTGTCCTTGTGGCACCGTGGCCCTGAGCCATTTGGGGCTTTAAGGGTTAAAACGCATCCCAGCGACCAAATGGGAGCATGCAAAGTTGTCTGGATGTTATGCTGTGTGGTCTTCCTCTTTTCCTACTGCCCGTAGCAGCCATGCGATGTTTAATGTGAGCCCAGGTTTGTTAAGTCATGTTGTATTGGTGGTGGTGGAAAGTGCCTTCAAGCCACAGTTGACTTATGGTGACCCCGTAGGGTTTTCAAGGCAAGAGACATTCAGAGGAGGTTTGCCATTGCCTGCCTCCACATCACAACCCTGGTATTCCTTGGAGGTCTCCCGTCCAAATACTTGCCAGGGCCACGATCCTGCTTAGCTTCTAAGAACTGACGAGAACGGGCTAGCATTTCTGCATACCTGAAGGTTTCCCTAGATATAATATAAGGAAACCTACCCATCTGTGGTTCCCACTAGAATTTAACACTAGTGAAACCTGAGGCACATTTTGGAGAATCCACCTCAGGCAAATTGTCTAAGAGTTTTTGAGGAAAGGCGCTTTTGAGGGCATTTTCATAGAGGTGACAAAGTTTCTAGGTGACGAGGGGGAATGTAGACATTTATCAAGCCTGTCACCAGATGTGCTTCAAGCAACATATGAACATTTCTCCTTAGGCAATATCTGAGGAGCTTTGAGAAAAGTGGAAAGTGATTCAATAAGACTAGCAACATTTATCAGGACGAGTCTAGCTCGTTTCTTGGGATTTTGCTTGTCGTCTCCCTGACCCACATCCAAAGACAACATAAGAACAGTCATCAAATGAAGGGTATTTTGACTCTTGAAAGCTTATACCCCCAAAATCTTGTAATTCTCGGAGGGGCTACTGGACTCGAATCTTGCTCTTCTACTGCAGACCACCATGGCTACCTTCTGAAACTAAGAACATTCAGACACCCTTCCCCCAATATCCTAGACCATTGGTTCCCAAACTTTTTGAGTCATGGAGCACTTTTCAGCAGAGAAATGTGTCACGTAGCACTAATTTTCACCTGGCACCCATATACTAAAGCGAATGGCTATAGCATTGACGATTGAAGGTAGTTTAAGCATTTGGGCATGTTAAACATGAAGTTTTATTTCATTCAAAAAGTTTATTGCACTACACACACACACAAACATAAAGTAAGGCAACACATTTGAGAAGTTCATGGCCGCAAAAATTCACAATTTTGAGATCTTGTCACATTTATTTTATTGATTTTTCTTTCCAATTTCTTCACGGAGCATTAGGAGATGTTTTGCGGAGCACCAAGTGCTCTGTGGAGCACAGTTTGGGAACCGCTGTCTTAGACCGATTGGACCTCCTTTTTGCTTCCCTTGAAACTTCTTAGGAGAAGTTTAGGAGAAACCCCTCCACTCATTTCAAAGGCAATCCGGATTTCATAGAGGAGACAGCAATTGGTGAAGAAGCAAAGTGGAGGCATGTTTACACACATTAATCTAAAGTGTGATCTGCCAGTTGCTGAGAGGTTTTCTCTCCAGGGCTTATAGGGATCTATGTTTAGCCATCAAAGGTGGTGATTTCATGCTCCTCATCTGAGAAAATTATCATTCAAGAATACAGGGTGATTGATGTTTAGTGGAAAGGCTTGGATGGCACAAAATGAGGCTATTTAAATCTCTCCAACTTTCTTGTGGCGGCGGAATTGTAATATCTCCCTCCACTGACAACCTGATGATGATTTTGCAATGTTTGGGTTTTGTTTTAATGATTCTAATCCACCCTGATCTCAATGCTGAGGGCATTGTCTTCTACTTTTGCAATCCATTTTCTGCCTTGTTTATGATATGTCTTTGTGACATGCTGCTTTGTAATTGGCTCTGGACCCCTCGATCCCCGCCTCTGGACATGCTGCTTTGTAACTGGCTGTGAGCGAAACTAATCTTGTGTGTCCCGCACTTTGCCTTATACATGGAGATTTCACCCAGACTTTGCTCAGGGAAGATGGAAGAATCGGGTTAACAGAGGAACGGGAAGTCCTGGGATTTGTGAGGGCTGGCAGCGAGGTCATCTCTAATGGAGGGAAAGCTCATGCATAACTCCAAGGAACAACCAAGACAGATGTGGGGGGGGGGAGGTTAATGTGAGTGAAAGTACCCATGCATAAAAAACAATATATATTTTGTTAGGATTGCCCAATGTCTCCAGTAGGTAACAGTAGGTTACCAACTCTGGGTTGGGAAATACCTAGATATTTTGGGGTGGTGACTGGGGAGGGCGGGGTCAGGGGAGGAGAAGGACCTCAGCAGGGTACAGTGCCATAGGAGCCACCCTCCAAAGCAGGCATTTTCTCCAGGAGAACTGATCTTGGTTATCAGGAGATCAGCTGGAATAGCAGGAGATCTCCAGGTGCTGTCTGGAGGTTGGCAACCCTACTGAACAGAGAATTTCCAGTAGGCTTCAGTTCTTGTAGGTTATCTGGGCTGTGTGACCGTGGTCTTGGTATTTTCTTTCCTGGCGTTTCGCCAGCAGCTGTGGCAGGCATCTTCAGAGGAGTAACACTGAAGGAGAGACACTGTCCTTCAGTGTTACTCCTCTGAAGATGCCTGCCACAGCTGCTGGCGAAACGCCAGGAAAGAAAATACCAAGACCACGGTCACACAGCCCGGATAGCCTACAAGAACCGATGAACTCTGACCGTGAAAGCCTTCGACAATATCCAGGAGGCTTATTCACGTTTATTCTCTTGGAGGAGAGCAGTCACTGTTAAAACATGTGGTCTTGGGTACCTGCATGGATGGCTTTGCCAAAAGAGTTAAGAAAACGTATTTATTTAGCAAAATTTCATCCCCCCCTCTAGAGACCTGGTTTATTGATAGCTATTGACCTTGACTGCTGAGTGAAACCTTCCTAGTTAGAAATTGTATCTGTCGCTACCAGCTGCTGAGAACAAACAAGAGGAAATCTATCACCATCTTACCGTGTGGTGCATTTCTGTACTTAATTCTGAATATTTTTTTAATCTGCTGATGCACAAAGACTTAAGGCAGCTGACAACAGAAAGCCATGCTGTGTGCTGCAAATTTAAGCCACAGAAATTAAGAGCTCAACTCTGCGAAGATAAAGCGTACCCACATACCCACACTGGATGCATATGGATTCTCGCGTAACTATATTTGGTTACTTTTCAGGATTAGCAGAGAGCTTTTTGGGAAGAGGCCTGGTGAAAGGAGAGCAGGGAGGGATCTGAGGTATGATACCTGGCAAATCATTCCTATATTTGGGAAGCAACACTCAAGGGATCCTGGAAGATACATAAGAACATAAAAACATAAAACGGCGAAATTATTCAATCTGGTGAAGGAAGAACGATGGAAGAGTTTCAGAAGCAATGGGAGCGTTATTTTGATTACATAAAGTGGAAATTAAAACAGCGTAAAGCAGGGTGGAGGTTAGGTTTGCCAGGTCCCTCCTCCGGCGGGAGGCTGTGGTCCGATGCGGGCGCGTCACTTCCGGTTTAGAACCGAACGTGCCACCTCGCAAGGGGCCTTTACCTCTTAATTTGAGTGGTAAAGCGGCCCTTTACCACTCAGACTAAGAGGAATAAGGCCCCTCGTGAGGCGGAAGTGATGCGTACAGTATGCACGCATGCATACAAGTTTGCCCGCCGACCCTCAGGAGGTCGGCGGGCAGAGGGGTAAATTGCCGGGGGTTTGCCCACCACCAGCGGGGACCTGCCAACCCTAGTGGGGGTACAGAAGTATGTAAAGGAATAGTAATAGATTTATTGCGTATATGAATTCGTCTAGTCTAGCATAGCAGATAAAGAATAAAAGTATTGCATAGAATGGGTAATATGAATTGTATTGAGTACAGTATTGATAGTTAGCTTGAGAGCAGCGGAAATACAGATAAAGGGCATAGATAGATTATTAACATAGATTATTATCCAGCATGATATGAATGTTTAATTTAAATCGAACTCCCTGGAAGATTTATTATACTGTATGTATGTGTATGATTAAGTGTGCAATGTGTGTAAATTTTTAATATATTTTTTTTTGAAAAAGAACTTAAAAACATAAGAAATGCCCTTCTGGTACCCATGATGGCTATAATGGAATCTCCATGTTCAATGGTAGCAGGTCTCTGAATACCGCTTGGTGTGTGGACAACATCAAGCGTATGGATTTGTGGGCCTTCCAGGGTAATCTGGTTGTCCATTATGAGGAGGATGGACTACATGGACCTTTGATATGATCCAGCAGGACCTTTTTATGTTCCTAGAATGTACATTTCAGTGTATTTGAGGAATGGGTCATGTTAGGGTTGCCAGGTCCCTCTTCACCACAGGTGGGAGGTTTTTGGAGTGAAGCCTGAGGAGGGCGGGGTTTGGGGAGGGGAGGGACTTCAATGCCATAGTGTCCAATTGCCAAAGCGGCCATTTTCTCCAGGTGAACTGATCTCTATCGGATGGAGATCAGCTCTAATAGCAGGAGATCTCCAGCTAGTACCTGGAGGTTGGCAACCCTAGGTCATGTGTCTGCATCTTGCCTCTAATGTGCATGCATAGATGCTTCTCCCCATCCCAATGTGTAAGGGGAGAGGTGTAGCAATTATTTTGCTATGAGAATATCAGTGTTTGAAGCATTTCCCTATTTTCCATCAGCGAATTGTGGTTTATGCAATCATGTATTTTTTCAGCCTCCTGACAATTTGTACTGATCCCTTTGGATGTACAAACCTGAAAATGTGTTTCTTCCCCCAAATTGTTTTGTTCCATCTCTCACCCTCTACTTTATTACTGTAAGGTTGCTCAGGCATGTTGGGATTGCCTCTAGCAATGTTTTCCCCCATTGGTAGAGAATGAGGGGGAAAACAACAGAAGGCAAACGTACTTTATCTTTTCCTTGGTGTGTGCCAAAATTATAATAACAATACAAATTTACTAACTCTGGAGGTCTGTTTCTAGGCAATGGGAAAAATGTGTGAAAAATGGTTAGTGCTAAAATAGTTCAGTACTAAGCATGGCCAGGCTAACCCAGTCTCATCAGATTTTGGAAGCCAAGCAGGGTCAGCTCTGCTTGGATGGGAGACTGCAAGTAAGTCATAGAATCATAGAGTTGGAAGGGGCCATGCAGGCCATCTAGTCCAACCCCCTGCTTAATGCAGGATCAGCCTAGAGCGTCCCTGACAAGTGCTTGTCCAGCATCTGCTTGAAGACTGCCAGTGAAGGGGGGCTCACCACCTTCCTAGGTAGCTGATTCCACTGTCGAACAACTCTTTTTTTTAATCAATATTTTTATTGACTTTTAACAATAAATGGGGGTACAGAAAGAAAAAAGGAATAGGGGGATAAAAACGAGCAAAATATTTAACAGTATAGCGCTTTGTGCTACCCTCTAAATTTTTTTTTTAGTTTATTATTATTATTTTAAATACAGTTGTTTTCTAATAAAGTGGATATAAACTCCATCTTAAATCTATTGTGATTCTTGAAGTCTTGTTATCATTTTTTAGTTGCAATATAGTCATAGAAAGGTTTCCATTTGTCTCTAATCTGATCTTGATTATTGATTTGCAAGGATTCAGTCAGATGTGCCATCGTTATATATTCGTAGGACTTATCCATCCAGGTCTCTATGGTAGGAATTTTGTTTGTTTTCCATAAAGATGCCAATACTACTCTTGCCGCAGTAATTAAATATTTCAGCATGTTCTGTTGATCTTTGTTAATATTCTCCGGAGTTTTACTTAGTAGAAATAGTTTAGGGTCATATAATATACCTTGACCAATAATGCCTTCTAAGTTCTTATGAATTCCCTTCCAAAATTTCTGAACTAATTCGCATGTCCACCAACAATGGTAAAATGTGCCCCTAGTTTTACTACATTTCCAACACAAACCCGAGGACTGTGTGTTCATATTTTGAATGTCACTTGGCGTCAGGTACCACCTATGCAGCATTTTCAGCCAATTTTCATGAATCCCTTGACATAACGTAAATTTGAGGTTTTTACAGTATAGTTGTTCCCATTCATCAACCGTTATGATCTCATTCAAGTTCTCCATCCATTTGATTTGGCACACCATCACTTGCTCATCTTCTGTGTCATATATCACCAATAGTTTGTAGATTTTGCCTAGTAGGTGTTGCGTTGATTTGCATAGCAACTGTTCAAATTCTGTTTTTATTTTGGGAACCCCCCGCATTAGACAATTCTCCTGGAACCTTGAAACTAATTGGTGATAAGTTAGCCATGGCAGCTGTGGGTGACTATCTCGTATCTCCTCTAGTGTTTTCAATGATCCATCTACTTTCACCAAGTCCTGGTATTGTATTGTTCCATAGTTTTTTCTGTCCATTACTGAACCAAAGATGTTAAAAGGTGCCATCAACAAGGATCCATTGGAACTTAGTCTTGGTTTGAGTTTTTGCCACACTGTTACCATGTTTTCTATAACTGGGTGACCTGCAAGTTCTTCTAATCTTTTTTTCCAGTTCTGCCCCCATAGCAGATAGTGAGCTCCACATTGTAAATTTGCCAGTTCCAATTTAAGGTTTCTTTCATTGGTCTGCATAATCCAGTCTTTAAGCCAGACCAGCGTGGCTGCCCGATGGTAATTTGTTAAGTTTGGGAGCGACAATCCCCCTCTTTTCTTTTCAACTGTCATTATTTTGAATTTTATCCGTGGACGTTTTTTGTCCCATACAAATTGGTTGATTTTTCGTTGCCACGATGTTAAAGTTTTGTCCGGAATTTTAATAGGTATCATTTGAAACAGGAAGTTTAACCTTGGGAGAACATTCATTTTGACTATAGCTATTTTTCCCAGCCAAGAAGTTTTTAATTTATTCCAAATTTGAAGGTCACATTCAATTTTGCTCCACACTGCTTGATAGTTAAATGCAAACAACTCTTGATTCTCTTTTGGGAAGAGTATTCCTAGATATTTGATTGGTTTAGATGATATCGTACATCCCGAAATAGCAATTATCTTTGACTCTTCTTCTTTAGTAGTATGTTCCAAAAATATTTTTGTCTTAGTTTTATTAAGTTTGTAACCCGCCAGTTCACCGTACAATCGGATATCGTCCATGAGTTCTTTAATACCAGTTTCTGGATGTGCAATTGTTAACAAGACGTCATCTGCATATGCTCTTATTTTAAATTCCTCTCCTTGCGTTTGTAAGCCAACTATTTTCTGATTCGTCCTGATTTTATTTGCCAATATTTCCAGCGTTAAATTAAATAGCAAAGGAGATAAAGGACATCCTTGTCTAGTCCCTTTCTCTATTTTTATAGCTTTTGTTAATGTTCCATTTATTAGTAGCTTAGCGTGTTGATCTGTATATATACTAGCAATCCAATGGAAGGGGTTACCTTCTTTACTAATGCTATAAATCACTTGCTGTATAAAATTCCACGAGATATTATCGAAGGCTTTTTCTATGTTTTACTAGTTCTCTTGCATTGATCAGAAATCTAATATTCTCTGACATATGCCGTTTAGGTATAAATCCTGTTTGATCTGAGTGAATCAGCGTATCAGTATTGGCTAGCAGTCTTTGCGCGATTATTGTAGTAAATATTTTATAATCTGTGTTGAGCAGGGATATTGGTCTATACGAAGATGGTAGTGTTGAGTCTGTCCCTTCTTTTGGAATTAGAGTTATATAGGCTTCTTTCCATGTATCAGGTACTTTATTTTTTTTGTATATTTCATTCATCACATCCACTAGTATTGGCGCCACTTCTTCCATAAATAATTTGTAGTACATGGCTGTAAGCCCATCTGGTCCAGGTGTCTTCCCACTCTTTAATTTCCTAATTGCTTGTTGGACTTCTTCTATAGTAATATCTTGATTTAAAAAAGTTATGTCCTCTTCAGAGAGTTGTCGAACAACTCTTAATGAATTTCCCCCCTAATATCCAGCTGGTATCCAGCTTTTTTTAATCTGAAAAAAATCCTTTAGAACTAGCTTTGGAGATATTATGAATGACACTTTAATGTTGTGTAAGCATGCGGCAGATCTCCCACAATAATTCTAATGTGGTGGGTTTCTATAGAAATAATATTCTAGGGATCGTTATCCTGCTACATGACAAAACACTAGGCCTGTCATTTGCTCAGGGAGGGTGGGAAAACTCCTACCCTCGGGATCCAGGCCCTATTGGAGCTCTTCAGTCCAGCGGGAGCAAAAAGCTGGGGTGGGGTGCATGTCATTGCGACATCACTTCCGTTTATACCTGGAAGTGACCTCACAAGGCTATAGGAATTGATTGATCTAGAGAAGGGTGAATTCCTAGAGCAAATATTTATTTAGGAACATAAGAACGGCCATGCTGGATCAGACCAAGGCCCATCAAGTCCAGCAGTCTGTTCACACAGTGGCCATCCAGGTGCCACTAAGAGGCCCACACATGAACACATGAAGCTGCCTGATACTGAATCAGACCCTTGGTCTATCAAAGTCAGTGTTGTCTACTCAGACCGGCAGTGGCTCTCCAGGGTATCTCAGGCAGGGGTCTTTCACATCACCTACTTGCCTGGTCCCTTTAACTGGAGATACCGGGGATTGAACCTGGGACCTTCTGCATGCCAAGCAGATGTTCTACCACTGAGCCACAGCCCCTCCCACAAACAAGATGACTGCAGCAGCATTGTCCTGCCTGTGTTCCACAACAACTGACATAATAGGCATGCTCCTCTGATCCTGGAGAAAATAGGTATGCATCATGGCTAGACAAAAGTCAGGCCTAGAACAGCTCATTGTGACAACAATTTCAGGCGCAACACAAAAGTGACATTGTGACATCAAATAATCTTGTTCCCTGCTACCAAAATACTCCTGCTGCTTGCCAGTGCAACAAAGCACTGTCGGTAGGGTTGCCAGCCTCCAGGTACTAGCTGGAGATCTCCTGCTATTCCAACTGATCTCCAGCCGATAGAGATCAGTTCCCCTGGAGAAAATGGCCGCTTTGGCGATTGGACTCGATGGCATTGAAGTCCCTCCCCTCCCCCAAACCCCGCCCTCCTCAGGCTCTGCCCCCAAAATCTTCAGGTATTTCCCAACCCGGAGCTGGCAACCCTAACTGTTGGTCAGCAATGTAGTTCAGGCTTGTTACTGCTGTCTGATTTTGCCAAGTGATGGTTCAGGATGGGGAGTGTGGTTAGGCTTCAGGATGTGTATAGAACAGGCTTATGGGATGGAAGGCATGGTAGAAGATGCAAGAAGCCACTGTGGAAACTGAGTTACTAGGAGGGGGATTCCATAATATTCCCTATTCCTATGTATGGGTGTGAAAGCTGGACATTGAAGAAAGCTGATAGGAAGAAAGTAGATTCCTTTGAAATGTGGTGCTGGAGGAGAGTGTTACGGATACTGTGGACTGCCAAAAAAACAAATCAGTGGGTTATAGATCAAATCAAGCCTGAACTGACCCTAGAAGCTAAAATCACTAAATTGAGGCTGCCGTATTTCGGTCACATTATAAGAAGACAAGAGTCACTGGAAAAGACAATGATGCTAGGAAAAGTTGAAGGCAGAAGGAAAAGAGGAAAGCCCGACAAGAGATGGGTTGACTCAATAAAGGAAGCCACAGCCCCCAATTTGCAAGATCTGAGCAAGGCTGTCAAAGATAGCACATTTTGGAGGACATTGATTCATAGGGTCGCCATGAGTCAGAAGTGACGTGATGACACTTAACACACACACGGGTGGGATGTGTTGTGGAGGAGGTGTTAAGCATGTGGGAGGAACCATGCAAAAAACATGTCAGGGCATAAGGGTAGGGTTGTCAGGTTCCCCCGGCCACCAGTAGGGGATGGGATGGTGGAGTCGACAGATCGGGAAACTCCTGGAGATTTGGGGATGGAACCTGGGGTGGACAGGGACCTCAGGGAAAATACAATGCCACAGAGTCCACCCTCCAAAGCATCCATTTTCTCCAGGGAAACTGATCTCTGTGATCTGGAGATCAGCTTTAATTCCAGGGGAGCTCCAAGTCCCACCTGGAGACTGCCATCCATAATGAGGGCCCACTGTACTCAGGGACTAAGAAGTCTCTAAATCAGTGTGATGTGGGCCTTTGTTTACATTGAATCCATGGTTCTCTTAGAGCCATTTCCTCTCACTGATGTTTTCACTGTCAAATGCATGCATTTTTTCAATACAACTTGGCATCAATCAGTACTGTACATGCACCATCCATATGAGAGCCAGCATGGTGTAGTGGTTAAGAGTGGTGGTTTGGAGTAGTGGAGTCTGATCTGGAGAACCGGGTTTGATTCTCCATTCCTCCACATGAGTGGTGGAGGCTAATCTGGTGAACTGGATTTGTTTCTCCACTCCTACACACGAAGCCAGCTGGGTGACCTTGGGCAAGTTACAGCTCTGCTAGAGCTCTCTCAGCCCCACCTACCTCACAGTGTGTCTGTTGTGTGGAGGGGAAGGGAAGGTGATTGTAAGCCGTGTTGATTCCTCCTTAAATGGTAGAGAAAGTCAGAATATAAAAACCAACTCTTCTTCTTCTTCTTCTTCTTCATATAAATGATGATTACTGTATGTATGTGTATGTGTGTTAAGGGCCGTCAAGTCGCTTCTGACTCATGGGAACCCTATGAATCATATGTATAAATACTACATAAATTGCATATAAAAACATGCATGCACAATAACAACAAATGTAAACTCCCAGTAATGAAAAACAGAGAAATCCTGATATGAAGCACGAATGAAAGAAATTAGGTAAAATTTGCTCATCGCTAATTGGGAAACGAGGGATAAATAACTTGGGCTGAATTGTTTATGCAGTCTTGTTGACTTGAGAATACCAAATACAGGAAGAGACCCAGAGGAATCCTTGTAGTCTCTGACTTCATTTCAGAGTCTATGCAAATTCCCCTCTTCTAGACATACCAGTGGAATGCTTGGTTTGTCTGTGATGGGGGAATGGAGGGAAACCACCAGTGGGGAATACACAGGACACATAAGTAGAAAACCAGGCTTACCGTGATGGACATGGTTTTGATCAAAGGAAACCATAAATGCATTGACAGAACACATGTAATGGTGTTTCCAAGGAAGCCTTTTGTGTTTAGTACATTTGGGGGAGGGGGTTGTTCAGAAACTGTTCAGCCGTGTGACCCTTTTAATTCTTTTAAGGTCAATGAAGACCCGTCGCACTGCTGAGTAAACACCAGGGGTGCAAGTTTAACCTCCTTGGGGGCAAACGGATAGCACAGGAAACGAGGTTTTAATGGCAGCTTTTAATGGTACTTGTCTAAATTAATTTCCCCTAGCTAGCACTGAGCAAAAACTCTCCTGGCATCCTTTTAGCCGAGCCCAACTTGTTCAGCTGCCCTACTTTCTGTCCATCTCACGTTCCTCCCATTCGTTTGTGAACTCCTGTCCATTTTCACATGGTCAAGCCATGCATATGGTTCCAGATGGGATGTGACATCTACTCAGGCCTAGTGACACGAATTGCCATTTTTGCTGGAGGTGGTGGTGGTGGTGGGCGGTCCAAGACAGCAGCTGGATACTCGTAGAGCCATAGCCTCTTTGTTTCATTGGGTTTCTAGCCAGAAGAAGAAGAAGAGGAGGAGGAGGAGGAGGAGGAGGAGGAGTTGGTTTTTTTATATGCCGACTTTCTCTACCACTTAAGGAAGAATCAAACCGGCTTATAATCACCTTCCCTTTCCCTCCCCACAGCAGACACCCTGTGAGGTAGGTGAGGCTGAGAGAGCTCTAAGAGAGCTGTGACTTGCCCAAGGTCATCCAGCTGGCTTCATGTGGTGGAGTGGGGAAACAAATCCAGTTCACCAGATTAGCTTCCGCCACTCATGTGGAGGAGTGGGGAATCAAACCCAGTTCTCAAGATCTGAGTCCATCGCTCCAAACCACCGCTCTTAACCACTGCACCACGTTGGCTTTCAAGATTGCTGATGTGGTGTAATACTTTGAGCATGAGCAGGAAAGCCCTGATTCTTCGGTCATTGCTGTTGTGTTAACTGCTAAGCTGGCCTCAGGAAAGTCACTTGTTTTCAGCCTTGCAAAATGGCACCAGCCCACCTAGGGTTGCCAGCCTCCAGGTGGGAGCTGGGGATTGTGAGTATTGTGTTCAGTTTTGGGCACCACAATTTAAGAAGGATGTAGACAAGCTGGAACATGTCCAGAGGAGGGCAACAAGGATGGTGAGGGGTCTGGAGACCAAGTCCTATAAGGAAAGGTTGAAGGAGCTGGGTATGTTTAGCCTGAAGCGGAGAAGACTGAGAGGTGATAGATCTCCTGCTTTTACTGATCTGATCTCCAGCCCATAGAGGTCAGTTCATTTGGAGAAAATAGCCACCTTGGCTATTGGACTCCATGGTGTTGAAGTACCTCCCCTCCCCAAACCCCACCCTCCTCAGGCTCCTCCCCAAAAACCTCCCACCGATGGCAAAGAGGGAGCTAGCAACCCTATCTCTGAGGGTACCCCTGTGTAGAGCATGTTTCAGTAATTTAGCCTCAAGGTTACTTGAAGTATGAACCAGCATTGCCATATGAGATTTATTCAATTCGGGATCCAGGTTCCCAATTCATTAAAGCTGAAAGAAAACATTTCTCCCTGTCATAGCCACCTTTTTCTCCAGAAGTAGACCAGCATCCAACAAAATTTCTGAGTCCTTGAGGTGGAGACCTAGAGATCCCCTGGAATTACAGCTGTTCTTCAAAGTATAGAGATCAATTCCCCTGGAGAAAATGGCTGCTTTGGAGGATGGACTCTGTGTCATTGTACTCCGCTGAGGTCCATACCTTACCTAACCTCTGCCCTGCCCAAGCTCCACCCCCAAATCTCCAGGAAGTTCCCAACCTGGAGTTGGCGACTCTAGGTGCACCCTTCACGTCTAGTAGTCAGCTAGGGTTGCCAACCTCCAGGTATGATTTGGTCAGGAGAAGCGACATTGAACCCGCGGGGGGTCCGCTATCTGTAATAGTTCATCCATTTCATTATGGAGATTCGAATTTTCATGTTATGGAGATTGATTCAGCTTTGGACAAGCTGAAGAAGAAACTACGAAACGCGTTAATTATCCAGAATTCACGTTCTTGTCTTGCCTTACCTTGGTGGGTCCAGCTCCGGTGGATCCTTATGAACATTATTGAGCCGTGTGATTTCGGGTTGTCTCTTTTGGATACTTAATATTGGATTGCTTTCTTCAACGTGGAATTTGTGTCTGTAGCTGGAGTGTATATATGTTGGCACTTGGATTTTTGACTGTGTGTTTGTTATATGCATGTGTTGGTGGCTTTGTATTTGCTCTTTGTGGTTTGCATTATATATATATGTTTCAGTAGTTTGAGCTTCCCTGCTGCTTGTTTGTTTCAGCTTTGCTATTGCAGCATAGGTTTGCCTTTTGTTATTTACTCAACCTCCAGGTATTAGCTGGAGACCTCCTGCTATTACAACTGATCTCCAGCCGATAGAGATCAGTTCCCCTGGAGAAAATGGCCCCACCCCCAAAATCTCCAGGTATTTTCCAGCCTGGAGCTGGCCATCCTGAGTCAGCCAAGAAATGCCTGTAAAACTGTCCGACTGACAATCTCAGGCCCCCGACTGTAACTTGCAGAAATCTATTTCAGTCAGAATGGCAGAGTTCAACTTGGATGAGTTGTTCTTAAGAACTCTGCTGTTTGCAAGGCTGTGTTCTCTGCAACAACCGTTCAGGACGGAGGCATTGCTCCAGGCGATCCGGTTTTCACAGGCGTGGTGAGACTGCGCCTCAGTCGGCCAAAGCCTCCTTCACCTCCGTGCCTCTTTCCTTTCTCCTCTCTGCAGGGAGAAGCCGCTAACAGATTGACGCTGTAAACTGTGATCCGGATCCTCAATCCAATAAGCGGGCCCATCAAGGAAATGCTCAAAAAAAAAAGCATTTCCTAATGATCAAGCAAAACATATACTTAGTTATAAATGAGATGTCTGCTGTGACTGACGCAGTGGAACATCAAAACACATTGCCGGCGATACGGCGTGCTCCTTTGTGCATCGCTTCATAAATGTTGCTGTTCCAAGTTGATTATTTATTGAAAAGAGGGTTTCCTCCCCTCCCCATACTTACATTAGATGCCGTTCTCCCCCAACCAGAACTGCAGGAGAGTCGCCAGAGGTGCATACATTTCTTTTGTGCGCGGCAATAAAATAACTGATTCGAGTTACAAAACATAACAACAGGGTTGTTTTTTACCCCCCTCCCTCCCCCTGTTTCTATGATGTTTTTTCTACCATTCCCATACCTCTTGTGGAAAGCGCTCTCGTGTAAAGGCAAGAAGGCTTCAAACGCTGCCGGATTTAAAAGTGAAGAAAAAAATAAAATAAAAGCGGTAATACGTGTCGGATTGCAGTGCTGGAAGGTTGGGGTCCCTTACGGCCTGGTTCGATGCAAAGGAGGGCAGAGATCCTGCAACATCTCAGCTCGAACACAGCAGGATTCGGAAAAGGTTAACTCGCTGAAGTGCTTTCTTCTACGCTCTGATCTGTGGCCTTTTCTGGTTGAGGTGGTTTCAAACCTCTCGTCCCGAGTATTTTGACCTATTTTTCCCTTCTGCGAGTCATACCTGTAATGGAATTTCTGAGGGACCACATCTCCCAACCGTCTGTGGCCCTGTCTCTGACCTAAGAAACAGCCTTTTTGCCTCAGAGGAGGAAGAAGAAAAGTTGGTTTGTATATGCCGACTTTCTCTACCACTTAAGGGAGACTCAAACCGGCTTACAATCACCTTCCCTTCCCCTCCCCACAACAGACACCCTGTGAGGTAGGTGGGGCTGAGAGAGCTCTAACACAGCTGCAACTTGCCCAAAGTCACCTAGCTGGCTTCATGTGGAGGAGTGGAGAAACCAACCCGGTCACCAGATTAGCCTCCGCCACTCATGTGAAGGAGTGGGGAATCAAACCTGGTTCTCCAGATTGGAGTCCACCGCTCCAAACCACCGCTCTTAACCACTACACCATGCAGGAAGAGAGAGGGGCAGACAGAGAGAAAGAGGGAACAAAGGGAGGGGCTGTGGCACAGTGTTAGAGCATCTGCTTGGCATGCACAAGGTCCCAGGTTCAATCCCCGGCATCTCCAGTTATAGGGACTAGGCAAGTAGGTGATGTGACAGACCCCTGCCTGAAACCCTGGAGAGCCGCTGCTGGTCTGAGTAGACAATACTGACTTTGATGGACCGAGGGTCTGATTCAGGATAAGGCAGCTTCGTGTGTTCATGTGAAAAGAAAAAGAGAGACATCCCACTTCCCAGGAAGGTCAGATCAGGAGAAATTAGTTATATTACTGAAGGATAAGAGGCAAACTTATCAAATGGCAAGATTTGCTGCCACCATCATGAAGGATAAAAAGATGACAGGGCATGCTGGCCGTAGTATGTTTGACCCATGACTGCTCCACTCGGGGTCACTTGTCATCTTTCATTTGTCTCTGGACTGTATGGTATTTCTTTCTTTCCTATTACTAGGATACAATGGTATTTCTGCTCCAAAATGCTGTTCAAGGGAAACTGGTGACCTCCCCCCTCGCCCCGATAGCACTTCTAGGAGCACTGTGGAAGGGGGGAGGAGAGAAAGTCACACAGCATGTAGGGTTGCCAGCTCCAGGTTGGGAAATACTTGGAGATTTGGGAGATGGAGCCTGAGGAAGGTGGGGTTTGAGGAGGGGAAGGACTTCAGTGCGATATAATGCCACAGAGTCCCCTTCCAAAGTGGCCATTTTCTCCAGGGGAACGGATCTTTGTCGCCTAGAGGTCACTTGTAGTCCCAGGAGATCTCCAGCCACCACCTGGAGGTTTAGGGTTGACAGGTCCCTATTCGCCTCCGGCAGAAGGTTTTTGGGGCGGAGCATGAGGAGGGTGGAGTTTGGGGAACGGAAGGACTTCAGTGCCATAGAGTCCAATTGCCAAAGCATCCATTTTCTCCAGGTGAACTGATCTCTATCAGCTGGAGATCAGTTGTAATAGCAGGAGATCTCCAGCTAGTACCTGGAGGTTACAACCAAAGAACAACTCAATTAACACTGTTAAATAGTACTGGCAAGAAGAAAACAGTGCGGGCAATTATATCAAAAACATGTATTCATGAAAAGGGCAAAACATCGAACAACAACAACAGTGCTTATACAGCCCATTTCGTTGGGAGCTAACAAGAAAATAGAAAAAGATAAAATAAAAATGGAATAAGTTGAAGAACTGTTGAATTCAACCTGAATAATCTCCCATAAGGAATACATACCAGTGGGCTTAAACCTTATTGCTGAGGCTGATGAAGCCAAATAATTGGTGAAAGCGCTACTAATATCCGGGATAGCGTTCCCTCTGTCACCTTTTTTGGAGCAGCAAGAGGTGTTCCAGCAGACACTGATTCTTGAAACTTGATTTTGGACCTTGTTACGTTGGAAGATAGCCATTGTGCTTTATCTAAATATTGCTTTTCACATTGTGAATAGCTTTGTACATGATTGTAATTTTGTGATCATTCTTTTGTATAAGCACTGTTGTTGTTGTTTGATGTTTTGCACTTTTCATAAATACATGTTTTTGATATAATTGCCCGCACTGTTTTCTGCTTGCCAGTACCTGGAAGTTGGCAACCCTACTCATTCTTCATCTGCCTTTGCCACAGAAGGTTACATTTTACCTTGTTTTTATCTTTGTCAGTTTACTCCCCTCACCTCTGGCTGATAAAATAGTGACAAGCGTGATGGGATTGACAAGGTTTTTAATGGCTTTATTCCGCCCAACCCCCCCTGTTCACACTCTGGAGATTGTTTATGTATTATGATTTACTTAATGCATCCAAATAGCTTTCAGCACACATGCTTTTCGATACAGGATCCTCCTATCTTCCGTATTTGTCGGGAGACTACCTAGATATAGATATTTATGAGAGAGAACGATTATAAATCAAGCCGCCGTGATCGATGAACATAAAACGGGCCCACAGGACTTCCTATCAAATATTGCATAAAGCATAAAGCAATTATTTTAAAGTAAATCTATATACCTGTGCTTTGCCAGTGCTTCAATCGGCAAGACTTTCTTCCCTGTAAATAATTTTAATTGGTTTAGCGGGAAATAAAGGAAAGTGGCTTCGCCTACTCTCGGAAAGAACTTCTCCTCCAGAAGGGCTGCCAGGAACCTGATAGCAGAGTTACTGACCTTCCTCCTGGCAGTCTGTGCTGGCAGTTGGACTAGGGTTGCAAACCTCCAGGTACTCACCTCAAAAAGAAGAACCTAGGTTGTTAGAATGATAGTGTTTTAGCAAAAACAACCTGTGTGTGCATGTAAAGTGCCTTCAAGTTGCAGCGGACTTATGGCAACCCCTTTTGGGGTTTTCATGGCAAGAGACTAACAGAGGTGGTTTGCCAGTGCCTTCCTCTGCACAGCAACCCTGGTCTTCCTTGGTGGTCTCCCATCCAAATATTAACCAGGGCTGACCCCTTAGCTTCTGAGATCTGACGAGATCAGGGTAGCCTGGGCCATCCAGGTCAGGGCTAAAAACAACCTATTATAGTATAAATCAAGTTGCAAAATCTAAATTGCAGGTTCTGTTGTTACTACCTCCTGGACAAACCTAAGGAGGAAAAAACCTCAGTTCCCTACCTCCAGTGCAGTGTTTTGAGAGAGTTTCATTGTTCATTTACTAGTACGGTAGTGAATTGGCCTTTGGTTTACGGATCTGTCTATGTCCCTTTTAAGCTTTTGGAAGCGGAGCGTGTTAATTTTAACATGCATTTGGTGCCCAATACTGCCCTTATTTTACTGTGCAGCTATAACAAACACCCAGTTTCTTTTAACTTATGTGTGTTAAGTGCCTTCAAGCTGCTTCCGACTCCTGCAGATTCTTTGAATCAATGGCCTCCAAAATGTCCTATCATTAACAGCCTTGCTCAGAGCTTGCAAACTGAGGGTCACCACCGGCGGGAGGTTTTTGGGGCGGAGCCTGAGGGGGGCGGGGTTTGGGGAGGGACTTCAATGCTATAGGGTCCAATGGCCAAAGCGGTCCAATGGCCATTTTCTCCAGGGGAACTGATCTCTATCGGCTGGAGATCAGTTGTAATACCAGGAGATCTCCAGCTAGTACTTGGAGGTTGGCAACCCAATCTATGGGTATTAGAGAAAAGGGAGCGGAAAAACAGAATGACTATAATACATACCATGCATGCATGCATGCATACATACAGACAGACAGACAGACAGACAGACAGAAGTGGGCCTGAGGGTCCTCTGTTCCTCCAAGGAAGTGCTTAGCAGCCCAGAGCCCCCCCCCCCGTTTCTAAGTGGGTAATTTTAATATCAAAGTCATTGGAAAGGTTACCAGCAGTCTACAAGATGAAGGGAAAGGATTACTGTGCTAATGAGCCAGATCAGCACCAATGAGAAAATAATCATCGTCTTGTAATTAGAGCCTCCTCTTTCAGTCTAAACACTGACCATAAATAACAAAAAAAAAGTCCTTCTCCATTATTTGGTTAAAGGCATACATAATTGATTAGCCCCTAATATGGCTTTAAGGGAAGGAAAACATTTTTTTTTAAAAAAGGGTTTCACAGTTGGAATTACTCAATTAATTTCTTTGCTAGTGTAGTGTGCTTTAGATAGCGCATCTCAGGAAAAAAAAAAGGTTTACGTCTGTGAGTTGGTTCATGCAACTGGTTCCCACAAATCCTATGCTCCGTTTAGCCATGAAATGTGCATTTGCCTCTGTCGGTGTAGAATCTGTATACTAATTAGGAACATTTTGTTCCCTTGCAGATATGTTATTTCAGCCCTTACCAGGGTTGTGTGCAGACAATTTTTCCCCCATTCATGCCTTTATAAAATGTATCAGTGGCTTCTTTGTTAAAAAGGACAACCCACACAGAAAGCTGCCCACAATATCCACGTTATCAAATAAGAAGGCATTTCTATTAAAAAGCTGCACAGAGCATTTATGACCAGAAGAAGAAGATAAAAATTAAAAATCACATTCATCTGGTCAGCTGTAACTTCTAAAATACTTTTGTAATTCCAAAAAATGGCAAAATTATTGCATTGATTATTGTTCGTTTAGGAAATGCCCTGTCCCATAACTCTCAGGTTGCTGACTGATGTCTACATATAATGCATAAACCTAGCTGATTTGCTCAGAAATCGAGATTTCATAAAACTTGGTTTAAAGATAAGAACATAAGAAAAGCCCTGCTGGATCAGACCAAGGCCCATCAAGTCCAGCAGTCTGTTCACACAGTGGCCAACCAGGGGCCTCTAGGAAGCCCACAAACAAGACGACTGCAGCAGCACCATCCTGCCTGTGTTCCACAGCACTTAATACAATAGGCATGCTCCTATGATCCTGGAGAGAATAGGTATGCATCATGACTAGTATCCATTTTGACTAGTAGCCATGGATAGCCCTCTCCTCCATGAACATGTCCACTCCTCTCTTAAAGCCTTCCAAGTTGGCAGCCATCACCACATCTTGGGGCAGGGAGTTCCACAATTTACCTATGCTGATGTATGAAGAAATACTTCCTTTTATCTGTTTTGAATCTCTCACCCTCCAACTTCAGCAGATGACATGCATTCTAGTATTATGAGAGAGGAAGAAAAACTTCTCCCTGCTCACTCTCTCCATACCATGGATAATTTTATAGACCTCTATCATATCTCCCCTTAACTGCCTATCTAAGATCTATCTAATCTATCTATTTGTCAAACTAAAAAGTGCAATAGTCATGTGCATTCAACAGTATATGAATTTCTAAGGAAGGTTCTAGCCTGTGTAGCCCTACATTATATTTTATTAACAAATCAGGAGTCAGTAGTCCTTGAATCTACCGTGATCCTAAACCAGTTATAACGTTATCAGTCAAAGCCAATACCTTGAATAATGCACAGAAACAAACTGGTAACCCTGGGTTGCCAACCTCCAGGTGAGTCCTGGCGATCTCCCAGAATTACAACTGATCCCCAGACTAGCAAGATCAGTTCCCCTGAAGCAAATGGCACCTTCAAAAGGTGGAGTCTTCGGCATTATGTGTTGTTGAGGTTCCTCCCCTCCTCAAACTCTGCCAATTTTCTAGGAAATTCCCAGTGGGAATTAACAGCCCAATGGTAACCAGCATAGGTATTAAGTAGGGTTACCAGGTCCGGATTGGGAAATACCTTGGGATTTGGGGGCAGAGCCTGAGGAGGGCGGAGTTTGGAGAGGCACGTCAATGCCATAGAGCCCAATTGCCAAAGCAGCCATTTCCCCCAGGTGATCTAATCTCTATATGCTAGAGATCAGTTGCAGTAGCAGGAGATCTCCAGCTAGTACCTGCAGTTTGGCAACCCTAGTCTGGAGTACTCCATCTCCTCGGAGGCAAGGGCAGAGGCCAGACACTGTGACCTGGACGCTCACCTAGTCCAAAATTACCTTTCTATCATATCACTATAGATAGGGTTGCCAGCTCCAGACTGGGAAATACCTAGAGATTTTTGGGGCGGAGGCTGAGGAGGACAGAGTTTGGAGAGGGGAGGGACTTCAATGCCATAGAGTTAGGGTTGCCAGGTCCCTCTTCACCACCGGCGGGAGATCTTGGGGGCAGATCCTGAGGAGGGTGGGGTTTGGGGAGGGGAGGGACTTCAATGCCATAGAGTCCAATTGCCAAAGGGGCCATTTTCTCCAGCTGAACTGATGTCTATTGGCTGGAGATCAGTTGTAATAGCAGGAGATCTCCATCTAGTGCCTGGAGGTTGGCAACCCTACATAATGTCCAGATGCCAAAGTGGCCATTTTCTTCTGGTGAACTAATCTCTATTGGGTGGAGATCAGTGGGTAATAGTAGGAGATCTCCAGCCACCACCTGGAGGTTGGCAATCCTAGTATTAATCAATTTCAGAAGATGGTTTAACTGCTGGCCTTGGTTAGTAATTCACTGGCTGTGTTCTCTCACTACTGTCTTCAAAGGCACGATGCGTTCACTGTTTTTACTAAGCACATTGAGTATATTCTTATCCATCCCTGAATTGGGCAGCAGAATATTGACACTGTGTATGCATATTCCCCAGTGTGCAAGCAGAGTATCTATTTATCTAATTTTAAAGGAAGTCAGGAAAAGAATGAATGTGCCCATAAAATAATGGCAAAGAATTCACTGGGGCAATGCAGTCGATTGTAACCTGTCCTCTGATATTGATAAAAATGAAAGTCAGACATGGTACACTATAAAATATTCATGTGACTTATTGGTGCTGACGGCTATGGCTGATTTATTTGAGATTTTTGTGGCAGAGCATAACAAAGATACAGGGTGAACAGTGGCGGGATATTGTATTTGGAAAAGACGTAGGCATTCGACTGCAGGGTTATAGTGTTTTGCTAAATTAAATAATACAGATGCCTGAGCTTTGTCAGACAGGGGTACGGCATCTTCCTGAAATTCTTCCGTTTTTTTCTCTGATTGTTTTGACTAGGGTTGCCAACCTCCAGGTGGTGAATTCAAAGTGTGCCTTGTGCTGAAAATACTGAAGTACTGCAAAGAACCAGCACTGGTGGTCCACTATCAAATATGCTGATATTCCAATATACCAGCCATGTAAAGTTCAATAAAACTGAACCTCCAGGTGGTGGCAGGACATCACCTTCTATTACCTAGCAACCCTAGTTCATGTGTGTGTTCACACTGGTTAGATGGAGCTAGTTTACTCTCCACAACCTGGGATTCTAAGCCTTGAATTCACTCCTGGTAACAATGCTGGTTAACCTACTTGTCTGCATTTGTTGCAGTGTTTTAGGGGAGGGGCCGTGGCTCAGTGGCAGAGCATCTGCTTGGCATGCAGAAGGTCCCAGGTTCAGTCCCTGGCATCTCCAGTTAAAAGGTCCAGGCAAATAGGTGATGTGAAAGACCTGTACCTGAGACCCTAGAGACCGCTGCCGGTCTGAGTAGACAACACTGAATTTGATGGACCAAGGGTTTGATTCAGTATAAGCCAGCTTTATGTGTACTAAAAGTCCCTGGTTCATTCCCTGCCATCTCCAGTTAAAGTTCTTAGGTAAGAGGTATCAGAAAAGACCTTTCTCTGCTTGAAATCCCGAAGAGCGCCTGCCAACCAGAGTAAATGATACAGAGCTAGATAGACCAATCGGTGGGGACATGGGGGGGGGGACACCATCAGGCAATGGTATTACATCAGTGTAAAACCCAGAAGTGACATCATGCATTACATCAGTGTACAACCCAGAAGTGACATCATGCTTCTTTAGGAATTGCTGGTAACTCTATGGTTTTACTTCCAGGGATCATTTCCAGGGAAAACCCAGAGGTCTCCCTATAATAGTTTTATTTTTCCGTCACTGTATGTTCCTTAGAGGGTTCGGACACCAGATTAGCGATGTTTCTTGCTCATCACATAAATGTGGGGGAGGTGTCAACCCTAGCATTAGAGTATTATAATATCATTTAGTTATCATTTAGTACGCCTATAACAGTATTGCACGTCTATAATACACTCCCAGCCCTGTCCAATAGCAAAAGCTGCACATCCCTGCCAGAAGCCTATGATCTAATTAAGACAATACAGAAGTGAAGGGCTGGAAGGGAACTGGGGTGGCTTTGCCAAGAAGAAGGCATACAGAGAAAGAAGGCCGCAGTGGGTTTTTTTTTGCACTGACTTTCGAGTAAACAGAACTGAACTCAGTAAGATTTGCTTCCAAGTAAATGCATAGATAATTGAGCTGTGAGTAGCTAGACTGGTTCAAGCCGAAGTGGGCAGCGAGGATGAACATTTTGGAAATCCCACCCTTCCCTTCTAAATCTACTCTATGGAATTCAGTAGGTTCTCAGGGGGAAAGAGCAATTCGATCCCTCTGCCTCAAATTCCCCTTACATGTTCCATTCCTTCTGGAGAACTATTTAATTCTCATCAGGCCTCAGTGTACAAAGTCACATTTTCCTGCATGCAAAGGAAGTTTGCATTTTCATGAAAGAATTAGACAGTAGCAGATTGGAACAGTCCAAGAGGACGACCTTGCAATGCATTAGGATTTTGTGTGTGTGTGTGTGTGTGTGTTAAGTGCCGTCAAGCCGCCTCCGACTCATGGCGACCCTATGAATGAAAGTCCTCCAAAATGTCCTATCTCTAACAGCCTTGCTCAGATCTTGCAAATTGAGGGCCATGGCTTTCTTTATTGAGTCAATCCATCTCTTCTTGGGTCTTCCTCTTTTCCTGCTGCCCTCAGCTTTTCCTAGCATGACTGTCTTTTCCAGTGACTCTTGTCATCTTGTGATGTGACCAAAATACGATAGCCTCAGTTTTGTCATTTTAGCTTCTAGGGTCAGTTGATTTGATCTATAACCCACTGATTCGTTGTTGTTTTTTTGGCAGTCCAGGGTATCCGTAACACTCTCCTCCAGCTCCACATTGCAAAGGAATCTACTTTCTTCCTATCGGCTTTCTTCACTGTCCAGCTTTCACACCCATACATAGTAATAGGGAATACGATGGCATGAATTAACTTGCTCTCGGTGGCCAGTAACACATCCTTAGGATTTTAGTCTACTCCAATGATAATTCTAGGTATCATCCTGCTTTTCCTGCATCGTCTTCTACCTTTGTAATTCCACTAACTCCATTGTTTATAGTGTATATTGTTTATAGTATAATATGCCTTGCCTTAGGCAGTTTATGGTTCACATAGTCTTCTAATTTCTGTAATCCTCCTGTTGCATTGTTCATAGGAAGTTTTGTGCTGTATGAGTACATTTTTAAAAACATTTTGTAATCCACCTTGGGTTTCAGTGAGAAAGGCAGGCTATAAATAGGGTTGCCAACCTCCGGGCGATGTCTGGAGATCTCCCGCTATTACAACTGATCTCCAGGCGACAGAGATCAGTTCACCTGGAGAAAAGGGCTGCCTTGGAAGGTAGACTGTATGGCATTGTACCCCATTAAAGCCCCTCCACTCCCCAAACCCCACCCACCTCAGGCTCCACCCCCAAATCTCCAGGTATTTCCCAACCTGGAGCTGGCAACCCTAGCTATAAATAAAGTCATAAAAATAAAGAGTGTCCGCTGAGTAGTAGAAACCTTTTGTCTTAGCAAAACAGGGTCCAGCAGTTTGCTTTTAAATACAGGTATAAGAAGGACGTGGTATGTGATAAAATGTGATCAGAGTACTCAACAGACTAGAAAAGAATGAATGGTGACATAAAGTGTCTGTATAGGGCGTTGCCCTGCCCTGGATAGCTCCAGGCTAGCCTGATCTCATCAGATCTTGGAAGCTAAGCAGGGTCGGCCCTGGTTAGTATTTAGATGGGAGACCACCAAAGAATACCTTGGTTGCTATGTGGAGATAGGCAGTGGCAAACCACCTCTGTTAGCCTCTTGCCTTGAAAATCCTATGGGACTGCCATAAATGGGCTTCAGCTTGACAGTGTTTATGATACTAAATTGGACTCCAGTGTGGTATAGTGGTTAAGAGTGGTGGTTTGTAGCAGTGGACTCTGATCTGGAGAACCGGGTTTGATTCCCCCACATTCCTCCACATGAGTGGTGGAGGCTAATCTGGTGAACTGGATTTGTTTCCCCACTCCTACACATGAAGTCTGCTGGGTGACCTTGGTCTAGTCACACTCTCTCAGCCCCACCTACCTCACAGGGTGTCTGTTGTGGGGAGGGGAAAGGAAGGCGATTGTAAGCTGGTTTGATTTTGCCTTAAGTGGTAGAGAAAGTCAGCATATAAAAACCAACTCTTCTTCGTCTTTTTCAGCGTGGTGCAGTGATTAAGAGCAGTGGTTTGGAGTGGTGGACTCTAATCTGGAGAACCGGGTTTGATTCCCCACTCCTCCACATGAGCGATGGAGGCTAATCTGGTGAACCGGGTTGGTTTTCTCACTCTTACACATGAAGCTAGCTGTGTGACCTTGGGCTAGTCACAGTTCTCTTAGAGCTATCTCAGCCCCACCTACTTCACAAGGTGTCTGTTGTGGTGAGGGGAAGGGAAGGTGATTGTAAGATGGTTTGATTCTTCCTCAAGTGGTAGAGAAAGGCGGCATATAAAAACCAATTCCTCCTCCTCCTCCTCCTATGATTATACCAACGCTTTTGCAGACTACCCTACAATAGGATTGCCAGCACAACATTGGCAACCGGTGGGAGACTCTGCTGTGCGGGGGGCGGGGTGTGTGTGCTTTCTGTCAATGTAATAATGTCATGGATGACATGCCCAAATGACCTCCGACATGACTAGAAATGACATCAGTACATTACCAGTGATGCTCTAGCATATAGCCAAAATGCTATGGTTTAACCATAGAGTTTTAATCAATTGGTAGAGCATCCCTGGCAATGTATTGATGGCACTTCTGGTCGCTTCAGAACATCAGCATGTCAGGATGCTAGCCGTACCTTGAACACATGAACTCATGAAGCTGCCTTCTACTGAATCAGACCCTTATAGAATAATAGAATCATAGAGTTGGAAGGGACCACCAGGGTCATCTAGTCCAACCCCCTGCGCAATGCAGGAAATTCACAACTACCTCCCCCCACATCCCCAGTGACCCCAACCCTCCCCCGCCATGCAGGATCCCACAATCAAAGCACTCCTGACAGATGGCCATCTAGCCTCTGCTTAAAGACCTCCAAAGACGGGGACTCCGCCACCCTCCGAGGCAGCACATTCCATCGTCGAACCACCCTCACCGTCAGAAAGTTCTTCCTAATGTTTAGGTGGAATCACTTTTCTATTAGTTTAAATCCATGACTCGGTGTCCTAGTCTCTGGAGCAACAGAGAACAAGCTAGTTCCCTCATCAACATGACATCCCTTCAAATATTTAAACCTATTAGTCCATCCATTAGATTGGTCAATCGAAGTCAGGATTGTCTACTCAGACCGGCAGCGGCTCTCCAGGGTCTCAGACAGGGGTCTTTCACATCACCTACCTGCCTAGTCCCTTTCACTGGAGATGCCGGGGATTGAACCTGGGACCTTCTGCATTCCAAGCAGATGCCCTACCACTGAGCCACGCCCCCCCCACCTTCCTTCCTTTATCCCTTATTTTTCTCCCTCTGCCCAGCAGTAACTTGGCAACGTTACCCTACAGGTTTTCCGGTTAGTACAATAATGAAAGTCAGCTTGAAAGTTTGCAGCAACCCAACTGCTTTTAGTGTCGGCCTAAACTTATCCCTCCCATCAACCCAAGTGATTTCAATGGAAAAAGTTTAGGCTGACACTAAAGCAGTTGGGTTGCTGCAAACTTTCAAGCGTGAACGGAACAAACAAAATCTATTTCAGTGCCATTCAACTCCTGATGCAGAACACGCAAATGATAAAAAGCTCAGTTTTGATGGAATTTAACAAAAAAAAGATTTGGACGTGTGGCCCCTTTTGGAGCTGTCTGCGGTTGACAGGCCGGCTCTTTTGTTCCCTGCTTACGGCCCCTTTGAAAAAGCAGATGAAATGGCTTTGTTGCTGTTTGGCTGGGATCCTGGTCCTTTTTCCTGGCTGAGGGCCACCAGCACCCTGGCAAGAAGCGCCGACAGGAAGATAAAGAGATTTGGGCTCTCTGCTTTTCTGTATTAATAGAGACAAAATGGTATGTGGGCTTTTTGGCAGAATGGAACTTTTGAAGTTCTCCCTCTCCCCCGATAGCGAGCAGGACAGGTTCCTGTGCTCAAAACCACCCTGCCTGAGTGTATTGATAAACATTATGGGTGCCTTTATGGTTCTAGAAGGTATTGAAAAAGACACAAAGAGTTCTGCTTAGGGATGCCAGCCTCCAAGTGGGATCTGGAGATCCCGGGAATTACAGCTCATCTCCAGGCTACAGAGATCAGTTCCCCTGGAGAAAATGGATGCTTTGGAGGGTGGAATGGCAACCCTACTTCTGTGCCACAGGAGGAGGAGGAAGAAGAAGAGGAGGAGGAGGAAGAAGAAGAAGAGGAGGAGGAGAGTTGGTTTTTATATGCCGATTTTCGCTGCCACTTAAAGAAGAATCAAAGCAGCTTACAATCACCTTCCCCTCCCCACAACAGACACCCTGTGAGGAAGAATCAAAGAATTATAGAGTTGGAAGGGACCACCAGGGTAATCTATTCTAACCCCCTGCACAAAGCAGGAAATTCGCAACTATCTTCCCTACATATCCCCAGTGACCCTCCATGCCCAGAAGATGGCCAAGATGCCCTCCCTCTCATGAACTGCCTAAGTTCATAGAATCAGCATTGCACAAGAAGACTTGGTTTTTATATTCTGACTTTCTCTACCACATAAGGAAAAATCAAACCGGCTTACAATCACCTTGCCTTCCCCTTCTGAGAGAGCTGTGACTAGCCCAAGGTCACCCAGCTGGCTTCGTGTGTAGGAGTGGGGAAACCAATCCTGTTCACCAGATCAGTGTCCACTGCTGTGTAGGAGTGGGGAATCAAACCCAGTTCTTCAGAGTCCAATTGCCAAAGCGGCCGTTTTCTCCAGGTGAACTGATCGCTATCGCCTGGAGATCAATTGAAATAGCAGGAGATCTCCAGCTAGTACCTGGAGGTTGGCAACCCTATAAATTTTCCAGATGCCTGTCAGGAATGGGGGATCCCCCTTGGTGCCCCCCATTCCCCACCTGTGCTCAATAGAGTGTCAGGGACAAAATGGAGGTGGGTGGCTGTGTCACAAACTGCTACTACACCTTGCTGAGTCATGCTACATTGTGGGAATTTCCCTGTTCTCCGTGGTGTTTTTTTTTTACTATAGAGTTTCAGTTAAAGCCCTAGAGTGTTACACATTGAGGTGATGTCACTTCTGGTTTGCAGCCATAAATGATGTTTTTATGCCATTTTATCAGCTCTTCACACCCCCAGTCTTCCATCAGTTGTCAGAACTGGACTGTTAACCATGTCTGTTATGGCTCCTTTTGTTTCTTTTTTATTTCATAGTTTATCATTGTTTTCAGGTCACCTAATTTTTGTTTCCATCACTGAGTTTCTTTCTACCTTTGCATCATTTCCCCACCACTTTGTCCGATTATATGGATGTACTAATTTTATGTCAGTTTGACAACAAATGCAAAAATAACCTTGGGAAATGTGTTAATTTTAATGGGGGAAATTTGACATGAGGAAAGAAAAATGGGTGTGAAGATAAAGATTCACGGTTTCATTTCTTACAAGGGAATGCTGAAGAACCATTATTAGGGGAGAGACCTAGATCTATCTTACAGGATTGTTGTACAAATTACTTGAAGTAAAATCAGATGAGACGCTGGAAGATTCTTGAATGTATCTTCCCAGAAGTTGCATTAGCCAAATAGGGACCAGACTATATACTATTAGCTGTAGTAATATGATAAGAATTGAGAGATGAATGATAAATATCACCAGAGAACTGAAGAGACTAGAAAGAAATGAATGATAGAAACAAAGTTTGTTAAGATATCTACAGATGATTACTAGCTTAGATGGTTTTAAAAGGGGAATAGGAGAGAAGAAACTTAATTTGTGCCAAGTCTATGCTTTAGCATCTCTTTCCAGTACCAAGGTTTACCCTGGGACATGTGAAATGAGAGTAGTTTAAAGTGCCAATTCAGCTCAAGATCCAGGAGTAAAGGCTTCTAGACCACAGTAGGGTCTTTCAAGGAATTCTGTAACGCTGGCGTCTCATGTTTAAGAAAATAATCACTGTTCCCAATAGGTTTGCCAACTCTAGGTTGAGAAATTCCTGGAGATTTTTTGCGGGGGTGGCGCCTAGGGAGGTCGATGTTTGGGGAGAGGAGGGTCCTCAGCTGGGTATAATGCCATAATATGCACTCACCAAAGTGTCCATTTTCTCCAGGGGAAGTGGATCTCTGTCATCTGGGATGTCACTTATAATGCTGGAAGACCTCCAGGCCCCACCCTCATTGCCGGTCTCCAGGTGGTGGCTGGAGATCTCCCACAATTACAACCAATCTCCAGAAGACAGAGATCAGTTCAACTGGAGAAAATGGCTGCTTTGGAAGGTGGACTGTATGGCTTTGTACTTCATTGAAGTCCCTCCCTCCCTAAATCCCACCCTCCTCAGGCTCCACCTCCAAAATCACCAAGTATTCCCCAACCCTGAACAGGCAACCCTATTGCACAGCATTGGTCAAGCCACACCTGGAATATTGTGTGCATTTGTGGAGGCCCCACTTCAAAAAGGATGTGGACAGAATTGAGCAGGTGCAGAGGAGAGCGATGAGGATGATCAGGGGCCTGGAGACCAAGCCCTACGAGGAAAGGCTGAGGGAGTTGGGAATGTTTATTCTGGAGAAGAGGAGGTTGATGGGGAACATGATTGTTCTCTGTAAGTATTTGAAGGGCTGTCACTTAGAGGAGGGCAGGGAACTGTCCCTGTTGGCGGCAAAGGATAGGACTCGCAATAATGGGTTTAAATTGCGGGGGGGAAGGTACCGGCTCGATATTAAGAATTTTTTTTTTTACAGTAAGAGTTGTTTGACAGTGGAGTCAGCTACCTAGGGAGGTGGTGAGCTCCCCCTCACTGGCGGTCTTTATGCAGAAGCTGGACAAACACTTGTCAGGGATGATCTAGGCTGATCCTGCATTGAGCAGGGGGTTGGACTAGATGGCCTGTATGGCCCCTTCCAACTCTATGGTTCTATGATTCTATTGGCAGCCCGAGTCTCCAAGCTATTCAGTTAGTAGACCATCAGAGAACCTTGCTCATATGCCATCTCTGTCTCTCTTTCGCCACCACCAAGGAGGCATTGTGAATAGTGAGGCTTCATTGCCATAAGCACCAGATTTCAATAAGACCGATATGAAAACCAGCTCTTTTGCTTTCAGGGTATCTCAACCTCCTGTCTTGAGACAATTGTTGGAAGAAACTTTTGCCCGAACTGCAGACCCATTATTTTCTCAAGTAGATTATTTTGTCACTCTTAGCCTTTTCTTGCTTGTATAATTTTTTTTCAGTCCAACCAGGCCTCTGCCCTGAAGCTCGGCTTTATCGTGCAAACATTCACATTTAGTCTGGATTACTAAAATGATACGGATGAGGGGGAAAAAAGAAACCCGATTGTTCTCAGCTTTTATGCTACTTGTTTACTTGTTGTGGGTCTCTCGGCATGACCAGTAAAAATCAAATTTGTTTTTCTGGCTGAATATTTATCCTGCAAGCAACAGAACTTTGTTTGTAAACTGGATTGCTCAGCTGTCAGGTTTACATTACCGTCATTTTATTGTCTGGTTTAAGTATTGCGAGGGGGGTTGTATTTTAGTATCCAGCCCTCATTGGAGAATATTCACAAAAAGATGAAATATAGTTTTTGAAGAACAAAAGTTAACTAGCACCCAACAGACTTCACTTTTCTTTGGCAGGTGTGCCAACCATCTGGTTTGTGATTTCCTTCTCTCATTTCGCTACTGACATGCACCTGACCATGAACTTTCCTAGTAAAAGGAACAAGGAATCATGTGCAGGAATAAATCATCCAAGATCTTATCCCTCCCCTAGGGTAGCCAGGTCCTACCTGGCCTCTGGCGGGAGCTTTATATCCATGTGTATGAGAGGCAGTGATGCAGGTTTACCCCAGAAGTGCTATGCATGTGATGCTCTAGCAGTTTCCCTCTGAAAACCTATGGAAATCATAGAGCGTCACTGGCACTTCCAGGATAACCCGGAAGTGTTGGCAGTGTAGCAGGCAGCCCGGTCAGTTGGCGGGCAATTTAGGGTTACAACAAGGTCTGGGTTGGGAAATACCTGGAGATTTTGGGGGCAGAGCCTGAGGAAAGCAGGGTTTGGGGAGAGGAGGGACTTCAATGCCATAGAGTCCAATAGCCAAATCAGCCATTTTCTCCAGGTGAACCGATCTCTATTGGCTGGAGATCAGTTGTACCGGTAATAGTGGGAGATCTCCAGCCACCACCTGTATAGGTGCCATCTCCAAATCTACAGATCACAACCTGGATCTGGCAACCCTACCCTTCATCCCTTCCTAGTGGCCAGGGGGGATCTGACAACCCTATTGGAACATGGGGTACACATGTGACTCAGGACTGGAATGGTTGAGAGGAAGATTGTTCAAAACCCTAATGTACCAACATCTTAAAAAGTCAACAAATATTCAGATTTCTGGTAATCTGGAACAACAGGCAATAGTTTCCAAAAACCATGCCCTTCTTTTGGGCAATGAAGAAAGCAGATAGGAAGAAAGTAGATTCCTCTGAAATGTGGTATTGGAGGAAAATGTTATGGATACCGTGGACTGCCAAAAAAATGAACCAGTGGGTTCTAGATCAAGCCTGAACTGACCCTAGAAGCTAAAATCACTAAACTGAGGCTGTCGTATTTTGGTCACATTATGAGAAGACTGGAAAAGACCATTATGCTAGGAAAAGTTGAAGGCAGCAGGAAAAGAGGAAGACCCAACAAGAGATGGGTTGACTCTATAAAGGAAGCCACGGCCCTCAGTTTGCAAGACCTGAGCAAGGCTGTTAAAGATAGGATGTTTTGGAGGACATTGATTCATAGGGTTGCCATGAGTCAGAAGCGACTTGACAGAACTCAACACACACACACATAATGGCACTACACACACATGCACACACACACACCACTGCAGTATGGTGTAGTGGTTAAGAGCGGTGGTTTGAAGCGGTGGACTCTGATCTGGAGAACCGGGTTTGATTCCCCACTCCTCCACATGAGCAGTGGAGGCTAATCTGGTGAACCAGGTTGGTTTCCCTTCTCCATGAAGCCAGCTGGGTGACCTTGGGCTAGTCACAGCTCTGTTGTGAGTCACAGCTCTGTTGTGTCTGTTGTGGGGAGGAGAAGGGAAGGTGATTGTAAGCCGGTTTGAGTCTCCCTTAAGTGGTAAAGAAAGTCAGCATATAAAAATCAACTCTTCTTCTTCTTCTTCTTCTCCTTCTTCTTCTTCTTTCTTTTCACAATTATTTCTGCTCTGTGTTACATTGGTATTACAAAAGTGGACGTATCGCCTTTATGAAGTGGATCTGGACAATGTGCGTCCTTTTTAAATGACTGACAAGACCATTCCCCCATCCAGAGCCCAAACAGCAGCAAAACCTATGCAGACCTAAACAACAACTGCCACCATTGTGCCCCCACCAATCCAATAGTAGTACTTGAAATGATTTTATCTGCTTGGGACATCTCTTGGCAGTGCCATATCTGTGATTTTTCACTCCGAGAATGGAACATCATGAATATTTGAGGCGACCCTAGTTACAGATGTAGAGTTGGCAGAAAAGTGTGGGAAGAATCCAATGCCTGCGATAGATTTACAGGGCTGGAAGGCTGCCCAAAGGCTCTTTCATCAACTCACGTGGCTAATTATAGGCCCGGCATGTCTAAGAATGGATGTGTTTTGATACAGCAATCTGGACTGGCATCATATGCCTTAGTTATTACTTCATAGGACAGATGTGCACGGTCACATTATTCAGGTTTTTCCTGTTCATTAAAAATGTCATAACTCTGCTGAAGTCCTGGTAGGAGTCTGGAATCCAAAAATCTGAATGGAGCAAAAGCCAGGCTTGCGCCTTAGAACCCTCCTCCGCTTTCAAGAATGAATATAGGGCTGCCAGCTCTGGGTTGGGAAATACCTGGAGATTTGGGGAGCCTGAGAAGGGTGGGGTTGGGAAGGGGAGGGATCTCACTGGGAGAGCGGAGCCCACCCTGCAAAGAAGCCGCTTTCTCCAGTGGAATTGGTCTCTGGCGCCTGGAGATCCGTTGTAATTCTAGGAGATCTCCAGGCCCCACCTGGAGGTTGGCAACCCATGGGCCTAGATACACTGAAAAGAGCAGGGAGATAGTTGGAATGTCAGTGGTAGAAAAGTTAGGCCAAATTGGATGGAGCACATTGGAAAACCTATGTGGTGCTATCCTGTCACAGCTGCCTTTGTAAATAAGAACATAAGAAAGGCCCTGTTGGATCAGACCCAAGCCCATAAAGTCCAGCAGGCTGTTCACACAGCGGCCAACCAGGGGCCTCTAGGAAGCCACAAACAAGACGACCGCAGCAGCACCATCCTGCCTGGGTTCCACCGCACCCAAAATAATAGGCATGCTCCTCTGATACTACAGAGAACAGGTATGCAACATGACCAGCATCCATTCTAACTAACAGCCATGAATACCCCTTTCCTCCATGAATATGTCCACTCCCCTCTTAAAACCCTCCAAGCTGGCAGCCATCACCACATCCTGGGGCAGGAAGTTCCACAATTTAACTATGCGTTGTGTGAAAAAAATACTCCCTTTTATCTGTTTTGAATCTCTCACCCTCCAGCTTCAGCAGATGACCCCGTGTTCTAGTGTTATGGGAGAGGGAGAAAAACCTCTCCCTGTCCACTCTCTCCAAACCATGCATAATTTTATAGACCTCTATCATGTCTCCCCTCAGCCGCCTTCTTTCCAAGCTAAACAGCCCTAAGGGTCTTAACCGCTCCCCATAGGACAGTTGCTCTAGTCCCCTAATCATTTTGGTTGCTCTTTTCTGCACCTTCTCAAGCTCTGTAATATCCTTTTTTAGGTGTGGTGACCAGAATTGTACACAGTATTCCAAGTGTGGTCTCACCATAGATTTGTACAAGGGCAGTATGATATCAGCAGTTTTATTCTCTGTTCCTCATCTAATTATGGCCAGCATGGAATTTGCCTTTTTTACAGCAGCCGCACACTGGGTTGACACCTTCATTGAGCTATCCACTACCACCCCAAGATCCCTTTCTTGGTCTGTCGCTGCCAGCACAGATCCCATCAGTGTATATGTGAAGTTGGGATTTTTTGCCCCAATATGCATCACTTTACACATGCTCACATTTACTCACACGGAATCTTATTTGCCATTTTTATGCCCATTCTTCCAGTATGTAGAGATCCTTCTGGAGCTCTTCACAGTCTGATTTTGTTTTAACCACCCTAAATAATTTGGTGTCATCTGCAAACTTGGCTACTTCACTGTTTAACCCCAACTCCAGGTCATTGATGAACAGGTTGAAAAGCACCGGTCCCAACACAGATCCCTGAGGCACCCCACTGCTCTCATCCCTCCATTGTGAGAACTGACCATTGATTCCTACTCTCTGCTTCCTATTTTTCAGCCAGCTCTCAATCCATAAGAGGACGTCCTCTTATCCCATGACCATGAAGTTTGCTTAGCAGTCTTTGGTGGGGGACTTTGTCAAAAGCTTTAGCCGGTGTGTAGGGTTGCCAGGTCCCTCTTTGCCACCAGCAAAAGGTTTTTGGGGCAGAGCCTGAGGAGGGTGGAGTTTGGGGAGGGGAGGGACTTCATTGCCATAGAGTCCAATTGCCAAAGCGGCCATTTTCTCCAGGTGAACAGATCTCTAGTGGCTGGAAATCAGTTGAAATAGCAGGAGATCTCCAGGTAGAACCTTGAGGTTGGCACCCCTATTTGGATCCCATGGATGACTTCCTAAGAGAGACTCATAGTTTTTGGGCTGCTGACATTTGGAAATGACCACTGTGCTGCCTACACTCTTAAAACCAGGGTGGCTTCTAAATATGGTTGCCAACTTCCAGGTGGTGGATGGAGATCTCCCGTTATTACAACTGATCTCCAGGTGGCAGAGATCAGGTCCCCTGGAGAAAATGGCTGCTTTAGAGGGTGGACTCTATGGCATCACTCTGTGGCCTCCTGCTGACGTCCCTCCCCTTCCCAAAGTCTGGCCTCCCCAGGCTTCACCCTAGGGTTGCCAGGTCCCCCCTCCCGATTGGCGGGAGGTTTAGGGGGCGGGGCTGAAGCGGCCGCGGGCGGGTGCATGCACATGATGACGGCACGTCTAGTTGATTTAACCCTCAAGCCCTGTCATCGCATGTGTGCGCCCGCACATGCACACAGCTGCAGCTCTAGAGCGTCTGGGTGGATTGGTGGGCAATTGCCCACCAATACCACCCACCTGGCAACCCTACTCCACCCCCAAATCTCTAGCAATTTCCCAATGCAGAGTTAGCAACATTAATACCGATGCTTCTGACTCTGTCACACTGGGCCCTGTGTGCATAACCTATCCTATGAGCCTCTTAATCAGTCCGCTGAGATAGAGATATTGAAACATCCCTCTCTAATTTCGCTGAACTTCTCTCCCATTTCCTTTTGAAATTCCTCTAGGTGTTTTCAAAGCTCACCTGGGTAATTTTGACTGTCTAATTGAAATTCCTTGGATTTCCCTCAAAATTGCTATACATGTTTCACATGAGATGGGCTTTCCAAAATTGCCTTGCATTTTGCTTTAGGCAAAATTGGTGGCAGCTTAATGTTGGGCTATCAAATTATACTTATTACAAACATTTGTAGCTTGCTTTTTTTTTAATACACACATAAAGTTATTTTCTGAAAAGTGGCACGGAAACTGCCAGTAGCAGGTTATCATAGCAAGCAGCAAATATGCTAGCAGCCCAGAAACAAAACATAAATTTTAAAAAGTTCTCCAGATTTCATAGTGGCAGCAGAGGAAAACTGTCATTCAAAAACACAGGAAAAAGTCACGTCTTCAAAGATGGAGTCAAGAAAAGGCTAGCCGCTACTCGTTGAACTGGCAGGTTTTCAGCCTCCAGGTGGGGCCTGGAGAGCTCCTAGAATACAACTTATCTCCAGGTGACAGAGATCAGTTCACCTGGAGAAAATGGCCACTTTGGAAGGTGGACTCTATGTAGGGTTGCCAACCTCCAGCGAGTAGCTGGAGATCTCCTGCTGTTCCAACTGTTCTCCAGACTGCAGAGATCTGTTCCCCTGGAGAAAGTGGCTGCTATGGAGGGTGGATTTTATGGCATTATACATTTCTGTGATCCCTCCCTTCTGCAAAGCCCACCCTCCCCAGAATTTCCCAACCTGGATTTGGCAATCTTGGTGGTGGTCATAAGACAATCCATGCTGGATCAGACCAAGGCCCATCAAGTCCAGCCGTCTGTTCACACAATGGCCAACCAGGTGCCTCCAGGAAGCCCACAAGCAAGACGACTGCAGCAGCACCATCCTGCCTGTGTTCCGCAGCACCCCATATAATAGGCATGCTCCTCTGACACTGGAGAGAAAGGTATGCATCATGACTAGTATCCATTTTGACTAGTAGCCATGGATAGCCCTCTCCTTAGGGTTGCCAGTTCCCCCTTCGCCCCCACCTGGAGGTTTTTGGGTTGGAGCCTGAGGAGGGCAGGGTCTGGGGACGGGTGGGACTTTAATGCCATAGAGCCCAATGGCCAAAACGGCCATTTTCTCCAGGGAAACTGATCTCTATCGGCTGGAGATCAGTTGTAATAGTAGGAGATCTCCAGCTAGTACCCAGAGGTTAGGAATCAAAATAATGCACTTGTATAGCTTACAATAAAAGCTCAGACTCAAACTGAAATACAATTAGGTCTATTCAAAAGAACAACCTTAATTATAAGAATAAATACGTGCTCAAAGAGCAAAAGACAAAAATCAAACAAAATTCACAGTTACAGTATCCCAAAGGTAAGTATAAGTATACAATTTCTCTAAAAGGTAAGTCGAGGTATAATAGGCCAAAAGTCCAAACATCCAACTGGTAAGTATGCACAGGCAACGGAGTAGTTATAAACCGCAATGGGCTTCTGGTAAAGTCCCCATTTCATATTCTTTTTTCAAGCTTCAAATGTTTCCGTGTGCCAATAACCCTTATGGGAAAAGGAGCTTGTAAGCTTGCAATTAAATATGGACAGCTTTGGTAGGTTGGCAACCCTAGAAAGTATTGAATTTTGAAGATGTTTTCTTAGGAAGAGCAATTAGTGGGTCTTATTGTATTATGGTGGGTTTGAATTGATATTTTACATACTTCATTTACGCACTGCCTTTCTCCCCCGTGAGGTACATTGAGCTGAAAGTGGGTGACTGCCCCAAAGTCACCCAGAAGGCTTCCATGGCAGTATGGGAATTTGAATCCGGGTCTCTCATATCTCACTCCAACCCCACCCCCCTCAGGCTCCGCCCCCAAAAACCTCCCGCTGGTGGCGAAGAGGGACCTGGCAAACCTAATACTATCCCTAAATGGGAGCATAAACACATGTTTGGAACTTCTCGGTTTTTACTGTTGTCTTACAGTCTTTTTTATCATTGAAATGACAGACAAGTTTTCAAAGGGGGTAAATTGCATGTGCCTAAATATATATTCTGTTGCAGTCGGAGGAACTTGCATATCAGGTGTATCATACTAATAAACTGGATAAAAATAAACCCATCGTTCTTTCCTACTTGCGGTGTAAGCTAACTTCTATGGCTTTCCGTTATAAGTGCATTTTTTCCCAAGTGTATATAATTAACACCAATTTTCTCCCAGTAGGTTCTTCTAAATCAGAAATCTGAATTACACAGATTTGCTGGAAACTTTTCATCAACATTATTACTTCCGCCGAGATTTCTTGCTTACGCCTTTTCGATAGGCGGTGTTTGCAACAACAGAAAAAAAGAGCCATTTAGACAATGACTGCTATAAATTAACTGGCGGCGTAAATTATATTTATTTTACCATACTCTAAAAGCCCAGCTTCTTCTCTGACACTTTTGTGCCATGCCCCTCTGACAGTCAAGGCTGCCTGTACTTTCCATGGTTGCATTTCTTAGCTCCGCAGTGGGATCCAGCGATGAACTCAAGGGCCTTCCTCTGCAGCACTCTCGACGGGATGCCTCAATTGTTTAACGGCTCGCAGCCATGATTTGTTCGGGGCAAGATGCAATGAGAAATACTACTTTGAAATTGCAAACAAACAAAACAACAGCGCTGGCGTTCAGGCAGGCAGAAAGTAAGCTATTCGATTAGGAAGCCGGGCCCAGACACTGAACACACTGTTTATGTTCTCGGGAGAAAAGATGCAACACCACATCTTCCAAGACCGCCCAAAAAACTCAGTGGTAAAGGGTACATACAATCAATAACGGCATCACGGTTGGAATACACTCTACCATTCTTTCTCTAAAAGGCAGAATGGCAGACTGTGGCTGAGTGGGAGAGCATCTCTTATGCATAGGGTTGCCAACCTCCAGGCAGTAGCTGGAGAGCTCCTGCTATTACAACTGATCTCCAGCTGATAAAGATCAGTTCGCCTGGAGAAAATGGCCGCTTTGGCGATTGGACTCTACAGCATTGAGGTCCCTCCCCTCCCCAAATCCTGCCATCCTCAGGCTGCGCCCCAAAAGGCTCCGCCCTTGCCGCTGGCAAGGAGGGACCTGGCAACCCTACCTATGCAACACAGAGGGACCCAGGTCCAATCCTCAGCATGTCCAGCTAAAAGGTTATGATAGCAGATGATATGGAAGACCACCTTCTGAGACTCTGGAGATAGGGCTGCCATGTCCCTCTTGGCAACCAGCAGGAGGTTTTAGGAGCAGAGCCTGAGGAGGGCAGGGTTTGGGGAGAAGAGGGACTTCAATGCCATAGAGTCCAATTGCCAAAGCAGCGATTTTCTCCAGGTGAACTGATCTCTGTCGGCTGGAGAGCAGTTGTAATAGCAGGAGATCTCCAGCTAGGTTGGCAAGCCTACCCATTGTGTAGAAAGGTGGGACATAAATGAAGTAAATAAATAATAAATATAGCTGAAGATGGGGGCAGCTAAAAGGCAGGTGGGTGAGTTGGTAGGTGGAAAGGAAGGAGGGAAGCAGGGAAAAATGAGGGTATGGTGGCTGCCAGCGGGAGGGAAAGTTGAAACACTGGGGAGGGGTTAGTGGAAAAAATGAGCTCCCCTTGCTGCTTCCCCAGTGCACAACTGGGCCTGGCCAGGGGCTGGTGCCACACAACCCAGTCAGACTTTTCCCTGGGCGACGGTGCCAGGAGTAGGGTTGCCAGCTCCGGGTTGGGAAATTCCTGGTTATTTTGGGGGTGGAGCCTGAGGAGGGCGGGGTTTGGAGATGGGAGGGACTTCAACACCATAGAGTCCAATTGCCAAAGTGGCCATTTTCTCCAGGTGAACTGACCTCTGTCGCCTGGAGACCAGTTGCAATAGCTGGAGATCTCCAGCCACCACCTGGAGGTTGGCAGCTTTAGGCAGGGGGAGGGAAGGGGTTAAAGACAAGGCGACAGATAAAGGAAAGTTGGCTGATGGGTGGAAAGGAGAGGAAGATGCAGGAAAAGGAGAGAGTCTATGGGGGCCTTCAGAAAAAGGAAAGATGAAATAGTGTTAGGGTTTCCAGGTCCCTCTTCGTTACCGGTGGGAGGTTTTTGGGGTGGAGCCTGAGGTGGGCGGGGTTTGGGGATAGGAGGGACTTCAATGCCATAGAGTTAAATTGCCAGAGCTGTCATTTTCTCTAGGGGAACTGATCTCTATCAGCTGGAGATCAATTGTAATAGCAGGAGATCTCCAGCTAGTACCTGGCGGTTGGCAACCCTAAATAGTGGGGAAGTGGAAAATTAGATGCCCCCTATAAGTCCTTTATATATAATACATTTTGCATAATGAAGGAAGGGGGGACATTGCGAAGAAAATACATGGGGACGCAGATGGTCTTCTTGACTACGTATGAAAACGTGAAGATACAGCACAAAAATGCATATTTGTACATACTGATTCAACCTGGGGGGGGTGCCATTTTGGGCAGTGGTCCTTGGACGGCCATCCTTCATCGCAGTGAAGAAATTGAACATTGCAGGAAGAAAAGAAAAGGCTGGGAAAGAAAGATTTGTGGAGTTATTTGCCTTCGCAGATTTGCTAGCGCTCATTCCCTTTGGACCTATCTGAACCAAACTGAAGCAAAACAGCTCTTTCCCATTACTTTGGTTCTCTGCCCTTCAGCGGTTGTGTGAATGAAAGAGGAGGGAGTGGAGAAACGGGGGGGGGGGGCTTTTCCCTTCTTGTTAAATAACCTTGCAGACTTTAATTTGAAACAAACAAAGCATTTTAAAGCGTTTCCCCTCAGGGGGTTGTACTGAGCGTTACTAAATTGCGGAATATTTAATAGGCACGTGCCGTAGACCCCAAGGTCTGTCCCCCGAATGATAAGCCTTTTTTTTATTAAATGAACTTTAATTACTTAATAATTAGGCCTTCGGTAGGGAGAAGATGGGGCTCTTGATAGTCTGCCAACCAGGCTGTAGGGCAAAGCAGGCTTGCGTGCCTTTCTCCGATTAGGATGCAAAAGAAGGTGTAGCGAGAGAGGATTCCCAGGGGCTCTGCAGAGAAGGCAATCTTTCTCCCAGGGGACAGAGACCTGAAGTTGAGGGAGGCAGGACTTTGTTTCTTGGCCGCTGCCTCAAATTAACAGAGCGGAGGTGGCGAAAAGGGGCTTTCGTCAGAATAGTGAGAAGGAGGAATCACAAAGCAGCCGAGCCTGGGAAGGATTTCACATTTCACATTTCATATCCCCACTGTTTCAGTCTGAGAATTCCCACACTGATTATTTTTTCCCCTTTTGAGCTAATTGACCTGGTGCAACTTCATTTCCATACCACTGAGATTCCTTTCGGCAGCTTTTCTCCTTGCAGAGAACATATTTTTTTTACCTAAATTGGGCGCCATCGAATCAATGTTATACAACAGAATGTACATATAAATATTGTGTATATATCGGGTGTTGGAGGAAAGTGTTACAGATTCCGTGGGCTGCCAAAAACACAAATCAATGGGTTATCGATCAAATCAAGCCTGAACTGACCCTAGAAGCTAAAATGACTAAACTGCGGCGATCGTATTTTGGTCACGTCATGAGACAAGAGACACTGGAAAAGACAGTCATGCTAGGAAAAGTTGAGGGCAGCAGGAAAAGAGGAAGACCCAACAGGAGATGGATTGACTCAATAAAGGAAGCCACAGTCTTCAATTTGCAAGGTCTGAGCAAGGCTGTCAAGGATAGGACATTCTGGAGGACTTTCATTCATAGGGTCGCCATGAGTCGGAGGCGACTTGACGGCACTTAACACGCATATATTGGGTTGCCAACCTCCAGGTACTAGCTTCCCTCCCCCTTTTAAGATTGCTCCGTTTTTTGTGGTGTTCTTAAAATGCTTTTTTATGTGGCAATTGGGTTTGGGGGGATTTCCTCTCACAGTAAGCACTGTAAGCACAACAGGAATGTGTGGGTCCAGCCAGCAATGAACCTCAGGTAAAACTCACATGCATAAATGACCTAACAGAGCTATTGCCTTCCTCTGCAGAGTCTTCCGTGGAGGTCTCCCTTCCAAGTACCAATTCAGCTTAGCTTCCAAGATCTGATGCGATCAGGCTATACTATACCATTCCATATCCCTCTTAGCAGCATGCTCATCTTGTATTTCCAATTATGACCTAAGATGTTGACGATTTTTTTTGGACTGAATTGAATTTCTACACCCGGGGGGTGGGGGTGGCATTCAGAGTGAGTTCTGGGCCTGATAGGGTTGCCACCCTCCAGGTGTGGCCTGGAGATCTCTCAGAATTACAACTGATCTCAAGTCTAGAGAGATCCGTTCTCCTGGAGAAAAGCAGGGTGGACTCTATGGCATTACACTGCACTGAGGTCTCCCTCTGACAAACCCTGCCCTCCCCGGGCTCCACTCCCAAAATCTCCAGGAATTTCCCAACCCAGAGTTAGCAACCCTAGGTTGGCCCCTGGGGAGTGATTGCAATCCTTATTTTTTGTAATAGCGCACTACAGATCGATCCAGCTCCCATGTAGGGCATTTGAGGATGGAGGGGAGGGGTGGGGGGAATATTGAGGACTGTCAATTGTTTGTCACAGCCACCATGCCTCTATTTGCCATCGTGTTTTCCCAGAAGAAAAGTCACATTCCCTTCTCTGTTGGCCTGACTCACCTTGACTGCTGCATTACGGGATACCCTATTGTCATTATTGATCGGGAGGTGACATTTTAACAGCCTTCTGCAGTCATTCGTGAAGCATTCCTGTTTAATTTTTTATTTAAACAAGCTAAAAGGGGAAATGTTTAATGGTTCCGCTTTGCTGGTCGGTATTGGGATTGCTGTGGGTGGAGAGCTGTTAAAATCCTGAACCGGCGCCAATCTCTTAATGTGAAAACGAGTGGGCTCCTGTCCTTGCGGTGGAGGAAATGAAAAGGCCGCCAGCTAATGGGTCGTTGCTGGATGGAATTTAGAAGCAAATCTGCTGTCCTGGGAAATTTTAAACATGCAAGCGGAGAGGTGGTTGGATTCCGGCTGTATATTTCCGTAAAACAACTCAACTAGAATTGCCAGTTGGGAAAGGCAGACAAGAGAATTCAGCTGTGGGGGCAAATGGCAAATGAGATTCAATGTGAGCATGTGTAAAGTGATGCATATTGGGGCAAAAAATCCCAACTTCACATATACCCTGATGGGATCTGTGCTGGCAGTGACAGACCAAGAAATGGATCTTGGGGTGGTAGTGGATTGCTCGATGAAGATGTCAA